>NW_023665689.1:0-600000 GCF_014743375.2 Drosophila subpulchrella
AGACAGACAAGACAGACAAGACAGACAAGACAGACAAGACAGACAAGACAGACAAGACAGACAAGACAGACAAGACAGACAAGACAGACAAGACAGACAGACAGACAAGACAGACAAGACAGACAAGACAGACAAGACAGACAGACAGACAAACAGACAAGACAGACAAGACAGACAAGACAGACAAGACAGACAAGACAGACAAGACAGACAAGACAGACAACAGACAAGACAGACAAGACAGACAAGACAGACAGACAGACAAGACAGACAAGACAGACAAGACAGACAAGACAGACAAGACAGACAAGACAGACAAGACAGACAGACAGACAAGACAGACAGACAGACAAGACAGACAAGACAGACAGACAGACAGACAGACAACAAGACAGACAAGACAGACAAGACAGACAATACAGACAGACAGACAAGACAAGACAAGACAGACAAGACAGACAAGACAGACAAGACAGACAAGACAGACAAGACAGACAAGACAGACAAGACAGACAAGACAGACAAGACAGACAAGACAGACAAGACAGACAAGACAGACAAGACAGACAAGACAGACAAGACAGACAAGACAGACAAGACAGACAAGACAGACAAACAGACAAGACAGACAAGACAGACAGACAGACAAGACAGACAAGACAGACAAGACAGACAAGACAGACAAGACAGACAAGACAACAAGACAGACAAGACAGACAAGACAGACAAGACAGACAAGACAGACAAGACAGACAAGACAGACAAGACAGACAAGACAGACAAGACAGACAAGACAGACAAGACAGACAAGACAGACAAGACAGACAAGACAGACAAGACAGACAAGACAGACAAGACAGACAAGACAGACAAGACAGACAAGACAGACAAGACAGACAAGACAGACAAGACAGACAAGACAGACAAGACAGACAAGACAGACAAGACAGACAAGACAGACAAGACAGACAAGACAGACAAGACAGACAAGACAGACAAGACAGACAAGACAGACAAGACAGACAAGACAGACAAGACAGACAAGACAGAACAAGACAGACAAGACAAGACAAGACAGACAAGACAGACAAGACAGACAAGACAGACAAGACAGACAAGACAGACAGACAGACAAGACAGACAAGACAGACAAGACAGACAAGACAGACAAGACAGACAAGACAGACAAGACAGACAAGACAGACAAGACAGACAAGACAGACAAGACAGACAAGACAGACAAGACAGACAAGACAGACAATACAGACAAGACAGACAAGACAGACAAGACAGACAAGACAGACAAGACAGACAAGACAGACAAGACAGACAAGACAGACAAGACAGACAAGACAGACAAGACAGACAAGACAGACAAGACAGACAAGACAGACAAGACAGACAAGACAGACAAGACAGACAAGACAGACAAGACAGACAAGACAGACAAGACAGACAAGACAGACAAGACAGACAAGACAGACAAGACAGACAAGACAGACAAGACAGACAAGACAGACAAGACAGACAAGACAGACAGACAGACAAGACAGACAAGACAGACAAGACAGACAAGACAGACAAGACAGACAGACAGACAAGACAGACAGACAGACAAGACAGACAAGACAGACAAGACAGACAGACAGACAAGACAGACAAACAGACAAGACAGACAAGACAGACAAGACAGACAAGACAGACAAAGACAGACAAGACAGACAAGACAGACAAGACAGACAAGACAGACAAGACAACATACAGACAAGACAGACAAGACAGACAAGACAGACAAGACAGACAAGACAGACAAGACAGACAAGACAGACAAGACAGACAAGACAGACAAGACAGACAAGACAGACAAGACAGACAAGACAGACAAGACAGACAAGACAGACAAGACAGACAAGACAGACAAGACAGACAAGACAGACAAGACAGACAAGACAGACAAGACAGACAAGACAGACAAGACAGACAAGACAGACAAGACAGACAAGACAGACAGACAGACAAGACAGACAAGACAGACAAGACAGACAAGACAGACAGACAGACAGACAGACAAAACAGACAAACAACAGACAGACAAGACAAGACAGACAACTAACAGAACAAGACAGACAAGACAGACAAGACCAGACGACAAGACAGACAAGACAGACAAGACAGACAAGACAGACAAGACAGACAAGACAGACAAGACAGACAAGACAGACAAGACAGACAAGACAGACAGACAGACAAGACAGACAAGACAGACAGACAGACAAGACAGACAAGACAGACAAGACAGACAAGACAGACACAGACAGACAAGACAGACAAGACAGACAAGACAGACAAGACAGACAAGACAGACAAGACAGACAAGACAGACAAGACAGACAAGACAGACAAGACAGACAAGACAGACAAGACAGACAACAGACAAGACATACAGACAAGAGACAGACAAGACAGACAAGACAGACAAGACAGACAAGACAGACAAGACAGACAAGACAGACAAGACAGACAAGACAGACAAGACAGACAAGACAGACAAGACAGACAAGACAGACAAGACAGACAAGACAGACAAGACAGACAAGACAGACAGACAGACAAGACAGACAAGACAGACAAGACAGACAAGACAGACAAGACAGACAGACAGACAAGACAGACAAGACAGACAAGACAGACAAGACAGACAAGACAGACAAGACAGACAAGACAGACAAGACAGACAAGACAGACAAGACAGACAAGACAGACAAGACAGACAAGACAGACAAGACAGACAAGACAGACAAGACAGACAAGACAGACAAGACAGACAAGACAGACAAGACAGACAAGACAGACAAGACAGACAAGACAGACAAGACAGACAAGACAGACAAGACAGACAAGACAGACAAGACAGACAAGACAGACAAGACAGACAAGACAGACAAGACAGACAAGACAGACAAGACAGACAAGACAGACAAGACAGACAAGACAGACAAGACAGACAAGACAGACAAGACAGACAAGACAGACAAGACAGACAAGACAGACAAGACAGACAAGACAGACAGACAGACATACAGACAAGAAGACAAGACAGACAAGACAGACAAGACAGACAAGACAGACAAGACAGACAAGACAGACAAGACAGACAGCAAGAGACAAGACAGACAAGACAGACAAGACAGACAAGACAGACAAGACAGACAAGACACAAGACAGACAAGACAGACAAGACAGACAAGACAGACAAGACAGACAGACAGACAAGACAGACAAGACAGACAAGACAGACAAGACAAGACAGACAAGACAGACAAGACAGACAAGACAGACAAGACAGACAAGACAGACAAGACAGACAAGACAGACAAGACAGACAAGACAGACAAGACAGACAAGACAGACAAGACAGACAAGACAGACAAGACAGACAAGACAGACAAGACAGACAAGACAGACAAGACAGACAAGACAGACAAGACAGACAAGACAGACAAGACAGACAAGACAGACAAGACAGACAAGACAGACAAGACAGACAAGACAGACAAGACAGACAAGACAGACAAGACAGACAAGACAGACAAGACAGACAAGACAGACAAGACAGACAAGACAGACAAGACAGACAAGACAGACAAGACAGACAAGACAGACAAGACAGACAAGACAGACAAACAGACAAGACAGACAAACAGACAAGACAGACAAGACAGACAAGACAGACAAGACAGACAAGACAGACAAAGACAGACAAGACAGACAAGACAGACAAGACAGACAAGACAGACAGACAGACAAGACAGACAAGACAGACAAGACAGACAAGACAGACAAACAGACAAGACAGACAGACAGACAAGACAGACAAGACAGACAAGACAGACAAGACAGACAAGACAGACAAGACAGACAAGACAGACAACAGACAGACAGACAAACAGACAAGACAGACAAGACAGACAAGACAGACAAGACAGACAAGACAGACAGACAGACAAGACAGACAAGACAGACAAGACAGACAAGACAGACAAGACAGACAAGACAGACAAGACAGACAAGACAGACAAGACAGACAAGACAGACAAGACAGACAAGACAGACAAGACAGACAAGACAGACAAGACAGACAAGACAGACAAGACAGACAAGACAGACAGACAGACAAGACAGACAAGACAGACAAGACAGACAAGACAGACAAGACAGACAAGACAGACAGACAGACAAGACAGACAAGACAGACAAGACAGACAAGACGACAACGACAACAGACAAGACAGACAGACAGACAAGACAGACAAGACAGACAAGACAGACAAGACAGACAAGACAGACAAGACAGACAAGACACAAGACAGACAAGACAGACAAGACAGACAAGACAGACAAGACAGACAAGACAGACAAGACAGACAAGACAGACAACAGACAAGACAGACAAGACAGACAAGACAGACAAGACAGACAAGACAGACAAGACAGACAAGACAGACAGACAGACAAGACAGACAAGACAACAAGACAACAAGACAGACAAGACAGACAAGACAGACAAGACAGACAAGACAGACAAGACAGACAAGACAGACAAGACAGACAAGACAGACAAGACAGACAAGACAGACAAGACAGACAAGACAGACAAGACAGACAAGACAGACAAGACAGACAAGACAGACAAGACAGACAAGACAGACAAGACAGACAAGACAGACAAGACAGACAAGACAGACAAGACAGACAAGACAGACAAGACAGACAAGACAGACAAGACAGACAAGACAGACAAGACAGACAAGAAAGACAAGACAGACAAGACAGACAAGACAGACAAGACAGACAAGACAGACAAGACAGACAAGACAGACAAGACAGACAAGACAGACAAGACAGACAAGACAGACAAGACAGACAAGACAGACAAGACAGACAGACAGACAAGACAGACAAGACAGACAAGACAGACAAGACAGACAAGACAGACAAGACAGACAAGACAGACAAGACAGACAAGACAGACAAGACAGACAAGACAGACAAGACAGACAAGACAGACAAGACAGACAAGACAGACAAGACAGACAAGACAGACAAGACAGACAGACAGACAAGACAGACAAGACAGACAAGACAGACAAGACAGACAAGACAGACAAGACAGACAGACAGACAAGACAGACAAGACAGACAAGACAGACAAGACAGACAAGACAGACAAGACAAGACAGACAGACAGAAGACAGACAAGACAGACAAGACAGACAAGACAGACAAGACAGACAGACAGACAAGACAGACAAGACAGACAAGACAGACAAGACAGACAAGACAGACAAGACAGACAAGACAGACAAGACAGACAAGACAGACAAGACAGACAAGACAGACAGACAGACAAGACAGACAAGACAGACAAGACAGACAAGACAGACAAGACAGACAAGACAGACAAGACAGACAAGACAGACAAGACAGACAAGACAGACAAGACAGACAAGACAGACAAGACAGACAAGACAGACAAGACAGACAAGACAGACAAGACAGACAAGACAGACAAGACAGACAAGACAGACAAGACAGACAGACAGACAAGACAGACAAGACAGACAAGACAGACAAGACAGACAAGACAGACAAGACAGACAAGACAGACAAGACAGACAAGACAGACAAGACAGACAAGACAGACAAGACAGACAAGACAGACAAGACAGACAAGACAGACAGACAGACAAGACAGACAAGACAGACAAGACAGACAAGACAGACAAGACAGACAAGACAGACAAGACAGACAAGACAGACAAGACAGACAAGACAGACAAGACAGACAAGACAGACAAGACAGACAAGACAGACAAGACAGACAAGACAGACAAGACAGACAAGACAGACAAGACAGACAAGACAGACAAGACAGACAAGACAGACAAGACAGACAAGACAGACAAGACAGACAAGACAGACAAGACAGACAAGACAGACAGACAGACAAGACAGACAAGACAGACAAGACAGACAACAGACAACAGACAGACAAGACAGACAAGACAGACAAGACAGACAAGACAGACAAGACAGACAAGACAGACAAGACAGACAAGACAGACAAGACAGACAAGACAGACAAGACAGACAAGACAGACAGACAGACAAGACAGACAAGACAGACAAGACAGACAAGACAGACAAGACAGACAGACAGACAAGACAGACAAGACAGACAAGACAGACAAGACAGACAAGACAGACAAGACAGACAAGACAGACAAGACAGACAAGACAGACAAGACAGACAAGACAGACAGACAGAAGACAGACAACAGACAAGACAGACAAGACAGACAAGACAGACAAGACAGACAAGACAGACAAGACAGACAAGACAGACAAGACAGACAAGACAGACAAGACAGACAAGACAGACAAGACAGACAAGACAGACAAGACAGACAAGACAGACAAGACAGACAAGACAGACAAGACAGACAAGACAGACAGACAGACAAGACAGACAAGACAGACAAGACAGACAAGACAGACAAGACAGACAAGACAGACAAGACAGACAACACAGACAAGACAGACAAGACAGACAAGACAGACAAGACAGACAAGACAGACAAGACAGACAAGACAGACAAGACAGACAAGACAGACAAGACAGACAAGACAGACAAGACAGACAAGACAGACAAGACAGACAGACAGACAAGACAGACAAGACAGACAAGACAGACAAGACAGACAAGACAGACAAGACAGACAAGACAGACAAGACAGACAAGACAGACAAGACAGACAAGACAGACAAGACAGACAAGACAGACAAGACAGACAAGACAGACAGAGACAGACAAGACAGACAAGACAGACAAGACAGACAAGACAGACAAGACAGACAAGACAGACAAGACAGACAAGACAGACAAGACAGACAAGACAGACAAGACAGACAAGACAGACAAGACAGACAAGACAGACAAGACAGACAAGACAGACAAGACAGACAAGACAGACAAGACAGACAAGAGACAGACAAGACAGACAAGACAGACAAGAGACAGACAAGAGACAGACAAGAGACAGACAAGACAGACAAGACAGACAAGACAGACAAGACAGACAAGACAGACAAGACAACAGACAAGACAGACAAGACAGACAAGACAGACAAGACAGACAAGACAGACAAGACAGACAAGACAGACAAGACAGACAAGACAGACAAGACAGACAAGACAGACAAGACAGACAAGACAGACAAGACAGACAAGACAGACAAGACAGACAAGACAGACAAGACAGACAAGACAGACAAGACAGACAAGACAGACAAGACAGACAGACAAGACAGACAAGACAGACAAGACAGACAAGACAGACAAGACAGACAAGACAGACAAGACAGACAAGACAGACAAGACAGACAAGACAGACAAGACAGACAAGACAGACAAGACAGACAAGACAGACAAGACAGACAAGACAGACAAGACAGACAAGACAGACAAGACAGACAAGACAGACAAGACAGACAAGACAGACAAGACAGACAAGACAGACAAGACAGACAGACAGACAAGACAGACAAGACAGACAAGACAGACAAGACAGACAAGACAGACAAGACAGACAAGACAGACAAGACAGACAAGACAGACAAGACAGACAAGACAGACAAGACAGACAAGACACACAAGACAGACAAGACAGACAAGACAGACAAGACAGACAAGACAGACAAGACAGACAAGACAGACAAGACAGACAAGACAGACAAGACAGACAAGACAGACAAGACAGACAGACAGACAAGACAGACAAGACAGACAAGACAGACAAGACAGACAAGACAGACAAGACAGACAAGACAGACAAGACAGACAAGACAGACAAGACAGACAAGACAGACAAGACAGACAAGACAGACAAGACAGACAAGACAGACAAGACAGACAAGACAGACAAGACAGACAAGACAGACAAGACAGACAAGACAGACAAGACAGACAAGACAGACAAGACAGACAAGACAGACAAGACAGACAAGACAGACAAGACAGACAAGACAGACAAGACAGACAAGACAGACAAGACAGACAAGACAGACAAGACAGACAAGACAGACAAGACAGACAAGACAGACAAGACAGACAAGACAGACAAGACAGACAAGACAGACAAGACAGACAAACAGACAAGACAGACAAGACAGACAAGACAGACAAGACAGACAAGACAGACAAGACAGACAAGACAGACACAAGACAGACAAGACAGACAAGACAGACAAGACAGACAAGACAGACAAGACAGACAAGACAGACAAGACAGACAAGACAGACAAGACAGACAAGACAGACAAGACAGACAAGACAGACAGACAGACAAGACAGACAAGACAGACAAGACAGACAAGACAGACAAGACAGACAAGACAGACAAGACAGACAAGACAGACAAGACAGACAAGACAGACAAGACAGACAAGACAGACAAGACAGACAAGACAGACAAGACAGACAAGACAGACAAGACAGACAAGACAGACAAGACAGACAAGACAGACAAGACAGACAAGACAGACAAGACAGACAGACAGACAAGACAGACAGACAGACAAGACAGACAAGACAGACAAGACAGACAAGACAGACAAGACAGACAAGACAGACAAGACAGACAAGACAGACAAGACAGACAGACAGACAAGACAGACAAGACAGACAAGACAGACAAGACAGACAAGACAGACAAGACAGACAAGACAGACAAGACAGACAAGACAGACAAGACAGACAAGACAGACAAGACAGACAAGACAGACAAGACAGACAAGACAGACAAGACAGACAAGACAGACAAGACAGACAGACAGACAGACAGACAAGACAGACAAGACAGACAAGACAGACAAGACAGACAGACAGACAAGACAGACAAGACAGACAAGACAGACAAGACAGACAAGACAGACAAGACAGACAAGACAGACAAGACAGACAAGACAGACAAGACAGACAAGACAGACAAGACAGACAAGACAGACAAGACAGACAAGACAGACAAGACAGACAAGACAGACAAGACAGACAAGACAGACAAGACAGACAAGACAGACAAGACAGACAGACAGACAAGACAGACAAGACAGACAAGACAGACAAGACAGACAAGACAGACAAGACAGACAAGACAGACAAGACAGACAAGACAGACAAGACAGACAAGACAGACAAGACAGACAAGACAGACAAGACAGACAAGACAGACAAGACAGACAAGACAGACAAGACAGACAAGACAGACAAGACAGACAAGACAGACAAGACAGACAAGACAGACAAGACAGACAAGACAGACAAGACAGACAAGACAGACAAGACAGACAAGACAGACAAGACAGACAAGACAGACAAGACAGACAAGACAGACAAGACAGACAAGACAGACAAGACAGACAAGACAGACAAGACAGACAAGACAGACAAGACAGACAAGACAGACAAGACAGACAAGACAGACAAGACAGACAAGACAGACAAGACAGACAAGACAGACAAGACAGACAAGACAGACAAGACAGACAAGACAGACAAGACAGACAAGACAGACAAGACAGACAAGACAGACAAGACAGACAAGACAGACAGACAGACAAGACAGACACAAGACAGACAAGACAGACAAGACAGACAAGACAGACAAGACAGACAAGACAGACAAGACAGACAAGACAGACAAGACAGACAAGACAGACAAGACAGACAAGACAGACAAGACAGACAAGACAGACAAGACAGACAAGACAGACAAGACAGACAAGACAGACAAGACAGACAAGACAGACAAGACAGACAAGACAGACAAGACAGACAAGACAGACAACACAGACAAGACAGACAAGACAGACAAGACAGACAAGACAGACAAGACAGACAAGACAGACGACAGACAAGACAGACAAGACAGACAAGACAGACAAGACAGACAAGACAGACAAGACAGACAAGACAGACAAGACAGACAAGACAGACAAGACAGACAAGACAGACAAACAGACAAGACAGACAGACAGACAGAACAGACAAGAAGACACAAGACAGACAAGACAGACAAGACAGACAAGACAGACAAGACAGACAAGACAGACAAGACAGACAAGACAGACAAGACAGACAAGACAGACAAGACAGACAGACAGACAAGACAGACAAGACAGACAAGACAGACAAGACAGACAAGACAGACAAGACAGACAAGACAGACAAGACAGACAAGACAGACAAGACAGACAAGACAGACAAGACAGACAAGACAGACAAGACAGACAAGACAGACAAGACAGACAAGACAGACAAGACAGACAAGACAGACAAGACAGACAAGACAGACAAGACAGACAGACAAGACAGACAAGACAGACAAGACAGACAAGACAGACAAGACAGACAAGACAGACAAGACAGACAAGACAGACAAGACAGACAAGACAGACAAGACAGACAAGACAGACAAGACAGACAAGACAGACAAGACAGACAAGACAGACAAGACAGACAAGACAGACAAGACAGACAAGACAGACAAGACAGACAAGACAGACAAGACAGACAAGACAGACAAGACAGACAAGACAGACAAGACAGACAAGACAGACAAGACAGACAAGACAGACAAGACAGACAAGACAGACAAGACAGACAAGACAGACAAGACAGACAAGACAGACAAGACAGACAAGACAACAAGACAGACAAGACAGACAAGACAGACAAGACAGACAAGACAGACAAGACAGACAAGACAGACAAGACAGACAAGACAGACAAGACAGACAGACAGACAAGACAGACAAGACAGACAAGACAGACAAGACAGACAAGACAGACAAGACAGACAAGACAGACAAGACAGACAAGACAGACAAGACAGACAAGACAGACAAGACAGACAAGACAGACAAGACAGACAAGACAGACAAGACAGACAAGACAGACAAGACAGACAAGACAGACAAGACAGACAAGACAGACAAGACAGACAAGACAGACAAGACAGACAAGACAGACAAGACAGACAAGACAGACAAGACAGACAAGACAGACAAGACAGACAAGACAGACAAGACAGACAAGACAGACAAGACAGACAAGACAGACAAGACAGACAAGACAGACAAGACAGACAAGACAGACAAGACAGACAAGACAGACAAAGACAGACAAGACAGACAAGACAGACAAGACAGACAAGACAGACAAGACAGACAAGACAGACAAGACAGACAAGACAGACAAGACAGACAACAGACAAGACAGACAAGACAGACAAGACAGACAAGACAGACAAGACAGACAAGACAGACAAGACAGACAAGACAGACAAGACAGACAAGACAGACAAGACAGACAAGACAGACAAGACAGACAAGACAGACAAGACAGACAAGACAGACAAGACAGACAAGACAGACAAGACAGACAAGACAGACAAGACCAGACAAGACAGACAAGACAGACAAGACAGACAAGACAGACAAGACAGACAAGACAGACAAGACAGACAAGACAGACAAGACAGACAAGACAGACAAGACAGACAAGACAGACAAGACAGACAAGACAGACAAGACAGACAAGACAGACAAGACAGACAAGACAGACAAGACAGACAAGACAGACAAGACAGACAAGACAGACAAGACAGACAAGACAGACAAGACAGACAAGACAGACAAGACAGACAAGACAGACAAGACAGACAAGACAGACAAGACAGACAAGACAGACAAGACAGACAAGACAGACAAGACAGACAAGACAGACAAGACAGACAAGACAGACAAGACAGACAAGACAGACAAGACAGACAAGACAGACAAGACAGACAAGACAGACAAGACAGACAAGACAGACAAGACAGACAAGACAGACAAGACAGACAAGACAGACAAGACAGACAAGACAGACAAGACAGACAAGACAGACAAGACAGACAAGACAGACAAGACAGACAAGACAGACAAGACAGACAAGACAGACAAGACAGACAAGACAGACAAGACAGACAAGACAGACAAGACAGACAAGACAGACAAGACAGACAAGACAGACAAGACAGACAAGACAGACAAGACAGACAAGACAGACAAGACAGACAAGACAGACAAGACAGACAAGACAGACAAGACAGACAAGACAGACAAGACAGACAAGACAGACAAGACAGACAAGACAGACAAGACAGACAAGACAGACAAGACAGACAAGACAGACAAGACAGACAAGACAGACAAGACAGACAAGACAGACAAGACAGACAAGACAGACAAGACAGACAAGACAGACAAGACAGACAAGACAGACAAGACAGACAAGACAGACAAGACAGACAAGACAGACAAGACAGACAAGACAGACAAGACAGACAAGACAGACAAGACAGACAAGACAGACAAGACAGACAAGACAGACAAGACAGACAAGACAGACAAGACAGACAAGACAGACAAGACAGACAAGACAGACAAGACAGACAAGACAGACAAGACAGACAAGACAGACAAGACAGACAAGACAGACAAGACAGACAAGACAGACAAGACAGACAAGACAGACAAGACAGACAAGACAGACAAGACAGACAAGACAGACAAGACAGACAAGACAGACAAGACAGACAAGACAGACAAGACAGACAAGACAGACAAGACAGACAAGACAGACAAGACAGACAAGACAGACAAGACAGACAAGACAGACAAGACAGACAAGACAGACAAGACAGACAAGACAGACAAGACAGACAAGACAGACAAGACAGACAAGACAGACAAGACAGACAAGACAGACAAGACAGACAAGACAGACAAGACAGACAAGACAGACAAGACAGACAAGACAGACAAGACAGACAAGACAGACAAGACAGACAAGACAGACAAGACAGACAAGACAGACAAGACAGACAAGACAGACAAGACAGACAAGACAGACAAGACAGACAAGACAGACAAGACAGACAAGACAGACAAGACAGACAAGACAGACAAGACAGACAAGACAGACAAGACAGACAAGACAGACAAGACAGACAAGACAGACAAGACAGACAAGACAGACAAGACAGACAAGACAGACAAGACAGACAAGACAGACAAGACAGACAAGACAGACAAGACAGACAAGACAGACAAGACAGACAAGACAGACAAGACAGACAAGACAGACAAGACAGACAAGACAGACAAGACAGACAAGACAGACAAGACAGACAAGACAGACAAGACAGACAAGACAGACAAGACAGACAAGACAGACAAGACAGACAAGACAGACAAGACAGACAAGACAGACAAGACAGACAAGACAGACAAGACAGACAAGACAGACAAGACAGACAAGACAGACAAGACAGACAAGACAGACAAGACAGACAAGACAGACAAGACAGACAAGACAGACAAGACAGACAAGACAGACAAGACAGACAAGACAGACAAGACAGACAAGACAGACAAGACAGACAAGACAGACAAGACAGACAAGACAGACAAGACAGACAAGACAGACAAGACAGACAAGACAGACAAGACAGACAAGACAGACAAGACAGACAAGACAGACAAGACAGACAAGACAGACAAGACAGACAAGACAGACAAGACAGACAAGACAGACAAGACAGACAAGACAGACAAGACAGACAAGACAGACAAGACAGACAAGACAGACAAGACAGACAAGACAGACAAGACAGACAAGACAGACAAGACAGACAAGACAGACAAGACAGACAAGACAGACAAGACAGACAAGACAGACAAGACAGACAAGACAGACAAGACAGACAAGACAGACAAGACAGACAAGACAGACAAGACAGACAAGACAGACAAGACAGACAAGACAGACAAGACAGACAAGACAGACAAGACAGACAAGACAGACAAGACAGACAAGACAGACAAGACAGACAAGACAGACAAGACAGACAAGACAGACAAGACAGACAAGACAGACAAGACAGACAAGACAGACAAGACAGACAAGACAGACAAGACAGACAAGACAGACAAGACAGACAAGACAGACAAGACAGACAAGACAGACAAGACAGACAAGACAGACAAGACAGACAAGACAGACAAGACAGACAAGACAGACAAGACAGACAAGACAGACAAGACAGACAAGACAGACAAGACAGACAAGACAGACAAGACAGACAAGACAGACAAGACAGACAAGACAGACAAGACAGACAAGACAGACAAGACAGACAAGACAGACAAGACAGACAAGACAGACAAGACAGACAAGACAGACAAGACAGACAAGACAGACAAGACAGACAAGACAGACAAGACAGACAAGACAGACAAGACAGACAAGACAGACAAGACAGACAAGACAGACAAGACAGACAAGACAGACAAGACAGACAAGACAGACAAGACAGACAAGACAGACAAGACAGACAAGACAGACAAGACAGACAAGACAGACAAGACAGACAAGACAGACAAGACAGACAAGACAGACAAGACAGACAAGACAGACAAGACAGACAAGACAGACAAGACAGACAAGACAGACAAGACAGACAAGACAGACAAGACAGACAAGACAGACAAGACAGACAAGACAGACAAGACAGACAAGACAGACAAGACAGACAAGACAGACAAGACAGACAAGACAGACAAGACAGACAAGACAGACAAGACAGACAAGACAGACAAGACAGACAAGACAGACAAGACAGACAAGACAGACAAGACAGACAAGACAGACAAGACAGACAAGACAGACAAGACAGACAAGACAGACAAGACAGACAAGACAGACAAGACAGACAAGACAGACAAGACAGACAAGACAGACAAGACAGACAAGACAGACAAGACAGACAAGACAGACAAGACAGACAAGACAGACAAGACAGACAAGACAGACAAGACAGACAAGACAGACAAGACAGACAAGACAGACAAGACAGACAAGACAGACAAGACAGACAAGACAGACAAGACAGACAAGACAGACAAGACAGACAAGACAGACAAGACAGACAAGACAGACAAGACAGACAAGACAGACAAGACAGACAAGACAGACAAGACAGACAAGACAGACAAGACAGACAAGACAGACAAGACAGACAAGACAGACAAGACAGACAAGACAGACAAGACAGACAAGACAGACAAGACAGACAAGACAGACAAGACAGACAAGACAGACAAGACAGACAAGACAGACAAGACAGACAAGACAGACAAGACAGACAAGACAGACAAGACAGACAAGACAGACAAGACAGACAAGACAGACAAGACAGACAAGACAGACAAGACAGACAAGACAGACAAGACAGACAAGACAGACAAGACAGACAAGACAGACAAGACAGACAAGACAGACAAGACAGACAAGACAGACAAGACAGACAAGACAGACAAGACAGACAAGACAGACAAGACAGACAAGACAGACAAGACAGACAAGACAGACAAGACAGACAAGACAGACAAGACAGACAAGACAGACAAGACAGACAAGACAGACAAGACAGACAAGACAGACAAGACAGACAAGACAGACAAGACAGACAAGACAGACAAGACAGACAAGACAGACAAGACAGACAAGACAGACAAGACAGACAAGACAGACAAGACAGACAAGACAGACAAGACAGACAAGACAGACAAGACAGACAAGACAGACAAGACAGACAAGACAGACAAGACAGACAAGACAGACAAGACAGACAAGACAGACAAGACAGACAAGACAGACAAGACAGACAAGACAGACAAGACAGACAAGACAGACAAGACAGACAAGACAGACAAGACAGACAAGACAGACAAGACAGACAAGACAGACAAGACAGACAAGACAGACAAGACAGACAAGACAGACAAGACAGACAAGACAGACAAGACAGACAAGACAGACAAGACAGACAAGACAGACAAGACAGACAAGACAGACAAGACAGACAAGACAGACAAGACAGACAAGACAGACAAGACAGACAAGACAGACAAGACAGACAAGACAGACAAGACAGACAAGACAGACAAGACAGACAAGACAGACAAGACAGACAAGACAGACAAGACAGACAAGACAGACAAGACAGACAAGACAGACAAGACAGACAAGACAGACAAGACAGACAAGACAGACAAGACAGACAAGACAGACAAGACAGACAAGACAGACAAGACAGACAAGACAGACAAGACAGACAAGACAGACAAGACAGACAAGACAGACAAGACAGACAAGACAGACAAGACAGACAAGACAGACAAGACAGACAAGACAGACAAGACAGACAAGACAGACAAGACAGACAAGACAGACAAGACAGACAAGACAGACAAGACAGACAAGACAGACAAGACAGACAAGACAGACAAGACAGACAAGACAGACAGACATTCAGACATTCCGACATTCAGACAGACAGACAGACAGACAGACAGACAGACAGACATTCATACAGACAGAGAGACAGACAAGACAGACAAGACAGACAGACAAGACAGACAAGACAGACAGACAGACAAGACAGACAGAGAGACAGACAGAGAGACAGACAAGACAGACAGAGAGACAGACAAGACAGACAGAGAGACAGACAGACAAGACAGAGAGACAGACAGACAAGACAGAGAGACAGACAAGACAGACAGAGGACAGACTAGACAGACAGAGAGACAGGCAAGACAGACAGCGAGACAGACAGACAAGACAGAGAGACAGACAGACAAGACAGACAGAGAGACAGACAAGACAGACAGAGAGACAGACAAGACAGACAGAAAGACAGACAAGACAGACAGAAAGACAGACAAGACAGACAGAGAGACGGACAAGACAGACAGAGAGACAGACAAGACAGACAGAGAGACAGACAAGACAGACAAGACAGACAGAGATACAGAGAGACAGACAGACAGAGAGACAGACAGACAGACAGACAGACAGACAGAGAGACAGACAGAGAGACAGACAGACAGACAGATGTGTCTAGATCGACTCGGCTAGTGATCCTGATGAATAATTTATATACTTTATGGGGCGGAAAACGCTTCCTTCTACCTGTTACATACTTTCCGACGAATCTAGTATATATATATATACTCTTTTACGCTACAAATTTTTAAACATTTAAAAAAAATCATAAGAATATAAGCAAAAACAATTAAGAACGCTATTGTCGAGTACCTCGACTATCAGATACCCGTTTCTAAGCTAAAGGGACCGAAGGGAAATGGAGATATGCACGCAGCAAAGCGATATTGAAATGCGTTTTGGGCGGTTTGTGAGCGTTAGAGTGGGCGTGGCACTCTGTTGAAACAAACTTGCGCTGCGTAAGAAGCTCAGGAATCTGCACGCCAAATCTCAATAGCCTAGCTCTCATAGTTTCCGAGATCTCAGCGCTCATCCGGACAGACGGACAGACGGACATGGCTAGATCGACTCGGCTAGTGATCCTGATCAAGAGTATATAAACCTTATGGGGTCGGAAACGCTTTCTTCTGCCTGTTACATACTTTCCGAAGAATCTATTACACCCTTTTACTCTACGAGTAACGGGTATAAATATCGTGTTTGGACATGATTGCTGGTTCTCGGCAAACATTATCTGGCGGTACTTTTTCCAGTATTATTGAGTTAGTGTCCTTTTTTTACTATAATTTGAGAGGGTAAGAAGGTAAGGTTATTACTTGGCTGCTCCACGCATGTTGGTAAACTGCTTATTAGAGTCATATAAACTGAACTCCGTATGAACGCTGAGATCTCGGAAACTATAAGAGCAAGCAGGGTGCCACGCCCACTCTAACGCCCACAAACCGCCCAAAACTGTGGCTCCTACAGTTTTGATGCTAGAATAAGAATTTTAACAATACCTATCGATTGACCCAAAAAAAAGTTGGCCACGCACACTTTATCGCCCACAAGCCGCTTCAAAATATTGTTCTTCCTTGTTTTTTTTGGAAAAAGAAGTGGCTTATTACGTCTGCTTGCTAAAATTTTCGTGCGACTATCTTAGTAGATTGTGTGTTCGTCCCACCAAATTTACATAAGCGTGGCCGCCCAGTAGATCAGTAAGACAGCACGAAATTCAAGGGCCTTTATCTGGCTTATTCGGTTGTATTACTGCAGCGGTTCGGGGCTCGACTGAGCTCGAAGTCGCCACGTGTTCACTCCTGATGATGCTCGACTATGATCGTCGCTAAATTGACTCGATGATCGCTCGCCTCGCTGACTCTGTGCTCCACCGTTCTCAGACTAGACTGGACCAGGACTACGCCTTTTAAGACACAACCGCCTGTGCCTTGCTCTGTTCCGGACGGTCCCACTAGAGTTTCGCTCAGTTCGCGCTGACAGTAACGGGTATACAAATGTTGAAAAATTCTTTTTGCAGTTAATAGTGTTTTTTAGAGAAACTTTAGGCATCAAACAATTTTAGTTTTCAAGACGTAGAAAAAAGTTTAAGAAGTAGATGGGATTATTCCACAGAATTCATATTTTGGTATTTTATTGTGAAGCAATGCTTACCTTGTTTCAAAGTTGTAAGTAGGCCTTTTTATAAATAAAAATGTTGGCAAAAAGTCAATAAACACGCGTTTAACCCAGGGTGCCATTCTATGAGTTTGAGGAGAACGAAAATGAACGTTCAAAACGACAACCGTGACACAGATACTTTAAAAAAATTAAAAAATATTATGGCAACGTTTAGTAATATAATTCAATATTACCTTATAGAAACAAGTATCATAGCAAATATAAGATACTTTCCCAATAGAGGAACAACCAATGATGTCGGTGGAATAATTTCAACCACCAAAAGAAAGAACACGTGAAGACTAATGAGTATGGAAATAGAGAGCGTAACCTGTAATAGATAAAAAAAATTTTTTTCGTTCGAACAGAAACTAGGAAATTGTTTATTACATACCTTCTCTCCACTATCCGACGGTAAGTAAAAGGTTAGAACGGTTAAAAACGAAATGCCCATACATGGTATTATTATATTAACTGTATAAAATAGCGTTTTCCTTCTCATTGTAATATTAAATGTTATATCCAAGTAAGGTTCGTCGCAACATGTATAAAACTTTTCATTCCTGCAAAATATAAGCAACATACGATTAAAAAAGTGCTCGCAAAGAAAGTTTGTTATGCATTTTACTTTCTAAAACTTAGAGGGGCGATACGGGGAAAACAATTTTATTTTACTACCTCAGTGCATTGCATTCTTTAGCGTACTTATTATTATTAGTATTCTATTAGAGCTCAGAAAATTAAGCTCTATATTGGAAAAAAACGGTTTACTACCTAACTTCGGTCAGTGATTTTAAACTTATATGACCTAAAACTGATTTTGGACTTTTCTTTTTAAATTTGTAACTAATATAGAATACATATATGTATATCCATAAATCGTAGAGTAAAGGTATAAATTATCTTCTTCGGATGGTAAGAGGCGAAAGGAATCGTTTCCGAACCTTTAAAGTAGGGGAATGTGACGTCACTTCAAAAATTTCAAATATTTGTTGTTGATTACTCTTATCGTGCCGACAATGTATTTACAATAATAATATTAAGAATTCGTGTAATTTGATAGTGATATGATTTTGACTTTATTTGTTTCAGTTTAAATCCAAAGTTGAGGTACACTTTAAGGTAAATTTGTATTCTGTTATTGCTCATTTTCATAATTTCTTGAAGAAATAAATAAATATTTTTCACTTCTGCGTTGAGTTTTAGAGGGTATTTATCAGTTTGTACCTTACCTTTTAACTTATAAAAGTGATAAAAATTGGTTTACGCTGTAGGATTTGACTCCACTGGAATTTTTCCATCGAACCTTTACAGGAATATGCTTAATAGATAACAGCAAATATCTGTTTTTATACCCTTGCAGAAGGTATTATGATTTCAGTCAGAAGTTTCCAACGCGGTGAAGGAAACGTTTCCGACCCCATAAAGAATATATATTCTTTATCAGCATTACTAGACGAGTCGATCTAGCCATGTCCGTCTGTCCGTCCGTTTCTACGCAATCTAGTCTCTCCGTTTTAAAGTTGAAACGTTCCCAAAAGTCTTCTTTCTTTTACAGGTAGTATATAAGTCGGGACCAGCCTGATCGGAAAACTATATCTTATCTTAAAAAAAATTTAGAAAATTACGTATTTGGTGTTTTTTAACATATGGAGTTTATATTATAAGCTTGGAAATAACAATTTTTAATTAGTTCTTAATTTCGAATTTAGTTTTATCGAAATTGGACGAATATATAGCTCCCAAAGGAACGATCGGAAAATTGGTGGGAAAATAATATGAAACAAATTATAGCTTCGGTGTTTTTTGACATATTATCTTATACTATTGGGAATATAATTTAATGTAGTTTTAAAAATTTCGAATTAAATTCAATAATAATAACTGCAACGTGTATACCATCGGCTTGCCGAAGTTAACTTCCTTTCTTGGTTAAGCTTGTAAAAAATATTAATTTTTGGAAAATGTGAAATTCATAAAATATATCGTTCGTCACTATATCCTACACCTTGATATTTATTCTCTGTGGGGATTACAAGCCGAATTGATCTATCCATGTCCATTGTAAGTATGCTCTCTGGCCGGGGTACAGCTCTTAGTCGGATCCAAAGGTCCGTTTACAAGAAATTTGTAAAATCAATCAATAATTATCCCGGAGATTTGCGCCTATCCGCTCAGAGGGGGTATTTCAGGCGGGCGTAGAACTTGCGATTCTCGATGGACCTTCGAGGTTATGGTGATCTCGGGACACTAAGTCCTTTCGTTATGAAAAAATCCACGGGCTGGACCTTCGGGCGAGGCCGCAAACGGATTTCATCGTGATTCGCCGGCTAGAAGCAAGTTTGATTAATTATGTCGGGAGGATAGCCGTCCCGCTACGATGTAGCATTGGTGGAGGAAGTGAGAAGATCTGCCGTCTCACCGGGGGAGTTAGTGGGACACGAAGGGTTCTGCCGCTTCGCTGTGTTAAAGGGGGGAGGGGGGTTTTGCATATACATGTATTTCACTTGTTTTCATTCACTGTCACCTTTCTTCGAGTTTTCATTGTATGAATACAAAGGATGTGGAGAGAAAAGTTGCAATGGGATGAAAGTTTGCTGCAATAGTTGGAGACAAATTCTGAGGTTGGACTCGGTGAATTTTCTCGCTATGTTTTGCAGCCAGGAGCTATCGTAGAGGTACGTCCTTGAATGTCTTCACCACATGAATTGCTTAACTCAAGCCTTTGGTTGCATGTTCCCACTTTACTGCATGAGGAGAAGATCAAGTGGCCTAAGTCGTGCCTTCCAGAAAAAATGCTTCCTGAGATTCGTTACAAAGTACTGCTGGTCTCCGACTGTTCAGACATGTCTCTTGGATTCAAATACATAAACTCCTTTGGATCAATGCATATTTTTGGATACGTACACAAATTTATAAACAGGATAAGATCGCCTAACCTTTCTGTAGAAATTTTTCGCCGAGGGACTAATACTAATACTAATTCGAATAGTTCAGAAGGCACAATTGGTACAAAACCCTACAAAAGGGAAAAGCGATGGAATCTTCAAGCAACCTTTCTTCATTTTCACCCATTCTAGATGAGCATGAACTAATTCGGTTGGGCGGTCGCCTGCGAAACTCCACTCTAGCCTTTGAGGCTCGCTACCCTGTGATTTTGCCAAAGGATAATCCAATATCGTTAGCTATTATCACCTACTTTCATTGAAAGCGTCACTGCTTAAACTTTTTTGGTTGCACTATTAGCCGATGGGCGGCCTCTAGACTGTATCGCGTGCACTTCGGTAATGCATAATTTATTGTAGATCTAAGCCTCGTCTCTTTCAAACATATCATGGCTGACCTGCCGAAAGACCGCGTGCAGACAGCGCCTGCATTTTCGGTTACTGGTGTGGATTTTTGCGCACCTTTATACTACAAGCCAGAAGTCCGTAACGAGGCACCACTAAAGAGCTATATTAGCGTCTTCACTTGCTTTGCCTCCAAAGAGGTATGGATAGAGCTCGTCAAGGATCTTTCAACGGCGGCATTTCTAAGTGCGCTTAAGCGTTTCGTTGCCACTTGAGAGCCTCCGCTTTGCATTTGATCAGACAATGCGACCAATTTTGTGGGCGCTCACAACGAGCTCGGTCAAGATCAAAGATATCGTATGCATCAAGGATAAAGGACTATCCCCATTCGAAGTGATTTCCGGAGCCGATGGCGTCGTTAGAGTTGCTGTTCTACGTACTTCTTTGCGTCCTTCCCGTTGATTCCAGTGTTGAAAACCCAGATTTTTCAACAGGGGGGATTTTTTTCCCTAAGTAGGTCATCAACTCGATCTCTCTCTCTCCTTCTGACTGTCGAAAGTTCTCTCGCAGAGCAGTTGCAATTCGAGCTCCTGCGAGCGGAAAAGCTGCTTACACGCGATAAAGGAAATTCTACGGCTCATCATAAAAACTATTGTTAAAACTACCGAAAATAAAGATGAAATTTAAATTTCTACCTAGAGTGTGTAAGTTTGTTAATAAATTGTTTCCGAAAAATGTTTGTGAATGTGAACCAATTTAAAAGTTTAAAATAACCCCAAAATATTTCACGATTCTTAGACGTGAGTCCCTTACGCCCCAGAATCTTTAACTGGGATATTGTTTATGTTCTATGCTTTCCACAAATGACTCATGCACATGGTACCATGTCACTGGAAACTTGAAATTGAAAAATACCTTTCCGAAAATTCACATAAAGCCATTTAGTGGAGACTATAAAGGGCGGACTGCATTTAAAGATTTTTAAGAGTCACATCGGAAAGATATAAAAGTAACATTAAGTTACTTTCATCGTGGGTGAAGTTGCCAACTTGCGTATGATTCCGCATGGACACGCGTCAATAAATGCTATGACCACCCAAGGAATATCGTGAGCTCCTTATTGGCAACTTTCATGTGACTAGCTGATGCCCCCGATAGCGAGGTGTCCAGTCTACTCCAGCCGACCGATGAAGCCAACAAAATCGTTCTTAGACCATATGCAATTGGAGAGTCGAACGGGGTTTCTTGATGATTAATCTTGTATTGGCAAAAAACGACACCAAATATGGAAGGAAGTGCATAGAGAAGCACTAAGAAGTGGTATTAAGTTTCTAGATGTTCGTTTCGAGTCATGTGTAAAGCATGACGGTCACCCGGACAAGCCAACCAAACAAACAAGCCAATTGAAACATTCGTGTAAGCACAATACTACAGATAATAGCTCGTCTTGAAACCCACATCTTGACGCGCCAGAGGGACATAAACAATCTGTAGTGTGTTACTAAGTACGAGGTGCTACATATCCGAATATTCTCGAATTTTGGTCGTCTAAGTATCCTGGCGCCTGTGGTGGTGCCCAAGATTCTATTCCAAGAGCTGAAGTTTCTTGACATGTACTGGACTTAAAACTTTCTTTGAAGCTGGCCAAGCAGCATCACACACCAGGGAATTTCACTTCAACGACCTAGGAAGAATCGAATTAGATGCGTTCTCAGATGCATCTGTAAATGTGTATGCCGATGTCGTATACAGTCGTGAAACCCATGCAGACGGCAACTGCGCTGTGTCACATATCGTAGCCAAAACTCGCGTTGAGCTGTTGATGCAACAGAGTTGGTTTTTTGTCTTTTCTGGTCTTTGGTCTGGTCTTACCCAACATGCAGCGCATGACATTACGCCGGCTAAATGGATTTGGTGGTGCGTTGAGGAGTATATTAGCCACCAATCTTCTTGGCTACAGCAGAACGATCTGAATGCGGGGAAGTTGCAGAGTGAAAGTAATCTGAACTCTATTCTGGACATTTCATTACCGGACGGAATCGACAACTCTATCCTCGGCATTACAAGTTTACAATTAAAAGAAGTTACATATATTCTTTATAAACAAGATAGGAATAAATATATATCGACTTTGTTATTTAACCGTCTGTCGATATCCGCTTTTCCAGAGTTAAACTGTTCAGTGTAATACACATTCCCGGATCTTCCCCAGATATCAGATAATTCCAGCAAACAGTTCAAACCTAGGTGAGCTGAGTTACGCGTAAGAAAGTATAATATTTAAATGTCTCCTATCAAAATGTTTTTGCGGTACTTCAGTGCCTGTCTGATGTAGTTGTAAAGAGTCGACCAACATACATCCCGCTGTTGCAGGCGGATCTCCCGTCAAATGGGGAAGAATCCTATGCAGTGCACGATGTTTTCCTGCTTCGTCTCATACTGCTGATTGAGCACACAGTGTTGCTGTCCGTCACGTTTGGAATAAAGCTCAACGGAAGGAAAATGATACGGATCTTCTCCACAGTGATAGCGTCAGTAAAGTAATTTCCAACGCCCTGATCATATTCAATAGATCTATTAGTCAGCCGATTCCCACTTCTCCTTGATTCCGTTTTCAACTGAGCCCTACAGGCTACTTTCGTATAATACAATTCTTTTCGCTCAATGCTTTCATTCCTGCAACAAATAATTGGCTTGGATTCGGGGCAGCCTATGTCCGTGAGATGCCCCAGACCTGTGCGCCATAACAAAGGATTGACCGCATTGCTGCACTAACGAGATTGTACTTGCTTCTCATTGGAACATCTTTTTTCGCCTAACAGCGATATCTATGTGCAGTTTATCGCCAGTTTTGCAACTCTGAGATTCTCCTGCAAATGGTGGTTGAAACGACCTTTATGGTACATCGTGTATCCCAGATACTTATAGAACTATACAATTTCTAGCTTAATGGGTGCTAAACTCCACTTTTAGTTATATGATAGTCCCAGCCAGTGCCTTTTGAAAATCAGAACGTCTTCTCAGTGTTTACTAGCAGTCCCCACAACAGGCGGTATTTGTGCAGAGCATTAAACATTGTCTGGTATCTTCTTAGGCCAAGATCACGTAAATAGTTCCCTTGGTCATTCGCATTTACTTCTATTGATTTTGAAAATGCATTTCCATTAGTTTCCTAAAAGTGCTCCAATATGCGCTGATATCTGTTACCGAATCAAAGGAGCTCGCTAGGTTGATGTAAAACTGCGTTCGGGCGTTTGAACAAGTTGACTTGTATGTGGCGTTGTTTCATGGTACATTACCCCTGCACTTGTCGAGGTTGTCGATTTAGTCTGCACTAACATGTTAAATAAGAGTTTTCGAGCTTCTCACTCGAGTACTAACAGCTCTGTGAGAAACCTTCAATTTCATCAGGGGTTCTGAAATCTGCCCAATAATATTTACAATTTCCCAATTTGCCAAATCAAACTTAGTAGAAGTCCAAGCGGCTTTGTGGGTGAATACGATGTTGTAAAGTGTGACTGTAGCCTCTAGCGGGAAATGATCAGAGTATATTTAATTTCTTACGTTAAGGTCTTTAATGACGTCTATTTATGTAACGCGTTGGGAACATTGGTCGATAATGGACCGAGCTCCTCCTCTCATAAATGTGTAATCGCCCAAAGGATCGCTTGATTGATCACCGTAAGGCTAAACAGCACTTCTGTCATTGACTTCATTGAGGGAGCTTGTGCCTGTATGTGGGTCAAATCTGTGCGTATGAGCTTCCCCCAGCCTTGTCTTACCTATGATCAATGCATTTCCATTTTATCGGTTATGCTTTAAAACCTCGTTAACTCTAACATTTGACTCTTTTGAATTTTTTTTTGTAATTTGACTTCTAGTGGAGCTGGGATTTTGCATTCATGGAGATGTGACCATCGACGTAACATCATTTTGTGAAATCGTGTTACAGTTTTGCTTGTCATTGTAACTTCGTATATCTACAATGATGTAGCGATGCATAAAGTTCATTTTTTCCCATTTTTGTTATTTTGTGCGCGGTGTATCTTTAAAACTTGACATGGAATTTTTATACCCGTTACTCGTAGAGTATAAGGGTATACTAGATTCGTTGGAAAGTATGTAACAGGCAGAAGGAAGTATATATATTCTTGATCAGGATCACTAGCCGAGTCGATCTAGCCATGTCCGTCTGTCCGTCTGTCTGTCCGTCCGGATGAACGCTGAGATCTCGGAAACTATAAAAGCTAGGCTACTGAGATTTGGCGTACAGATTCCTGAGCTTCTTACGCAGCGCAAGATTATTTCAGAAGAGTGCCACGCCCACTCTAACGCCCACATACCGCCCAAAACTGTGGCTCCTACAGTTTTGATGCTAGAATAAAAATTTTAACTGAAATGTATTGTTCTCATAAATACCTATCGATTGACCCAAAAACGCCCACAAACCGCCCACAAACTTCAAAAAATCGTAAGTATGAACGCGGATATCTCGGAAACTATCAAAGATAGAGAAATGGGATTTCAGACTTAGATTCCGTAGGCTTGAGCGCAGCGCAAGTTTTTTACGCGATTATGCCACGCCCACTCTAACGTCCACAAACCGCCAAGGCCTGTGGCGTCCACAATTTTTATGCTAGATAAAAAGTTTTAAATGAAATGTATTGGTCTCGTCAATACCTACCGATTGATTTAAAAAAAACTTTTCCACGTCCACTCTAACGCCCACAACGCTTAAATCTGTCTACCGCCGGTAGGTGGCGCATTTAAATCTCGCTTTGCTGCTTGCATATCTCCATTTTCCTTTGGTCCCTTAAGCTGAGTAACGGGTATCTGATGGTCGAGGTACTCGACTATAGCGTTCTTCCTTGTTTAATTTGATTTCTTATAATAAAAAAAAAATATTTCTTTTTGTGAACTCAATTTTTTTTTCCTGATGGTCAAAAGGAATATTTTTGTATTGATGTGGATATATCGTCTGGAATGCGATTCACCCACGCAATGAAGTTAAAAAAAGAGACATTGTGCGAGACATTGAATAACTCCCCACCAATCTAAGCACCAGCAGCAACAGATGGCCGTCCGCTTACCAGATACGCGGCGAATTCGCGTAGTAACGGCGCGGCGAGGAGCGGTTGGAGAAGAAAAGAGTTTGGAGATCAAGGATGGAGAACAAGAGAGTTTGGAGACCAGGGATGAAGAACACGAGAGTGTAGACCAAGGATGGAGTATGAGAGAGTTTGGACACCAAGGAGCGGAACATCGGTTGGAAGCTGTGCGTAAAGGACAAGTGGGTCAAACAGGAGTCACGGACTTTGGACCCGGAGTGGAGAGATTCAGCGGGCCGTGCGCAAAAGGGGAATAACGGTTCCCGGAGGCCCTATATAAGGCCGCAGAGCGCTGGCAGCTGGATCAGTCGATCACGAGGAGTCAAACCATCAAGATCAGTTAAAATACCAAAGTGAACAGTCAGTCAACCAAGTAATCTATGAGGGAGCCACGTTACCATCGCCGCCCGGAGCTCATTGGAGAGCATTAGGGTCAAGCCGGGTGGAACGTTTGTCTGCGCTAGGCGTAAAGCAAAGTGAACTGCTAGGCAGCTTCCTGGCGATAGCCTTGACTCTCAGCGCGATCTGAGCAAAAACCTAGCAGGACCGTCCGGGACAGAGCAAGGGACAGGTATTGCCTCGAAAGGCGTTGGCCTTAAGAGCAAGGCTTGTTCACCCTAGTCTGAGAACGGTGACGCTTCCCTAAGCCCACAAGGCCGAACTCTCTGCGAGTCCAAGGCGCGACAAGCGACCCCGAGGCAGCGCGTCGGCAAGCGAGCAGAGGCGGCCACTACGAGCGTCCCGAGACACAGGAGCCAGCGGACGTCGAGTCAACGCGTCGACAAGCCAGGACGAGGAGCTCTAGCAGCCGGCGGAACCAGAGCAAGGAGATACCGAGGCCAGCCCAACCTCACACCCGCTGTACTAATACCACGAGAATAATTCTCACTGTTACCATTCGAACACTGTGTTTTCTCACTGATCTACGGGGCAGTCACGTCATATAAATTTGGTGGGCGAACACACAATCTTCTGAGCTAGCCGCACGAATATCGTAGCGAGCAGACAACAAAATCAGTTCGTTACAGGACACCACCAAAAACCAACTTGCACTGTGCAGAAAGCCATAGAATCTATATATGGCTATATGGCTTTATCGACTCGGCTCGTGTAGGTAGGAAACGCTTTCTTCTATCTGCTACGTTTTTGCTCAATACCTATGTAAATACCATACTTCTTCTGAAGGTATATACAAATCTGCACCTAATAGAAGTAAAAGGTATCCAATTATTTGAATCTATACCTGCATTGAGAAAAAATACTAAATCTGGTATACTTTTTTCATATAAAACTGCTATTTTTTATATCAAGCGGTATTCTTTCATATCAAGCTAATATTCTTTCGTATCAATTAGTAATTGCTCATATCAGATTGAAATATTGTTAATATCAATATTTATTAGTTTGTTTTTACTTTTTTGCCCAAAACCCCATACATTCGCTCAAATTATTTATTTTAAATATTTTCGGGCACAGAAACATCCAATTTATTAGTGCTGGTCAATATGATCTTTTTAAAGGATTTTGTCCCATCATTTTGACATGAATAAAGATTATTTTAATATTATTTTACATAATTATTTCGAAAAATAAACCACATTTGGTATTTAAGACTAGTAACTCCCCACAAATCCCAGCAGCAGCAACAACAGATGGCCGGCCGCTTACCAGATACGCGGCGAATTCGCGTAGTAACAGCCCGGCGAGGAGCGGTGGGAGAGGAAGAGAGTTTGGAGAGCCATTTAATGGTTATTTTTCCTGCCTGTTGAATATGAGCAAGGTTTATACCATCTGGTTCTTGTGATTTTTATACTTTGAAACTATTTATGACCCACTTTATGTTCGGGTCCGATAAGAGGTGACCTAGGTAATACCTTCTCCGGCACTGCTTTCTGTAGGATGTCCCAATAGTAAACTTCTTGGAAAGTGAGTGTCTAGTTAAAGGTTCGGAGACTCACTAGACTCATTAGAGTTTGACTGTGTTCCATCTGCCTGCTGACGATAGCCCAAGGATGAAGCTGTCCTTGAGAGTATTTTCCTGAGCCTAGCGGCATGAGTTGTGGTTTCAAAATACAAGCAGAAGATCTGTTTCTTATGGCTTTCTCATAAGAAGCCAGTTCCCATTTGAAGTTTTTGCACTTAATGTTATTTCCCACTCTTGCCCTGTTAAACAGAGCCCTGCGGTTGGTTTTGAGGATTGAATGCTGTTGGCCTTATGGAACCAGACTGTAGCTCCGGTGTCTAGGCTTGCACTTTGTCCTGTATAGTACTGAGCCCATAGCTCAGCACCCCTCGAGCAGCCTCTTCGACCTTTCGTAGACCTCTCCGGGCTTCTCGCCCTTCACCATGAGAAGGCAGTTCAGGGCCAGGTTGGATTCCACCGCCTTCCACATGTTTCTGGGAATTCCGCCCTCCGAGATACCCTTGTCAATAAGCCCAATCAGGACTCAGCCTTTGCTGATTTCGGCGAGTGAGACCGATGGCTGGACCTTCTATATCTTCGCCGACAGTCCAAGAAGCTCGAGCGAGCGCAGCCTTTTCAAGCGCACATCATCTTGCATGGGACTTTCGTGCCCGTAGTTTGGGAGCACCGTCCTTGCCCACTCGATCTTCTTTATGTTGTTCATGTTGCTCCTGGATTGAGAACGGAGAGTCTGTGCGGCAGTCCGCCTCTCCGCGTACGTAAATATACTTGTGCCGGTGCAGCACCAGTTCGCCTCAGTCACGTTACCCGCTGAACTTAACGTATGACGTCGGCTGTCTGCCACCTGAGATCCCTAATATGGGATGGTGGTGGAGGAACACCACCCCTGTGCTGGTGCTGGCATTGGTACTGTAGGGTATTACAAATTTAAATGTTTATTTCGGGTATAGTAAGTAAATTAAAGAAACAAAGGTATTTTATTAAAACTTCACGACTTTCGCACTCTATGGATGACACGACTTCCTCTGACAAAATTTCCACATCAACTGACTTGCTTACATTTATAAGGCGTAATTTCTAATGAAAAGAGGGTGATGGATATAGATCACTTTGATGAAAAGGGATAGGAACTCTTTTGCGTTTTTGGCTGATGAAGAATGCTTGAGGTTGCGGAACTCTGAACAGTGTGTCCCCATATGAAATTAAATAGTTTACTGTGAATCCCTCAATATATCCATATCCCACAATCGGCTATCCTGAATCTTCATTCGCCCCTGAATGAACCCCATTTTTTCATATATTCGGCTGCTGTCGTAGTAATTTTTGGTCCCTCCTGATTGCCTTCTTTCTTTACTTCATAGCGCCCGTGATTAAGTTTTTTAGTTACTTTGTATGGGCCGAAAAATTTTGGACGGAGTTTCATTCCAGTTCCATACTGTGTTCTCTTTATGGCAACCAATTCACCTACAGTATATTCAGTTTCTACCTTCCTTTTTTCGTTAAAAGTCTTTCTGTTTTCTTGCTGGACTTTCTCTATATTTTGCTGAGCTTTCTTTCGTATCTCTTCACGTTCGTCATTTTGTTCTTCTATTTCTAAGTTTTCATAAAGTTTCGAGAATTCGTCGTCCCTCTTTCTCATATTCAATCCGGTCAAGACTTGGAACGGACTGTACTTTGTTGTTCGAGGTGGAGTGTTGTTAATTATCTGCTGAACTCTATCTACGTGACGATACCAATTCAGAGGGTTTTCCAGGCACATTTTGCTGAGCATCGGGATGACAATTTTGTGAACTCTTTCCACTTGGCCGTTACCTCTGGGTACGCCTGTGGTGATGTGTAGAAGCTGGATTCCTTCACGGTTGCAGTACTCGTTAAAGAGTCCTGAGGTAAAAGCGGTGCCCCTGTCAGTAACTATTCGGCGAGGATTGCCAAAAACTGCTGCTTGCTTTTCCAGTTTTTCTAAGACTTCTTCGGTTCCAGTCGACTTTGTTGGATAAAGCCAAACAAACTTGGAAAATCCATCCACGACAGCCAAAATGTGGTTATAGCGTTTCTTCGTGTCGGTGAGGGGTCCAACGTGGTCGATGTGATAGGTTCCGAGAGGTTCCTGAGCCTTGTCAATGGGACTGAGTAACCCTTCCTTTTTTTTACGCTTGGAGTCGATGATCAGGCATTCCACGCATGCTTTGACAACTCGTTCTACCTTCTGTTGGATTCCAGGGATATAATACGACTTTTCTAGAATATCGCGAGTCTTCTTTATACCGAAGTGGCCCTCCTTGTGTGCTACGCTGATAATTTCCTCTTCCATTGAATTAGGAACAACTAACAGCTCAAGAACTGCGTCCTTGTACAGGATATAATTTTTTAGGAAATAGTCTTCGTAGTCATCGTTGTTGGTTAATATGGATTTTACAGCTTTTATCCAGCTATCGTTGTCCTGTGCCTCCACTAAACGTGACTTTGTGGAATCTGCGATTAGAAAGCATGACAATCGGCTTAATGCATCCACGTGCCTCATCTTGGTTCCAGCCCTGTGTTCTACCTTAAATTCAAACTCTTGCAGAGCCATGGCCCATCTGGCAACTCTTGGTGGTAGGTCATCCTTCTTGATCGTCATTGCGAAGGCGTTGCAATCGGTAACGACAGTAAAAGGTTTACCAAGGAGATAAACTCGCCATTTTTTCAACGCATTTACGATTGCTAAAACCTCGAGCTCGTAGGAACTGTACTTTTCTTCACAGCCGTTTGTCTTCCTGCTCATAAACTCTACAGGATGGAACTGCTGATCCTCCGAGTCTCTTTGCATTAAAACGCCTCCAAAGCCATACTTGCTTGCATCTGTATGCACTTCGGTTGTGGCTATCGGATCGAACAGTTTGAGTACTGGCGCTGACACTAGTAGCTGTTTCAAGAGGTTAAACCAAAGAAATCCTTGCTCTGTCAACGTGAGATTTCTGTCGTCCTTTTTGTTGCTTTTCATCCGAAGAAGGTCGCTCAAAGGTTTTGCTGTGAGGGCGTAGTCTTTAATGAAGCGCCGCATGTATGACGTCAGACCCAAGTAGCGCTGCAAAGCTTGTCTGCTTTGAGGAATTGGAAAATTGACGACTGCTTTAATCTTCTCGTTGGTGGGTGCTATAGTTCCGTTCTCAATAGTGTAGCCTAAGAAATTGATCTTGCTCTTGAGAAATTGTGCTTTTTCCCACTTGATTCGTAGTCCAGCCCTCGAAGCTACGCTCAATACTTTCTCCAACGCCTTCAGTCCTTCAGATTCGTTCTTAGTTGGCACGATTATATCATCCATATGAGAGATCCCTCAACGTAGCCGTGACATAACGACAGAAAACAGCAGGAGAATTTGAGATACCAAACGGTACATGAGTAAATTCGTACTGCCCGTTATGCGTCACGAACGCTGTGAACTTCCTAGATTCTTCTTCAATCGGCACATGAAAGAATCCGTTCATCATGTCCAGGGTTGTGAATATTTTTGAGCCCTGCAACCTGTCGAGAACGTCGTCAATAAGACTCAACGGAAAATTGTCCTTCTTGATTTTTTGATTGAGTCGACGATAATCGCAACAAAATCGTCTGGATCCGTCCTTTTTAGCTACCAGTACCACTGGCGAAGCATACTCTGAGGAGCTGGGTACAATAATTCCCTCTGCCAACCACTCCTGCACTTGCTTTTCTATGAAACACTTGTTCTCGTATGACGTGCGTCTTGGGCGTTGATATACAGGAATGACGTCTTCCAAAACGATTCTCATGCTTACTGGAGACTCTATCGATTTTATTGGCTTGTACTCTGTAACAAGCTGCTGTACCTTTAGCTTTTGGCTATCGTCTAGGTGAGATAAATTAATTTTATCAAGGACAGAACTTTCCTCGACTATCTCCGTGACACACATTCCATTAAATGTCGATGCAAAGTCTCTCTCTTTTGCCCTGAACTCGACGCCGTTGGAACTGAAAATAACGTCGACTGATTGTAGCACATCGTTTCCCACAATCGCAGCGTACTCGAGTTCATTTTGTTTAGCGACATGGAAAGTTACTGAGAAGCATACGCCATCTGCTTCAAGATCGACGTCGAAGCATCCTACGGTCACAAGTTCGCCCTTGCCGATACCTCTCAGGTGCTTAACTTTTGGCTTTAGCTTCAAGCCGTCAAAACTTTTGAAAATGTCCTCTCTCATCAAACACAGGTCACATCCCGAATCAATCATTGCTATGAATGTCACTCCCTCAGCTTTCATCTTTTTGTAAATGAGTCCCTTCGCAGCCTTCTCTTCCAGCACGTTTGCAAGCTCTTTCTTAATGGAAATAGTTGCTTTCTTCTCATCGCAATTTTTAGAAATGTGTCCTTTCTTGTTGCACTTGTAACATATTACTTCGCCCTTGCAATCCTTAGCAATATGGCCTTCGCTGTTACACTTAAAGCATTTTCTTAAAAAATTGCTCTGAGTCTGTTTACCTGTCGATTCCCTGTTAAAATTGTCTTTAGAATTTCCCTTACCCTTCATCTTTTCGTAAATAAATACTTCTTCTTTAAGTTCCCTAATGGATTTCGCTCGATACAACCCTGCCTTGTTGATCTTACTATCTGGGATGCCATCTACGAAATACGATACTAGACTTTCCTCATCAAGATTTATCGGTTTGCTGATCTCCATTAAACTATAGAGATATTCGATGCATGTCTCTTTTGGTTGTTTTTGCCTTTGGCGCAAAATCTTGTGTATCTCTGCCGAACATAGTTTTTTACCGAATTCTTCCTTCAACGCGTTTTTCAGCTCAATCCAACCCCTAACACCACTTGTACTTTTGATATAAAGCTTGGCTGCTCCAATCAGAAGTTGCTTAGCATAAATGAATTTCTGCAATTTATCCCAACCCACGGTAACTGCAACGTCATCGAATTCAGACAGCCAGTGATTGACGTCTTCTTGTTCGGAGCCTGAAAATGATAAAACACTGTCCTGAATATCGCGTAGGGTAAATCTCGAGCTACTAGGTTGAACCGCTTCTTGGTAATTGGAAGAACCACTAACACTCGCACCATCCTCATCAGCATCGTCGTCCTCATCGTCAGCCACAACTAATCCATAATGATCGAACAACCGATCCTGCAAAGCTCCTTTTCTGCCAGTTGTGTTCAAACCTAGTTCGGATAACTTTGCCCTTAGAAGAGGCACTGTCATAGCGAGGATCGTTCTAGCATCCATGGTAATGCGTTTAAGCCGTTTACAAACAGTGGTACAGTTCAATATTTAAATATAATGATACAAAGTTATAATTTAATTAACGTTAAACAATTCGTGTGATCAAAAAAAGTTCGAATCAGATTAAATATGTGAAATCGCCTCAGTCGCTCACCACGCCCAATTGGATTTTTCTGTCTTCTACAACTGCTTGAATTTTGGCCAATTCCAGTCCACTCAGCTACTCCAGCTCGTACTCTTCTACAATGTCGACAGACCGCACTGCTTGATCGTCTCGTCCACTTTTTACAAATTGCGTCGTTTGCAAGTTCTTGCAGCTGCTCTTTTCGCCACAGGGAAACTTTTGTTGTAGCAAAAGTAGAAAGTGGCCACTCCGTTGCTGTATGTCGTCCTTCTCTTCTCTCGCCAATAACACCCTCGCCTTCGTTGCAAGGATCACCTCTCGTTGTCCTCCTCTCACAGGTAATGGCTACCTTCGTTTTCACCTGCGACCGTGTCGTCAAAATTCGATCACAGGCACTGCATCAAATTGTCGTCGAAATTTTTTTCCGTCGTGTTTCATCAGAATTGCTTTTCTTTCTATACTGCGTACATTACTTCGTTGCGGGTTTTAGCGCGTTAGTTTTGTGGGCACTCACACAATCAAGTTTTACACAAATTTTGGCAATTTTTTTGTGGTCTTCGTAATCGTTCAAACTCCTCTAATACACAAATCTGCTAGTCGATTTGTTTAACTGTTCAGATTTTCTCGGCTTCAATTGTTTCTATAACAGGTACTTCCCCCGCTTTTAACTGTTTCTTTTCAGCTTTTGCTTCGTTCTTTGTCGCGGCAGTTTTTCGATGTGTTAACGCACAGTTTTCTCTTTGTTCTTTTACTTTATCCCGGACGAGCCCCCAATAATTTGTAGGGTATTACAAATTTAAATGTTTATTTCGGGTATAGTAAGTAAATTAAAGAAACAAAGGTATTTTATTAAAACTTCACGACTTTCGCACTCTATGGATGACACGACTTCCTCTGACAAAATTTCCACATCAACTGACTTGCTTACATTTATAAGGCGTAATTTCTAATGAAAAGAGGGTGATGGATATAGATCACTTTGATAAAAGGGATAGGAACTCTTTTGCGTTTTTGGCTGATGAAGAATGCTTGAGGTTGCGGAACTCTGAACAGTGTGTCCCCATATGAAATTAAATAGTTTACTGTGAATCCCTCAATATATCCATATCCCACAGTACTGTTATTTTCTCAGATCGAGCTCTTTGCTAATATGTATACCCGTTACTCGTAGTTTAAAAGGGTATAATAGATTCGACAGAGAGTATGTAATCGATGTACATGTATGATGTATGTATTTAAGGAAGCGTTTCCGGCCCTATAAAGAATACATATTCTTGATCAGAAATGTTCGTCTGTCCATCCATATTAACGCTGAGTTCTCGGAAACTGCAAAAGCAAGAAAGTTGGGAATCGGCAATAAGATTCTTGAGGTTCTCAGACACCGCAGGTTTATTTCAGCAAGGTGTCACACCCACTCTTATGCCCAAGAACGCCCATAACGCTAAACTAAATCTGTCAAGCGCCCACATTTTGTAAAATTTTGTAAAAGTGTATATGCAATTTGGTTTTTACACTTATCGACAGTATTTTTGGTGTAGGCCTAAATTATGTTTATAATAGAGCTGGAAATAACATCGGCGATGTATCGATACATCGATGTTTTCCAAAACTCGGGAAACATCGAGGTTTTCAAACATCGATGTTCGATGTTTCCTCTTTACCCATCACTACTTGGCAGAAAAGTATCTTGGTAAGCTAAGCACATTTTTGATTAATTAAGTAAAATAAACTAAAATATACGTTCAAATTGATATACATTTCGACAAATATTGGTGTTGGCGGCGCTTCGATATGGAGAAGACCGCCAACACCAGAATCCACAGCAGAGTCCAACATATTATTCAGTTTTTTACAAACTAATCAATTTCAAAAAATTCATAGCGGTCGCGCGGATTCCATATTGGCTTTGCGACAATACTTTAATGGCAGTAACTTGGACCCAGCCCAAAACCCTTTGGATTATTGGAAGGTACACAAAATAACAATTTAATTGGTAACCAACTTAAAAATCCTATTTCTTCTTTCAACAGATATCAAATGACGCCGGATTTAAAACATGCGCTTTTAAATACTTCTGCGTACCGGCCACCTCTACTGAAAGGGAGAGGATGTTCAGTAAAGCTGGACTAGTTGTTAGCGAGAAGAGAAGCTCGCTAAAACCAAAAAATGTCAATATGATTTTATTCCTAAAGCCTAGTACTGAGATCGGCTAAGAGTTTCACTAGTCGAAAAATCTTATTCTTTGTAGTGTGACCGAAGTTTTCAATGTTCACCCGCAGTGCATGTAGCATGGTCTTACTGTCAAGCGGCTTACTTGACAAACGAAAAACAAATCAATTGGAGAAATTAAAAAAGGAGGAGTCTGCTGGTACACAAAATAAATGGAATGTTCAACTAATGTTTTTATGTAAATAAATTAGTAGTTTAAAGCTTTCTTCTCGTCCTACGGATGCTTCGCCATCTTTCCCGCGCCACCGCAGTCCAGCTCCGAGTCTCAATAGGCATATTGGACCTTGAGGAAGTGGGAGCCGGGTTGGGAACGGGGTTGATCCGCTGATGCTGCAGGAAGTCGCCCAGCATCCTGGCAGTGGCTGGCCATGGCTTCTACAACTGTTCTTTAGCGGGCGCCCTATTTTCCTCCTCCCTATAGAAGCTAGCGGGTCCTCCAGCTCCGCTTAAGCTGCCAAGTAGCTGGTGGTTATGGTCTTCGGAGATCATATTACTGGTGGTTCTGCTAAAAAGATTCTTCTATTAGTATAACGCAACCAAATTATTTTGACCAGATCTTACTTTCTTTGCGAGGACACGCCCGGCAGGATTTCCATGTAGAGAGCGAAGGCCCACTCGGCATGTTCCTTCCCACTGGGATTCTCTAGTGGATCTCCTCCAGCACTTCAACTATTCTGCGGATTTGCCCTGTCGTGGTATTGCTTCCTGTCGGTCAAGTTCCACAATAATGGGCAACAGCTTGGATTAGGCGTCCTTTTTCATCTGCACTGTCCTCCTTTAACCGTTTTTGGGGTTTTTCTTCCATTTAAAATTTTTAAATTTTCCACCGCTTCTGCACGAACACCGCCAACCATTAAATTTCTTATTCTTTGGGCCGCGTTCATCGAAAATTCACTCGCAAAATCTGGTATTTTTTGTGGTATTTCCTTAGCTCATCTGAGTACCGCGCTTAAAAACAGACCCGACGAAAAGCGTTAGCCGCGTATTTGCCTTTCGCTCACTCCTATGGTTAGCTCGCGGTTTTCGTCGATGTGAGTACTAGGCTTAAACAAAAATGATTGGGTAATTTAGTTTTAGTTATGTTACTTTTATCTTATTTTTTTGAGTAGAACTTTATACTGTTTTTTATTTTATTTTTAAAAGAATTGTGATTTAATTTTATTTTTTGTGTTGAACGGGTAGTTTAAGTTTTACTTTGAATTTGCAGGAAACAAAAACAGAAAACAATGGATCTCAAATAAAGCATAACTTTTTATAATGAACTTACACGTTGGATTTATTTGTGGTATTCGTTTATAATATTATATGGAGTAAAAACATTTTTCAAAATTACAACAAAAAAAAATTCGATTATCGATACATCGATGTTTTTTTCTGAAAAACATCGAAACATCGATGTAGGTAAACATCGATGATTTTCCAGCTCTAGTTTATATAAACGTATACGAGCATACTTAGTTTTTGATCCAAACGTGTAGTATTTGTGAAATCGCGGTCTGAAGAAAATAACAACATTAATTGTTTCGACTTAAAATATTTTCAAGGGATTGTACTTAATTTTATTGATATGCCAAAAAAATCCTTAGATGCCCTTCTACAGATTTGCATTTAGCAGGAAACAATCGGAAATTGCATGTAGCAACAATTGGGAATCTCTTCGAACAAATGGGGATACTTAAGAGTATGCTTAACTCCAGAAATAATCCGACACCCTCCAAAGCCGGCACCACTTTCATCATTAGCCTTACATTTGTAAGCGCTGGATTGGCCACGGGCTCCAGCTGAGAGGTCACCGATCACGCAGCAATAATCTGCTCAATAAAGGGTTCCTGAAACCTGATATTGTACAAAACAGAGATGCTTGATGTGGAGATGGTAAAGACGCTTTGAAGACCTCTCTCTGCACCTTTGCAGAGAAAGGGAAGAACCCTTTAGTCGGAGGCCTGCAATTGGTGACAACCATCTATACTCGAGTCACTAAAAACATGTTTTAAGGAAAAAGACGTGATCTGGAAGAAACCATAAAAGAGAGAATGTGTATGCACTTTGTCAATATATGTGATGAACTGGACTATATAAACTTGTTCCGAAAAGGCTCTGGGCATTCAGGAGGCCATCACTGACATGCCCGGTAGGCGTAAAAATGGAAGTTGAAACACTATTTATGGTGCAAAAGCGAACATTCCGGCTGGTACTTATACTAAAAGGGGACAGCCGGCGGAGGAGCCTTCCTCATAAAGACCCCACTGCATGTTGAACACGGCGGGTATAATTCTGGAAAGAAAATTCCACTCACGGCCAGAACATGCTGTTGAGGAAACAAACGGCCCCTGAATCGCAGTCAAGGCTATTGAGAGGATAAGGTGACTGTACTGTAGAGCTGGAAATAACATCGGCGATGTATCGATACATCGATGTTTTCCAAAAATTGGGAAACATCGAGGTTTTCTACGTCGATGTTCGATGTTTCCGCTTTACCCATCACTACTTGGCAGGAAAGAATATTGGTAAGCTAAGCACATTTTTGATCAATAAAGTGAGTTTTTTTTTTTTTTTAATTTTATTTTTAATTGAATTGTGATTTAATTTTAATTTTTGTGTTGAACGAGTAGTTTAAGTTTCACTTTGAATTTGCAGGAAACAAAAACAGAAAACCATGGATCTCAAGTAAAGCATAATTTTTTATAATGAACTTACACATAGGATTTATTTGTGGTATTCGTTTATATATTATATGGAGTAAAAACATTTTTCAAAATTACTCTCAAGAAAAAATTCGATGTATCGATACATCGATGTTTTTTTCTGAAAAACATCGAAACATCGATGTAGGTAAACATCGATGTTTTTCCAGCTCTACTGTACTGCACTAATCAAAACTGCAATCGGCAACGTTAAGCAACCTTTGTGTTTCTATGCATGTACACTAGGGCGGGTCGATTTGCATGGACAAAAAAAAGTGATAAGTCGTAGGGGGGAATGTAATCTATGGTCAATTCTAAACAATATTGGCAAAGAAAGAAAGAATGAAAATATGTCTTGAAAATCACCGTTCGCATTTGCAAGAGAAAAATACTACTTTGGAACATTGGTATGAACAAAAAAAACACAAACTAGACGCAATTCTAATAGCCTCTGCACACAGCCGCTTTAAAATCGCTGTTGCAACTATAAGCGGATTCCTGTTCACAAAGAGAATCGCTTAAGCGAATAGCTGATCGTCATACACAAACCTATCTGTAGGGAAAGGACGTGCAAGTTCAGTTGTTTCGAAAAAAATTGAAAACAACGCAAAACTAAATAAAATTTGGACGCTAATATGTATAATGTTTTCAGCGCTAAGTGGTTTTTATATTGCTTTTAGTAAATTGATCATTGCCATTAGTAATTAAACTTGCCATTCAGGCAAGCGTAGTGCAATGTGTACGCCGGGGGGTAGCGGGGTACCGTGGTGGCGCTGGTGGAATGGCGTGGGAGGCGACGGCGGGGAAAACTGGCGGCGTCGGCGGGCTGCTTCGCTGGGCTTCGGTGGCTTACTGCTGGTGCTTTTGCTGCTGGTGCTGCGGAAGCTGTAGGGGAGAAACCACTCGAACGCGTATTGCCCCTTAATCGGAAATAAATGTACGCACAAAAGTTAACTTTGCAAAAGTAGGCGGGGGTACGACCGCGGTTTATTCAGTTGAACTCCAAAATCGAACTAAATTAGTCTAAGCTCCGCTCTGCGCTTCAAAGCGCAGCGGAGACTTCATAGAGGGAGCTAGGAACAGCGCAGGAGAGCGGGAGCTCGAGAGAGCGGTAGAGCGGTGCAGCTGGATAGCGGGGCCAGTCCAGATTCGCCGGACAGTGGGCCTGAACATTCCGCCCCCCTTGCAATCGCTAGCGTTGCAAAAAATAAAGGAGACGGAACTTCGGCCATTCGCCTACGCCTCAAGCCTGCGTACAGGTGCCGGAGACGATCCACCCGAACACCGTCTTCTGGGCTACTGGCAGTCCCTCGTCGACCACGTGGAAGCCCGGCTGTATCACCTTCGGGTAGACGTCCGCGCCCAGGATCAATGAAACGGTGGCTGGCCGGTGGAAAACCTCATCCGCGAGCGGTAGTTCCTTAAATTTTTGGACGACGCTCTCACTGAGCGCACGGATGGGAGTGCGGATGCGCACGTTCGGCTCGATCTTGAGGACCACCTCCAGCTTGACGGCCTCGTCGACCTTCGAACGAATCGTCGCCGTGCATATGCTCTCATCGCCCACGTTTGTTGTCGGCAAACGAAACGCGGCGGCCAGGGATGCGTCGATGGAGCTTGTCGGGGTGCACGGATCGATGAGTGCGGCGGTGTCGAACGTCTTCTCTCCGGTCTCGACGATCACAACAGCAGTCGGGAGGACATTGACGCTATGACGCTGGAGCAGTGCGGCGAGCGACGGAGCCGGTGTCGAGGATGCTGAGCGCGGTGGAGGGGCAGGCGTTCGGCGAGTTGGCGGATCTTGCCGGCGCGAACGCTGCGGAGAAGCGGGCTGTTGCTTGGAGCCGGACTTTTTCCGGGAAACAAGTTCGTGCATGTGGAGCAGCGTGTGATGATTCCGGTTGCACGTTCTGCACCGGTCACCGCTACGACAGCTCCCAGTGGAGTGCTCGTGTGCGAGACAGTTCGCGCAGTACTTGTTAATGAGAACTGCCCGCAGCCGCTTCTCTGCGCTCAGCTTTAGGAACCTCTGACACTTCCGAAGAGGATGGATTCCGCGGCAGACTCGGCATCGGTAGGACTGAGTACCTCTAGTGCGTCTGCTATCCAAAGCCTGAGCGCTACGTGGACGGGGAGCCATTTTCCTGTTTAGAGTGTGGATAAGGAAAAAACAAACAGGGCTGATTAACAATGACGTGGATAATGGCTACGGACTAAGGTGTGTAAGAAACGCAGCTCGTTACGAAGTAGTTTTGGGCGGCTCTCTTGGAAGAAGAACCACCTTGGTCACTGGACGTTTGACAATGCCGCGTGTCGTACGAATGTCGACTACGCGGACATTGCCATCGGCTCCCGGAAAAACGGAGTCTATTCTTCCGAGTCGCCACTCATTTGAGACCAAATTGTCATCCTTAATGACGACCAGATCGCCGACACGCAGATTTTCTGTGGGGACTTGCCACTTGTTGCGCTTGTGTAGCTCCTTAGGGTACTCATCCTTCCATCGAGTGCGGAATTGTTGATGGAGAGACTTTAAGTGCTGCCACCGGTTCAGAATGGACTTGGATTCGCCCTTTACTTCAGGTTCCACTATGGATAGAAGAGGTCCCCCAACAAGAAAGTGCCCTGGTGTCAACGCTAAGAGATCAGTTGGATCCTCGGACATGGGAGATAGCGGTCTGGAATTCAGACAAGCTTCGATTCTCGCTAGGAGGGTGGACAGCTCTTCAAAGGTGTACTTCCGTGTAGCGGTGGACTTGTAAAACAAGGTCTTGAAGCTCTTGACACCAGCTTCCCATAGGCCTCCCATATGGGGTGCCCCAGGAGGAATGAATTGCCACGTGAGCTGCTGATGACTATACGCATCGGTCACAGACTCCTTAACGGCTTGCAGGAAGTCTCGGGAAAGCACGGTGGAGGCGCCGACGAAGGTCGTTCCGTTGTCGGACTGGACTTGGCGAGGACACCCTCTTCTAGAGACGAAACGAGCGAAAGCGGCAAAAAACTTTTCAGTCGTTAAGTCGGATGTAGGCTCTAGATGGATGGCCTTTGTAGAAAAACAAATGAAAACCAACACATACCCTTTCGTAATGAGACAAGCTCTTCCGGTATAATTATACCCGTTACTCGTAGAGTAAAAGGGTATACTAGATTCGTCGGAAAGTATGTAACAGGCAGAAGGAAGCGTTTCCGACCCCATAAAGTATATATATTCTTGATCAGGATCACTAGCCGAGTCGATCTAGCCATGTCCGTCTGTCCGTCTGTCCGTCTGTCCGTCTGTCCGTCTGTCCGTATGAACGCTGAGATCTTGGAAACTATAAGAGTTACAATACTGGGATTAGGCATGCAGATTCCTGAGATTCCTGCGCAGCGCAAGTTTGTTTCAAAAGAGTGCCACGCCCACTCTAACGCCCACAAACCGCCCAAAACTGTGGCTCCTATAGTTTTGATGCTAGAACAAAAATTTTAACTGAAATGTATTGTTCTCATCAATACCTACCGACTGACCTTAAAAAAGTTTGCCACGCCCACTTTAACGCCCACAAACCGCCCACAAACTTCAAAAAATCGTAATTATGAACGCGGATATCTCGGAAAATATCAAAGATAGAGAAACGAGATTTCAGATTTAGATTCCGTAGGCTTGAGCGCAGCGCAAGTTTATTACGCGAATATGCCACGCCCACTCCAACGCCCACAAACCGCCCAAGTCTGTGGCGCCCACAATTTTCATGGTAGATAAAAAATTTAAACTGAAATGTATTGGTCTCGTCAATACCTATCGATTGATTTAAAAAAAACTTTGCCACGCCCACTCTAACGCCCACAACGCTTAAATCTGTCTACCGCCGGTAGGTGGCGCATTTGCTGCTTGCATATCTCCATTTTCCTTTGGTCCCTTTAGCTGAGTAACGGGTATCTGATAGTCGAGGTACTCGACTATAGCGTTCTTCCTTGTTTTTTATATCAAACGGGCCGGCGTAGTCCATCCCTGTGTACGTGAACGGACGGGAGAAGGACACTCGCTCTTTCGGGAAACTTCCCATCATCTGGGCTTGCAATCTCTTTTTGTGGATAACGCAGACCTTGCAGGAGTTAACCACTGCCTTCACCAAGTTCTTTATTCTCGGAACCCAGTATCTGGACCGAGTGAGACGCACCACTAACTGGTTGCCACCATGTAACGTAATGAGATGCGTGAATTTGACCAGAAGCCGCGAGAGTGCACATTCGTACGGTAGGATTATCGGATGTCGTTCATCATACCGCAAACTGTCGGAGGCCGTTACGCGGCCGCATGCCCTGATTACCCCTTTCTTATCTAGAAAGGGGTTCAGGGAGAGAATCGAACTCGCCGCGGGCACAGGACGCTTCTGACTCAAGCAGCGGTATTCTTCAGGAAAATACCTGCGCTGAGTGCAAATTGTCATGAGCTCTTCCGCGGCGGCAACGTCATGGGCCTCTAGACGGACCCCGGAAGGCGGTGATTGTCTTCGACATCGTTGAACAAATCGATGGACATACGCGAGGACCCGCAAAGCTCTATCTAACTTGGAAAAGCGATCTAGGAAATCTTCTGACGGCATAGACGCCACATGGACTTTAACGGCACGCTTTTCGATCTCAGTCACCGGCAGGTCGGTTCCCTGGCTGGTTGCAGCCAAGTGGGTCCATGCCACCAAAGCGGGTTATCCACCAGCTCTTGAAGGGGAACTCCTCGACTAGCCAAATCAGCTGGATTATGTTCGGATTGAACGTGCGACCAATTGGCCGCCTCAGTGGACTCGGTGATCTTCGTCACCCTGTTGGCAACGAATGTAGTCCAATGGCACGCTGGTTTTGCTAACCATGCTAGCACAATCGTGGAATCGGTCCAACAATGGAATTTTGAGGTCAGCCTCGGCATATTTGGAAGAATGGCTTCGGCCATCTCGGACAAAAGGAGAGCCCCACATAACTCCAGCCTGGGAAGGGACACCGTTTTGACTGGCGCCACACGCGTCTTGGCCGTGAGCAAGTGCACCATCGTCATATGGCCCACCTCTACGCGCACATAGATCGCAGCACCGTATGCCTTTTGCGAGGCGTCACAGAATCCGTGATGCTCTACGCGGAACTCTGGACGGAAGGAAACCCATCTGGGTATTCTGACCTGGTCTAGGACCGAATAGCTCTGGAGAAAGCTGTTCCACCTTTGGCACAGCTCAATTGGAAGTTTATCGTCCCAGCCTAGATCCTGAAGCCAAATCTCCTGCATAAAGATTTTGGCACACACAACAAATGGAGCGAGCCAGCCTGCTGGATCAAACAGCTTGGCAATTTGGGAAAGGACTTGGCGTTTCGTGTGGGAGATTTCCGTTGCTAAATCTGGTGGGACGAAAAAGAACTCATCGGACGTCGCCTTCCATCGTACGCCGGCTGTGCTCTCAGTGTCGATGTCGAGGAAGTCGGTTGTCAGAAGATGATCGCTTTGGATATGAGCTAGTATTTCTTTGTTGTTGGAGGTCCATTTTCTCAATGGAAACCCCGCGGAATCTAGAGCACTTTGTAGCTCGCGAATAATGGACTTAGCGTCCTCGGCGGAGTCAGCTCCCGAAAGGACATCGTCTACATACATATGATTTCGAATGACGTTGCTCGCTCTTGGATGGCTGAGCTGCACGTCAGTTGCCAACTGTTGCAGGACTCGACTAGCCAGGAATGGCGCGCAATTGACTCCAAAAGTTACCGTCTGTAATTCGAAATCTCGAATGTGCCCCTCGCTGTTGCGGAATAAGATGCGCTGGAACGGGGAATGCTTCGGATCTACCCATATCTGCCGATACATTTTCTCGATATCGGCACTGTAGACGTATCGGAAATATCGCCACTTCAGGATCTGGATAGTTAGATCGGACTGTAAGACTGGGCCAGCATGAAGGATATCATTTAAACTGACCCCATTCTCTGAAGGGCTGGAGGCATTGAAAACCACACGTAACTTAGTGGTTGTACTTTCCGGCTTGAGCACGGCATGATGCGGAAGGTAATAACTGGCAGAATTATGGGTAGGACGGACTTCTTTCATGTTCATTGAGGTCGAGATACTCTTGAATCACGGAGTCGTATTTGGCTTTCAGCTGACAGTCCCTCTTTAGGCGTTGCTCGGTTCTTAGGAACTGCGACAACGCGGAGGATCTGGAGTGACCGAGGGCGGATTTTACGTTTTGAGGATCACGAAACGGAAGACTTACGACATACCTGCCGCTATCGTCTCTCGTAGTCGTTCGAAGAAAATTTTCCTCACATGCCAAATCGGAAGATTTTGTCACTTTTACTGGCAGATCCTCCACCTCCCAAAATTTGGTGAGAAGCCTATCCAGGGACGTGTCAACTGTGTGGGAGATTCGTGTGTAAAAAACGGAAATCTGATTTTCCCTTGGAGCAGGAACGGGTCCTGTTAGGATCCACCCGAAAATGGTTTCTTGCCCGAGGAGAGAGCCACAAATATTCGGCCGGGTGCCGCTTAGGAGAATGGATGGCAGTATGTCGGCCCCGACCAGAATATCTATCTGTGCACTCTCGTAGAACTTTGGATCCGCTAGTGACAGTTCGGGAAGATCCCGTAGAAACTGTTGCGGAATCGGACAAGATGGAAGGTTTCCAGCTAATTGAGGAAGAACATAGGCCGTCGTGTTTATTTGCAAGCCAGGCCTGGTCGGAGAACGGATGGTAAACTGACAGAGCTTTTTGGATTCAGCGGATACTGTCTGGTTTAAGCCTGATACTTGGGCTCGGATTACCTGGTGAGGCAACTTAATTAGTTTGAAAAGCCGCTCAGAAATAAAGGTTGCCTCTGATCCTGAATCTATCAAGGCACGAGCTTTAAAATTCGACCCCAGGTGACATATGTCAATTATGGCGGTGCCCAGCAAGACGGATCTATACCCCGTCGCGAAGTAATTTTGGCCCGGGAAGCGGTGGCAACTGGTGTACTTAGTCTTGATCTGGGTCTTGGGGCGGGATTCGAAGGCGATTGGGAGGAGTTGCCTGTGTAGTAAGGTGTGATGGCGGCCGCGGCACGTAAAGCAACTATGAGTGCTCTCACAATCACGCAGCTGATGCCCTCGTGCGAAGCAGTTTAGACACAGCTGCTTCCTCTTTTTGTATGCCGAACGCTCGTCGACCGTCATCTGGAGGAACCGTGCACATGTGCGGACAGTATGGTTTTCCTTCTTACAAAGGTCACATCCTTTTGGCTTGGGTGCTACCCTTGTCTCGTAAGAATTTATTCTTCGAGGCGCTGCAGTGGGGGCGGATGTTTTTGGCAGAGATTGACTCGAGCCTGACGGCAGTACGTCGTCTATGGCTTCTAAGGTCCGGTGACGCTCCGTAAGGAAGGCGTTCAGTTCCTGCCACGTCGGAATCTCTGCCTTATTGTGCAGGGACTGTTCCCACAAGGATAGCGTGAGCTTAGGAAGTTTGGAGGAGCACATGTACACTAGGAGACAATCCCAATTTTCGGTTTCAATTCCGGACATTTCTAAAGCCGTAAGGCAACCCTGGATGGTACGTTGAAGTTCACGGATAGCTGACCCAGATTCCTGATTAACGGACTGCACATTGAAAAGTATTTTTAATTGGCTATTTACTAACAACCGCTTGATTTCGAAACGCTCAGTTAGGTTAGCCCAAGCTGAGCGAAAGCCGTCGTTAGTAAGGGGGGAGTTCGACACTATCGTGTGTGCATCGCCGCTTGTTTTGGCATTTAGGTGAAACAATTTTTCGACTGGCGTCAGCCCTGGATTGTTTATATAAATGGCCGTAAATAGATCCCTAAAGGTCGGCCACCGCAGATAATCTCCGGTGAAAACCTCGGTATCGCACGGAGGCAGCCGACATCCAGAGGAAATATAATTCTGGGTAGGAACAGCTTGAACTTGGGGAGCCTGGGCTATCATATCCGCGATCTGAGCCCCACATCTCTCGTAAACGGAATAGCAGTAGCCGTATTTAGCCTTGAGAACCCTAATTTCCCCCCCCCGGGGATCCGCCACTGTAACAATAATTGTCCTATAACAGACAACTTAAATAACACAATTAAATTAAAATGAATTTAAAAGTAAATAAAAATGTATGTATTTTAAATTCTATATTATCATAAGTGAAATCTCATCGGAAATATTCTGAATTTCACAAGTGATTTCACGTGGGACGTGTAACCGGCAGGTGACAGGTCATACTGCAAAGGAGTATTATGAACAAGTTAAATCCCGAGTGACTTCGAAAAATTTTCATTTGAATTTTCACTTGTGAAAAAGCGGACATCTAATACAATTATCTATATGGAGTGTCACTTGTTCTTTACTCGTGCAAGGTGAAATGCCCCGCGGTATTCAAAAGGTGATTCATAAGTGAAACTGAAGGTTATCCATATCTGCATACATACATATCTACATACATACATATTCATATCTACAGACATACATATCTACATACACACATATCTACATACACTCACATATATTTTAAATTCCCATCATCCCGTTCCCACTAATTAAAGTTTTCCCTCGGCCATCCGGTTAAATATATTAAAATAAAAATTACACCAACCACCAAAGTATTAAGTATTTTTTCGGTATTTAAAATATACCAGCACTCCAACGCATGCATAGCATCCTTCGTCCACCAATTTTTTTGGTATGTTTAAGTATTTCTTTCTTTCCTTGGATTATTAAGTAAAATCAAAAGAATACACTGGTACTAAATAATCAACAAATAACATTCTCCGCCTAACAACTTATTGTCATATTCTGGTATTTTTTCACTCAGAAGTTTAAGTAAAGGCGAAATTACTCCACCGGGAACTATAATACATATTAACACATATTTGGTCTTTTCCCCTCAAATTCTTTCAAAGGAAAGAATAATACCAGCATTATACCAACTACAATATACATATACCTAAAGGGATAAATATCATAGTTTTTGTCCACGGGTGATAACAAACTCCTTCATCACCGTTCCTAATCAGTATTATTGGGTTTAATTTCGCAAAGTAACCAGGACGGTCCGTGCAGCAATTTCTATTTCTACCGATCCACGACTTTTTTTGTCGACACCTCGTTCCACCATTCCAAAAGTGGGCCAGGTTTTTTCAATTTTCCTACATAAATAAAAGCGAGCATATTCTGACCCAAAAAAGGTCCACTTGTTGGCATGTCCGTTGGAAGTGATAACAACAAGTTCTTTATTCCACCTGAAGAAGTCCCAGGCATATAAGGGTCAACCGTGCAAACGTCAAAATGGCACTAACAGCTTCCCAAATTGCTCTAAGCAAATTTATTGAGGTCTTAGATCGACTGAGTGAATTTGAATCCAGAGCAAACACTCCTTTGCCGGTCCCTCCCACTCTTTCCATGCTTAACATTCGGCGCGAAGAAATACGCTCGTTATGTGACCGCATCAAGGCGGAGTACGACGAATGCAACGGGTGCATAGCAGAAGCCGGAGACAGTGCAGCTGATAGTTTGCCAATTCACACGTTCAATCCAAACACAATCCAGCTAATTTGGCTAGTCGAGGAGTTCCCCTTCAAAAGCTTGTGGATAACCCGCTTTGGTGGCATGGACCCACTTGGCTGCAACGGCCACTCGATCATTGGCCCAGCCAGGGAACCGACCTGCCGGTGACCGAGATCAAAAAGCGTGCCGTCAAGGCCCATGTGGCGTTAAAAAGAAGGAAGCACGCTATAGTCGAGTACCCCGACTATCAGATACCCACATACCGTGGCCCATGGTTCCTCTGGCACTTGGGTTAACACTTTGCCCACCACCTCCATTTGATTTGGTTTGAACCTCATGCATGTCTCGCGTTTCCTCACTTGGGCTCGAGCGTCTCTACGTATACCGGGCCAGTAGTATCGGGCTGCCTACCGTGCAATTGTCATTCAGCTTCCTACGTGTCCCGCCGATTGTGCGTCATGGTTTTCCCTCAACACTGTTTTCCGTAGCGATTTTGGGACGCACATCTTGCGACGTCTTTGCTGCCCGCTCTGTGTGGAAATTCCAGGTACTTCTGCGGCTGGGTCCTTAACTTTTCACCCATGTCATCCAGCTGCAACTTTCTGAAGCCATTGCTTCTCTGGTAGTGGTTGTCTTGACAAGGCGTCAGCCACCACGTTTAACTGACCCTTTCTGTACGCTATCTCGAAGTCGTACTGTTGTAACTCCAGGGCCCATCTGGCGATTCTACCCGAAGGGCTTTCGATACTGTAAAGACACTTTAGAGCCATATGGTCTGTTACTACTTTAAAGTAGTAACCTTCCAGATACGGCTTGAGCTTTCGGATCACCTGTTTGTAGGGTGAATGTTCTGCTGAAGTCCGGGCATGCTTGTACTTCCTCAAACGCCATCTGGTGCTCCGTTGTCCACTCCCACTTACTGCCTTTGCATAGTAAGTCATTCAAGGGTTTGGCGATTCTTTAAAAATCTGGTACAAATCGGCGGTACCACGACGATACTCCCAGGTATTGCCGGAGTTTTTTGGCGGTCGGGGGTGGTTCGAGTGCAGCGATCGCAGCTACCTCTTCCGGATTTGATCCTATTCTTTCACTAGTCACTCGGTGTCCCAGGTACAGAAGTTCTGTCTTAAAAAATTTACATTTTCCCGGATTCAGCATTAGGAAGACTTCTCTCAGGGTTTCCTTGTGTTCGTCTGCCTTGTGGGTCATCAATATTATATCATCCTAGTTGTCGAATGAGTGAGGGTACATTTCGGTGCCAATTACTTGGTCCAAGACCCGCTGAAAGGTTACAGACGCCAAGTGCAGTTCAAACGGCCTTACCCTCCACTGGAATAGACCTTTGCCTGCCACTGTGAAGCCGCGTATTGCCTGCTGTTTCCTTCCAGTGGGATCTGCCAGCTTCCATCCTTCAGGTCCAAGCTGCTGATGTACCGCGCTTCCCTTAGTTCTAGGATCTAGGATGTGGTTTATGCGGGGCATTGGGTAGGCATCCTTTACAGACATCGCGTTGATCCGTTTAAAGGCGACGCACAGTCTCCACTTGCCAATATATAAACTAATAGAATATATAAAAAATTGTAAAATTTGAATAAAAACAAATACAAGAGACACTTAATTAAAATTCCAATTGGAGAAGCCCCAATACCAACTAAAGAAGGAGAAATTTAAACATTGATATAAACTATGAGCAAAGTCTAACTTTTTATACCCGTTACTCGTAGAGTAAAAGGGTATACTAGATTCGTCGGAAAGTATGTAACAGGCAGAAGGAAGCGTTTCCGACCCCATAAAGTATATATATTCTTGATCAGGATCACTAGCCGAGTCGATCTAGCCATGTCCGTCTGTCCGGATGAACGCTGAGATCTCGGAAACTATGAGAGCTAGGCTATCGAGATTCCTGAGCTTCCTACGCCCACAAACCGCCCAAAACTGTGGCTCCTACAGTTTTGATGCTTGAGTAAAAATTTAAACTGAAATTAATTGTTCTCATCAATACCTATCGATTGACATAAAAAAAGTTTGCCACGCCCACTTTAACGCCCACAAACTTCAAAAAATCGTTAGTATGAACGCGGATATTTCGAAAACCATCAAAGATAGAGTATTGGGATTTCAGATTTAGATTCCGTAGGCTTGTACGCAGCGCAATTTTGTCATGCGAATATGCCACGCCCACTCTAACGCCCACAAGGCGCCCAAGCCTGTGGCGCCCACAATTTTTATGCTAGATAAAAAATTTTAACTCAAATGTATTGGTCTCGTCAATACCTATCGATTGATCCAAAAAATGTGTCCACGCCTACTCTAACGCCCATAACGCTTAAATCTGTCTACCGCCGGTAGGTGGCGAATTTCAATCTCGCTTTGCTGCTTGCATATCTCCGTTTCCCTTTGGTCCCTTTAGCTGAGTAACGGGTATCTGATAGTCGAGGTACTCGACTATAGCGTTCTTCCTTGTTCAACTTGTATTGACACGTACTCAAAATTCCTAGTAGTTGAAAAAATTCAAAATAATTAAAACATCGAAAATAAGGCAACGGAATTACTTCAACTATTTCTCCAGGCCAAAACTTTAGGACCGATAAAGAAGAGAGCTTACCTCGGCCCAATTAAAATCTACTACGCAGACCCGAGGCACAGTACCTCAAATGGATAGGATGAAAGGGAAGATTCGGCATTAACAGATCTAGTCCGCTGCATAAAAGAATTTGATCTAACTGACTTTAGAATATAATCTGAGTATTCATTCCCCATCAAACGAAAATCCATTTCAAATTCTTTATAATAAAATCGTGCACCATAATATTCCTCAAGTTTTGAAATGGACTAAAGAGAAAATATTAGAAACACAAACAAACAGAAAAAAGTTAACTTCGGCAAGCCGAAGTTTGTATACCCTTATAAGAAATAATCAATGTTAGTAACACCATGTTAAATTTTTAAGGATTGTTGCTAGCTTCAGTGATATATGTGTAAATTTAAATGTGTAATGCTGAAAAGCTAAAATATTCTACATCCCAGAGTAAAAGAAAATACGATCAAAATCAACAAAGCAAATTTTTTTTTTAAATAATTATCTTATTATTTCTCTGACCATTTCTTTGGCTATGTGTTGAGCTATATGTTAGAGCCGTCCGATTTTTATTAAATTTAATTCGAAATTCAAAAAAAAATAATTATATTCCCAATAGTATAATATAATATGTCAAAAAACACCGAAGTTATAATTTGTTTCATATTATTTTCCCACCAATTTTCCGATCCGTTCCTATGGCAGCTATATGATATAGTCGTCCGATTTTGATAAAATTAAATTCGTAATTCAGAACTAACTTTATTTGTTAAGATTAATACATTTTATGGTTTTCGCATTATGCACATACTTTAGCGTCAAAGCAAAATTAGAGATGGAGATGGATGGACGTCGCCACACTCCATCCACAGTGTGATCTGGTCCAACGAATAGGGCTGTCATTCTTTTAAACATAACATTTCTTCCCCTCTCAGGGTGATAAGGACAATAGTACTCTCGGCTTACGAAGGATCTGTTGTGGTGGTGGTGCCGACTGAGGCGCGCTCCTTATTTGGTCAATATGTCGCTTATAGATTTTGTGGATGTGCTCGATTTTATAATGAAGGTCACCCAAATTATTGACAATTTTGCCTGGAACCCACTTTGGGTCGCAAAGTAGACTCATTGACCTGGAGCAAATCGTCGGAGTGTATGTTTGCATTGAGTTGATTGTTTAGAAGTTACTCTGACCGTGCGTAGTTGTCTGCCGATAAATAGTTTCGCTGGTGACTCGCCTGTTGTGGAGTGTTGAGCGTTGTTGTATTCGATGAGATCTGACTTTAAGGAACTAGAAGAAGTACCCATTGCTTTAAGGGCATTTTTGACAGTTTGTACATTGCGCTCTGCTTGTCCGTTCGTCGCAGGGTGATATGGAGCTGTGTACTTATGGTACTTAACCTCAATTTTGGTCAAAAAATCGTTGAACTCCTCGCCTTTAAAATTGGTTCCGTTATCGGAAACTACCATCTGGGGTACTCCAAACTTAGCAAGAAGATCATCCAGTAAGCGCTGGTATCTGATGCTGTGACTGATTTCGTAACTGCCACGTCTTACCATTTAGAGTAAGCGCCAGTGATTATTATTAACATCTTGCCCTGAAAAGGGCCAGCATAGTCGATATGCACGCGTTCCTAGGGTGCTTTCGGATATTCCCAGTGATGCTGAGAGTATTTCGGCGGAAAATTAGCATATTTTGCGCAACCCTCACATAATTTGGCAATGTTTTCAATATCCTTATCAATCCCTGGCCAATATGTAAACGAACGAGATAAGCTCTTCATTTTACGATACCCAAGTTACCAACTTCCTCAGTTCGGTTGGGATTACCACTCTGTGTTCGAAAATTAGGCAGCCAGTTGAGATTTCGTAGTGATATTCTGGAGCCCTATATCCTGCTAGCTTCAGGCACTGGCCGCCTTCGATAGCTTGCATTATTTATCCCAAATGCTCATCTTTTCTTGTCTCCTGTGCTATCCGAGTAGATGTTAATGGTAGTTGTTTAATTTGGCGTATTACGAAGTTGTCAAATGCATCGGGTTCTTCATCGCAGTTCCCTTTTCTATTACTATGTTTATGCTAGGGGAATCACGATTTCTTGAAAGCGCGATATAGAAATAACCCCTGTTTATGCGACACATATCATTTCGTGATTTGATTTCAGTAGAGATGCCAGACGTGAAAAATTAGGTATTTTAGTCTGGTCACACTTTCACAAAAAGTAAACAAACCAAACAACGCGATGGATAAAGTTAAATTTTTAATTTACAATCGGCAAATAAGAACCGGAAATTTAATTTCCAAAGTCGCTGAGTGGAGGCACAGAAGATCCATGGCTTTAATAAAAGCGAGGCGGTTTTTGGTGGCCAGGAGTCACAGGATGCTGATGCAGGTTTACCCGGCTGCAACCGCGACTCTCAGCCTGAGGACATCCAGAGTGCGAAGATTTAGGACCAGGCCAAGAAGCAATGCATTTTGATTACTAATGCAAGAGCCAAAAAATTAAAATTGGTTTTTTGAGAACTTAAGAATGTCAAAGAGTTAATTTTTCGAACTGTGCGAATTGCTACGTCCCCACTTACCGATGCAGAGCATGTTTCTAACCGTTCCAGTTCCCTTGGAGAAACAAGTTGCGATCTGCGTATATAAACTGGCGACCTGTGCCGAGTATCGAGTGATTGGGGATGTATTTGGAGTACATAAAAGTACTGTGCACAAGTACTTTCATATTGTGGTTAAAGCAGTATTGAAACTTACGAGTGAATTAATTTCATTCCCAAAACTGGATGAATGCATTCAAAATGCAAGTGCATTTAAAAAATGTGTCACATTCCTAACGTGATTGGAGCTATTGACGGTAAAATGCCTTTTAGAGTATTAATTACAAATTATAAACGCTATGTTTCAATTATTTAGGAACACACATTCCTGTTAAAGCCCCAAAAATTGGGTACATGGATTTCGTCAATCGAAAGGGATGGACATCGATGGTCATGCAAAGCAACAATTACTTGTAAGTAAAAACATATTTAGATATTGGTTGTTTTTCCAAATATTATTTATTTTTAGGTTTAGAGACGTCAGCATGAAATTTCCAGGAAGTGTCCACGACGCGACGGTCTTCAAAGAATCGGGAATTTTTAAGAACCATAGCCGAATTATTCCGGAATTTGTAAAACTGGTGGGCAACAAAGAGATTCCCTTCATTATCCTGGGAGATCCTGCATACCCATTGCTACCGTGGCTTTTAAAACCGTATACCGGACACTTAACTCCACAGGAGGAGTCGTTCAACTGCTACCTTTGCTCGGGCAGAATTGTAGTTGAAAATGCCTTTGGTCGATTAAAAGGACGCTGGAGGTGCCTGGCCAAAAGAATAGATATTAATTATAAATTTGTTCCATATGTTGCTTTGGCTTGCGCGACACTTCATAACTTCGTGGAAATAAGAAAGGAGAAGTTTACGCCAATCAACGAGTATGAATGTAACCAGCAACCACCAGACTGGCATTGTAACCAAGTACTGGAATCTCCTGAATGCGATCCATCTGACCTTAGGGAACACCTTAAGGAATACATTGTTTCTAACTTTCCTTTGCGAAGCAGTTCAAAATAAATGAAAATTCAACAATTACTTTTGTTTTGAAATATTTCAGCTTTAATTGGAGTTAAAGAATTCTCGCATGAATCTTTGGGTCTCGGCCCGATCCTCCGCAAGAACATCGCGCATGCTCTGCACAAAGGTGGCGTCGATTTCCCGTTGAGCCTCAAGGAACTCCTGGTTCTGCACCTCCAGCCTGTCCAACGCCTCCTTGTTGTCGTCTGACATCTTCTGAACCATCTGCACGACGTTTGCCTTGTCTAAAAATCAAATGAAATCATTGAAAATTACTATCGTGTTACCGTTAATGAGAATTAATATGCTTACTTGAAGTTCGGCGGCTCCTAGGCATAGATGTCTCTACCAGGAGTTCAGGTGCATCAACAGTAGAACTGGATTCATCAATCTCCTCTGTTTCGGTGAAGACTTCATTGGCCAGGTCATCGAAGCCATCGATTGCCACGAATCCCTCCTCCGATGTGTCCACACCTACAGCCTGAGACACCGGGCGAGTCCCATACATCTCCTCGAGCTCCTCGAAGTGGGTGCACGTTTTCCTGGCAGCCCCACTGACTGCATTGCTGCGCTTTACTTCAAAATATGATTTCTTTAACATTCGCAGCTTGGTTTTTATTTGGTCTCCGGACTTGATCATATTTTTAGCCTTCATCGACTCTGCGAGGCCCCTGTAAACTAGGTTGTTTCGCTTGGTCTTCCCATCGAGCTTGCTCAATACATTATTTTCCTTCAGCAGGCCAAGCAGCTCGGTTACCTCGGCGTCTGACCAAAACGATCTTTTCGATTCCATGGCTATTTCAATAATTATTCACCTTTCTTTCTTTAATTTACGTTTTATTTCAACTTTTATGCACGGCGTTGCCACCTGATTTGTATAGCGTTAAGTTGGTTGCGCATTACGAATTCACGCTTTGAGGCTGAAATCATAGTCAACTTTCGTGTGTTGCCGAATTCACGAAATGGCGTTTATGCACACACGAATCGGCTGAAATCGCGAAATGAAAGCGTGAAATGGCCATCGCATAAACGCAGTAATAGTCAACTTTCGTGTGTTGCCGAAATCACGAAATGGCGTTTAAGCACACACGAATCGGCTGAAATCGCGAAATGAAAGCGTGAATTCGGCATCGCATAAACACAGTAGATAGGCAAACGGGATAAGTAGTCGGCATTGCTATTTTCCTTGGATCTTTTTGCTATCACATCAAAGTTTAAATTAGACAAAAAGTCGGCGTAGTTTGCCATACGCGAAATGCATAACGTTGGTAAAGATTTCGCTGGATGGAGTATCTGGGGTATCTGCCTTGCGTACAGAAACTTAAAAAATCTGTTTACCGGGATATCGCTATTATGTTGCAGTCATCGTTCGACTTGCATAGGCTATTGACCTCTCTTTCCCATCCATAAGGCGGTGCGATAACACTGCACCCAGACCAGTTTGGCTGGCGTCTGTTGCTAGTAACAGTGGGAGCGATGGGTCTTATGGCATTTAGACTTGCGGTGATACTAAAAATTTCTAAATGCTGTTGTATGCCGAATTTTGATCTGAAGTCCAATAAAACTTGTCTTCCTTAAGGATATTCCTAAGCGGTCTCTCCGGACTTGCCAGGTTTGGAATGAAGTTGGTGTAGTACGCTGCTTTTCCGAGGAACAGTTGTACGTCCTTAATTGATTTCGGCATTGGTGCCTGAAGGACGGCTTCAAAGTGTTTGTTCGATGTTTGAATGCCCTGATCATTGATCTTATGACCTAAAAATTCCATCGATCGGGCGGAAAACACGCACTTGTTCTTATTCAGCTTGAATACCAGGGTGTTAAGTGTACGTAAAGTTTTCTCTGAGGTTTTTAAAAGCTCTTCCACATTTTTAGCGTAGATCAAGATATTGTCGAAAAAATTTAACAGGCATATTTGTAGCCCCATAGACTGCACGTGTTGGGCGAATTAGACCATGTGTAGGAGTGTTTGAGCGAGTACTGTCGCTCCTCTAATTTTATTAAAGATGTCTTTCGTACCGAAGCGTCCTCGCCCGCCTTGTAGTTTTCCATTGAAAACGGTGACGTCATTGAAGAGCTGCTAGCCTGGCCAGCATTTGTGGCTGCTTGTGTTATTATAGCACTTATGGAAGCAATTAAGCTGTTTAGATCCAGGTTTCCCTCAGCCATGTTGACTCACTTCTGACACCATATGTCCTTTATTGTTAAGATTAATCTATTTTATGATTTTCGCATTATGCACATACTTTAGAGTCAAAGCAAATTTAGAGATGGGGATAAGATAGGGATGTCGGAAATATATCAAAATATCGATATATCGATATTTTTCTCTTAAAAAAAATATTATCATCGCGATATTTTTTGGGCAAAAAAAGACGATTTTGAAGATATTTTTTTATGATATTTCCGATTTTTTATGTATGGTCACTCTTAAGCCAGAAAGCAACGTGAGAAGTGTATGTGAAAATGAGTGCGTCTAAAGATTTTTATACAGAATCAAATGCTACTTCTGCGAAATGCACATTGTTCAAAGCGTGGACACTCGGTGGAACTCGTGCTTGGATATGCTAAACGCGTTCGTTGCACTAGCTGACGAAGTGGCATTCGTTATTTTGAGTAGACGAACCTCAAGTAACTCACCAGAAATGCTCTCAGTGGAGGAGCTTAATATTTGTCGCGATTTTTGCCATGTTCTCCAACCTTTTAAAGAAGCCACTGATAATGTGAGCGGCGATTCTTACGTGACCGTCAGCTTAGTGGTTCCTATGATTTCTATGATTAATACAAAATTAAAAGAAGCTAATGTGGTTACCGCTGAGGGCATTCTAATAAAAGATACCCTTCTACAAATATCACAAAAGCGATTGAGTGGTTTGCTGCAGAATAACATACTCATGAAAGCCACAATGCTTGATCCTCGATTTAAAAAAATGTATTTCGATATGCCTCTTCACGTAAAAAATGTCACTGATGAAATCATAAAGCAGATGGTTGAAAAAAAACAATCAGAAATATTGCCTTCGTCTGTAGAAGAAATGGTGTGTCGTTTGTGACTCCCGTAGTCGTATGACAGACCAGCATGTAACCGAACGAGTTTTTCTTAAATCATTAAAAACAGATTTGCTTGCGAATTAATTAAAAACAAGTACAAACGTATGCAATTTCATGAATTTATAATTGAAAACAAGTACAAATGTATGTAATTTCATGAATTATAATTAAAAACAATAAGTTTAAATGTATGTAATTTCATGAATTATAATTAAAAACAATAAGTTCAAATGTATGTAATCAGTATCTTTATAAATAAAATTGAAAACAATGGGCTGTGCCAAATCCTTAAAAATGTTGTTATTTTATTTATTTATTTATCTAGTGCTAACAAATAGTATTAAACTAAGCGCTAACAGTGGTTTTTTTTTTGGTTGTGGGTTTACTGTGAGATTATATACATATTTACAAGATTGTACAATTTATGGGATCCTTAGATTCTAATTGTATTTACATTGATGTTTATTTATATTTGTGCATTGTTTTTGAACTTTTTAGGAACTTAATGATGTTGTGGGAGCTTGAGTTTGAGGGATTGGCTATTATTTTCTTATTATTTTTTATAAAAGACCCAAATGTACAGCAACATGACACCATTTTTCAAATTTTGCTGAACATTTAAAATATCAAAAAAATCGATATATCGATATTTTTTTATGATATTTCTTAATATCGTGTGATATTTTTCAAACAGCAAATATCATCGATACGATATTTTTTCAAAATCCAACAACCCTAGGATAAGAGAACGATAATCAACAAGATAACGACATCGCCACACTCAATCCACAGGGTGACCTGGTCCAACGAATAGGGCTGTCATTCTTTTAAACATAGCACAAGCGTAGGCGGTTACATGTTAAAAAAACCAAAGATATATTTTTTTAAAATTTTTTTTCAGATTATTCCTATGGGAGATATAAGATATAGTTGTCCGATCAGGCTGGTTCCGACTTATATACTACCTGCAAAAGAAAGAATACTTTTGGGAAAGTTTCAGCCCGATAGCTTTCAAATTGAGAGACAAGTTTGCGTAGAAACGGACGGACAGACGGCCAGACGGACATGATTAGATCGGCCCGTCTAGCGATGCTGATCAAGAATATATATATTTTATGGGGTCGGAAAGGTCCGTCACTGCGTTGCAAGCTTCTGATTGAAATCATAAGGGTATAAATCAAGGGTATAAAAAGCAAATAGTTAAGGAAGATATGTCTAATATAATAATAATCAATAACACTATCCCAATAGTATAATAATAATAGTATAATATGTTTAAAAAACAACGAAGCTATAATGTGTCTCATACTATTTTCCCATCAATTTTCCGATCGTTCCGATTTTGATAAAATTAAATTCGAAATTCAGAACTAATTAAAAAATGTTGTTTTCAAGCGTAGGAGGTTATATGCTTAAAAACACCGAAGCTATAATTTGTTTAATATTATTTTCCCACAAATTTTCCGATCGTTCCTTTGGCAGCTATTTGATAAAATCGTCCGATTTTGATAAAACTAAATTCCAAGTTCAGAAACTTATTGAAAAATGTTATTTCCAAGCGTAGGAGTTTATATGTTAAAAAACATCAAAGAAATAAATTTCTTAACTTTCCTTTTCGATTATTCTTACGGAAGCTATAAGATATAGTTGTCTGATCCGGCTGGTTCCGACTTATATATTACCTGCAAAAGATATAAGACTTTTGGGAAAGTTTCAGCCCGATAGCTTTAAAACTGAGAGACTAGTTTGCGTAGAAACGGACGGACAGACGGACAGACGGACAGACGGACATGGCTAGATCGACTCGTCTAGTCATGCTGATCAAGAATATATATACTTTATGGGGTCGGAAACGTCTCCTTCACTGCGTTGCAAACTTCAGACTGAAATCAATATACCCACTGCTAGGAGATATAGTTGTCCGATCCAGCTGGTTCTGACTAATATACTACCTGCAAATGAAATAAGACTTTTGGGAAAGTTAGTCCGATAGCTTTAAAACTGAGAGACTAGCTTGCGTAGAAATGGACGGACAGACGGCCATGGCTATCAAGAATATATATACTTTATGGGGACGGAAACGTCTCCTTCACTGCGTTGCAAAATTCTGACTGAAATCATAATACCCTCTGCAAGGGTATAACAAGAAAGAACGCTATAGTCGAGTGCCTCGACTATCAGATACCCGTTAGTCAGCTAAAGAGAAATGGAGATATGCAAGCAGCAACGCGAGATTGAATGCGCCACCTACCTGCGATCTCAATATAAGGTTATGTGGGCGGTAGAAAGCGTTATGGGCGTGGCAAACTTTTTTTGGATCAAGCAATAGGTATTGACGAGACTAATACATTTCAGTTAAAATTTTTACCTGGCATGAAAATTGTCGGCGCGTAACAAACTTGCGCAGCGTACAAGGCTACGGAATCTAAATCTGAAATCCCAATTCTCTATCTTTGACAGTTTCCGAGATACCCGAGTTTATATTTACGATTTTTTGAAGCTTGTGGGCGTTAAAGTGGGCGTGGCAAACTTTTTTTCGGGTAACAGATAGGTATTGATGAGAACAATACATTTCAATTAAAATTTGTATTCTAGCATTAAAAATGTAGGAGCCACAGTTTTGGGCGGCTTGTGGGCGTTAGATTGGGCGTGGCACGCTGCTGAAACAAACTGCTGCGGAAGAAAATCAGGAATCTGCATGTTAAATCCCAATAGCCTAGCTCTTATAGTTTCCGAGATCTCAGCGTTCATCCGGACGGACAGACAGACGGACAGACGGACATGGCTAGATCGACTAGGCTAGTGATCCTGATCAAGAATATGTATACTTTATGGGGTCGGAAACGCTTCCTTCTGCCTGTTACATACTTTCCGACGAATCTAGTATACCCTTTTAATCTACGAGTAACGTGTTTAAAAAGGAAGAACGCTAAAGTCGAGTACCTCGACTATCAGATACCCGTTACTCAGCTAAAGGGACCAAAGGGAAATGGTGATATGCAAGCAGCAAAGCGAGATTGAAATGCGCCACCTACCGGCGGTAGACAGACTTAAGCGTTATGGGCGTTAGAGTGGGCGTTGCAAATTTTTTTTTGGATCAATCGATAGGTATTGACGAGGCTAATACATTTCAGTTAAAATTTTGTATCTAGCATAAAAATTTTGGGCGCCACAGGCTTTGGCGGTTTGTGGGCGTTAGAGTGGGCGTGGCATATTCGCGTAACAAACTTGCGCTGTGTGCAAGGTTACGGAATCTAAATCTGAAGTCTCAATTTTCTATCTTTAATAGTTTCCGAGATATCCGCGTTCATATCTACGATTTTTTCAAGTTTGTGGGCGTTAAAGTGGGCGTGGTAAACTTTTTTTTGGGTCAATCGATAGAAAAATTTATTTCAGATAAAATTTTTATTCTAGCATCAAAACTGTAGGAGCCACAGTTTTGGGCGGTTTTTGGGCGTTAGAAAGGGCGTGGCACGCTGCTGAAACAAACTTGCGCTGCGTAAAAAGCTCAGGAATCTCCGTGCCAAATCACAATAGCCTAGCTCTTATAGTTTCCGAAAGAAATAGAATCTCTTTCTAAAGAAGTTTTTATTGATATGACCAACCAAATTTAATTAACACTTTCACTCTCGCAAAAATTTACGTTCTTTATAGAAAACATTTTATCCAATAAAAACATCAATGAAATATCAAAACACAAAAAAAAGCTAGTAATTATCGCTGACTTAATGGATATCTCTGTATTACAAATTGCACTGCATAAAGAACTTTTAATAATTTATATAAAATACCCAATAATAAAAAACAGATGAAAAATATATAACGCTAGAGCCATTTCCCAAACCGATGGAAAACTAATAACAAGCAATAAAGTCGAAAAATGCGCATATTCCTTATAATGAAATGGTTAAATTTAGGACCGAACACTTTAATAATTATTGCACTTTAAGTATTGAAAAGACTTGTTTTACCCGATTACACAGGAACACAAAATTAAACTTTGTGAAATTTCCCGAAAACCATTTCTACTTTTCCATTTATCATCTTATCTTAATTACCTTAGGTCCTTTTGACAAAATGTCTCATAAAAACTTTTGTGCCATCACCCACAGGTTCTGCGATTTAGCTAGGAATACAAAGAGCCGATGTTTGCCCATATCTGGAATTATTACATATTCACCTTAGATATTTTCACTGAAGCACACTCTCAATTCATAACGGCATTGCTAAACAAGGAAGAACGCTATGGTCGAGTACCTCGACTATCAGATACCCGTTACTCAGCTAAAGGGACCAAAGGAAAATGGAGATTTGCAAGCAGCAAAGCGAGATTGAAATGCGCCACCCACCGGCGGTAGACAGATTTAAGCGTTGTGGACGTTAAAGTGGGCGTGGCAAAGTTTTTTTTTGATCAATCGATAGGTATTAACAAGACCAATACATTTCAGTTAAAATTGTGGGCGTTAGAGTGGGCGTGGCAAAGTTTTTTTTAGATCAATTGATAGGTATTGACGATACCAATACATTGCGTACAAGACTACGAAATCTAACTCTCAGATCCCATTTCTCTATCTTTGATATTTTCCGAGATATCCGCGTTCATATTTACGATTTTTTGAAGTTTGTGGGCAGTTTGTGGGCGTTAAAGTGGGCGTGGCAAACTTTTTTTTTGGGTCAATCGATAGGTATTGATGAGAACAATACATTTCAGTTGAAATTTGTATTCTAGCTCAAAACTGTAGAAGCCACGGTTTTGGGCGGTTTGTGGGCGTTAGAGTGGGCGTGGCACCCTGCTGAAAAAAACTTGCGCTGCGCAGGAATCTCAGGAATCTGCATGCCTAATCCCAGTATTGTAGCTCTTATAGTTTCCGAGATCTCAGCGTTCATACGGACAGACGGACAGACGAACATGGCTAGATCAACTCGGCTAGTGATCCTGATCAAGAATATATTTATATACTTTATAGGGTCGGAAACGCTTCCTTCTGCCTGTTACATACTTTCTGACGAATCTAGTATACCCTTTTACTTTACGAGTAACGAGTATAAAAATCGAAAAAGTGAGTAACCGCGTTCAAGATGATGATTACTCATCGTTCTATACTCACAGACATCTTTTTTTTTTTTACTTTAGAATCCCGCCCAACCGATCTAGGGGCGTTGCCGTATGTAAAACAGCACGAACTCGTGAAATTGGGGTAATGTAATTTCTTTCTAATCTGCACGGAACAAAAAAGTTTAGCCGGCTAACCAAGTCGGGGCTATCGATTTCATCTCTAAGAAGGTTATAAATAAAGACTGTTCCAAGCATTGTTCTGCGGTTGGCTAGGAAGGGTAAAGTAATTAGGAGTAATCTACTAGAATAAGAAGGTAAAATCAGGTTTGCATCCCAGTTTAGGCGGCTTTAGGCGAACAGCAATAAGCTCTTCTGTACAGCTGCGATACGATCAACATGAATTCCGTATTGGTCACTCCAGATCCATACTCAAGTATCGAGCGGACAAGGGAAATAAATAAGGTATTTGTAATATAAGGATCATTAAATTCGTTTGACGACCTTTTATTAAAGCCAAGCGCACCCCTATCATTATTCAACGGGGACGAAATATGATCAGCAAATTTTAGTTTTAGGTCCTAATGAACGCCAAGATTGTTTACTAGAGTTATTTTATCCAATAAATCATTGCTCAGCGTGTATGTCGCATATTGAGGATTGAATCGACAAAAAGTCATTACCTTACACTTAGAGCCATTTAAATCCAGTAAATTTTCAGAGCACCATGTTTAAAAAATTTTCAAATACGATTGTAAGTTGGACTGGCAAGAAGTATCCTTGTACTGCAGGCATAAATTAAAATCATCTGCGTACATTAGTACAAGAGAATGAGCTATAACTAAGGGAAGGTAATTTTTAAATAAATTTAAAAGTAGCGGCCCCAGGTGGCTCTCTTGTGGGACACCGGAGGTAACGTGGAGTATACAAGATAGAGATTTTTTAAAAAATGTTCTTTGAGTTCTGAAATTTAGATAACTTAAGATCCATCTTAAAAGATCAACAGGGAATCCTGTTGGACCAGTTTTCTAACCAGAAGAACGCGATTAACAGAGCCAAATGCTTTTCTAAAGTCAGTGTAAATGGTGTCAGTTTTTTAAATCCCTTTATTACAAATGATGTAAGTTCCAAAAGGTTAGTGGTTGTTGATCTTCTTTTCATAAACTCGTGTTGACACAGAGATATAAGTGACCTATAGAGGTGCTGCAAGTGGGTAGTAATGATATTTTCAAAGAGCTTTGGAATCGCTGACAATTTAAAGATGCCTCTATAATTAAATGCTTCCACTTTGCTACCCTTCTTGTGGAAAGGAATTACAAACGATTCTTTCCACATATTGGGAAAATATGAAGATTCTAAAGATAAGGTAAATAATTTGAGAAGGGGCTTGCATAAGGCCTCCGCGCAATATCTAAGCACGCAGCCAGGAATACCATCAGGACCAAGTGAATATACAGGCTTGACACGTTGAAGATCAACAAGCATAGAGCTTTAATTTAAGGTGGAACAGAATATTAAATTAGACCTGGATACAGTGTAAGAAAAAGGTTGTGAGGAATGAGATAAAGTAGATTATGTCGTTTGAAGAAACTTGGCAAAAAAATCGGCTATTGCCGATTTAACAATTTAAATAGTTTTTGTAACATATATAGATTTAAGCACAGTAAAACTAGACCGCAACACAATAATTGAAAAACGAATTTACTGTACTGTAGACATATAAGGATTAAGCCGCTGAAAGTCAGCCTTGCGGATACAATGTAATCGTCCTGAGGGCACCACACTAATTCAAGGCGATTTTTTTAAACTCTTGTTACGACTAGGCCCTGGCGTACCGCGCGGCGGGTCCATCATACTTTGAGCAGTAAGGGCCTGCAACAAGGAACCGTGAGCTTGGGTAAGGTTGTCTAGACCCAGTGTACCTTGCCCCAAGCACTACTTTCGCGTGTCCTGACATATGCCCGGCTTGTTGTTTCAAAAGGCGTAGTCCTGGATAGCCTATAGTCTACCGGCGAAGTCCGAGAACGGCAACTGACAGAGACCCAGAGTGTCAGAGATCTCGCTAATAGCCAGGAAGGGCTACCGCTCGCCCGATTGAAGAATTGTGATTTCAAGAGCCGTTGTCCCGGAGAAACCCAGCGGCTTTGCATGCAAAGTCTCGGAACTGCAATAGTCCGAAGCCTCGATAGCCAATAAGCCAAGATACTTTCAGCCTGGCGGCAAGCACATCCACACAGGGAAAATTATGACGTTCCCAAATTGAGTATTTGTATTCTCAATTTGAGGATGCCCTCAATTTAAGTACAACATTTGTGGAAAAAACTCATGTTGAGAAAAGCTGCACTCATTTTAAGTAAAAGGACTTGAATTGATTGGAAAATTTTAAGTTTGAGGAAATGTGTTCTTCAATTTCCAACTTGAGAATTAATATTCTCATTATGAGTAACCGATAAACTCAAAAATGAGTTGCGAATTCTCATAAGGAGTTCTAGAGAATTCCGTTCTGCGAACGAGACGAGAGATGAGCGGCCTTTAGTTCGTTGCGAATATGGTTGTCTCTTTCTCACTAATGGGTGTGTAAAGTGGTTCGCGCCGCATTTGTGTGACTGTCATTTGCCTTGTTATTTAGCCGAGTGAAGACGTGCGCGTAACACAAAGCTAAAAAACTATTTTAGTGTATTGGACATTCGTGAGACCCTTCCGTACCTCGAGGGTAAGTTTTTTAGTTTAAACTGAATTTATAATATGCTAAATAACGATACAATAAACAATCACTGCAAAAATATTGTTAAAGCGTGTACATTAATATGTATGTATGTGTGATTGCAAGTGGCGTGAAGCAGTCTAGTTTTGTTAGTGTCAAAAATAGGGCAGTACGGTTGGCAATGTCAAAGGAGTAAGACGTGTGCCGCACGCTCACAAGCTAACAAGATATCTTTATAATTTGTGTTCTTTATATATTTCATTAAATTCCTTGTCAATAAATACTTTATAACCATCCTGAACGAGCGCAGAGGTATTTTTGACAATTCAGAAGTGGGATACGAGTTCCAAACAGCAATAAAATGATATAAAAAGCTGCATTTTATTCACGAAGAAAGGAGAATGAAGGATTACACAATTTGACAAAACGGCAACGCCACACTGGGCTAAGCAACACGGTCAAAAGTAAGGCGGTAAAACGGCAGAACGGCAATACGGCCACTTTTTAAGAAGCATCTAGAGGGAAAAAGCGGTAAAAAAGTACCAAGAGTGAGAAAAAAAACTTGAGAAGGAGCCACGGACCACGAGGTTAACTAAAAATGTTAGTTAAACTAGGTCAACTAAGGGTTGCCGATCTGGATATTATTCTACGCACGAACAATATTCCAGTTGTCGGAAACAAACAGGCTAAAATCGACGAACTCACACGGATCTTGGGATGTGATGAAATCGAACGCGATCGATTTCGATGGAAATACCGTACAATCTCAAATTGACGAGCTGAAGCAGTTGATGATCAGTTTATCCCAAACGGTTTAGGCCTTAAGTGTTCAACAGGAAAATGCGACTTCGGGGCAAGCTAACGTAGGGAGCACCGCAGGTCCACCGGCTGCTTTGGAACAACAACGTCAGGCAAACACTTTAGGCATACCACCACCAGGCCAAGAACAACCTCATCAAAGGATCAGAGAAAGCCCCGAACGCACAGCTTATACCAACACCATCATCAAGGATGTGATCGGTGTGTTGCCCGAGTATGATCCAGTTAGGGGCAACATTACTTCACAACAGTTTATAAGCAAAACCGAGCAGTTGCAACGCGTTTATGAATGGAATGATGGGACAGTATTGTTTGCCGTACAGCATAAAATGAGAGGTGTTGCTAAGGAATGGTTAGATGCACAGACTGTTTTCCAAACTTGGGAACAGTTTAAGACCGCACTTTTACAAGATTTTCCAAGCGTGGTAAACACAGCTGATGTTCACAGGGAACTGATGCGACGTAAAAGAAAACCCAACGAATCATTTAGCGAATACTTCTACATCATGATGGCAATTGGAAGACGAGCTAATATAGATGAGCCATCTATCAATTCTTATATTATTAACGGATTGAACCAAAGCGACTGCACGAAGGCTTTGTTAGCTATGAATCTTCAGACGTGTTCAGAACTATTTAGGTCTCTGGACAATATGAAAACAGTGCAAGTACTGCAGCAACAAAGTTCTTCTTTTCAGTCTGTTTACACGAAAGGCCAAGATGTAGCAGGTGGTGAGGCTAAACCCAAAGGACCAAAATGTTTCAATTGTAACCAAATGGGTCACATAGCTGCTAAGTGTCCAGACCCGCAGAAGAAGCCACGCTGTTCAATCTGTTCAAAGGTTGGGCATGTACATACATACATACACATATAATTTTTTAAAAGCTTTTTAAATGTACATTTAATAACATTCTAATTTTATTGTTCCATGCCTATATGTGCATATATATTTACAATATTTGCCAACAATAACGTCTTCTTTTTCAGCCTCTTTGCTCTTCGCTAGACCAGACAGCTAAGGGAAAAATATCATAGCCTAGATCATGGAACATGTATATATATAAGTAACTGTATTACAAAATAAAATAAAAAAAATATTCTACCTATTTTTCTGGAAATGGGTGGACCGGGTTTAAGTGCAAAAGTTCTTCATTTGATAATTTAGAAGAACACTATCAAGAACTTGTTTCTCATTTTGAGCGCTGGAAATTTCTCAGTATGAGAAAAGGGCATACTTGTTTCTAAAATTCAAGCTAAATTATTTCTTAAAATGAGTGCTGTTTGTACTCATATAGAGGAAAAATGTTTAAAAAAGAGCACAAATGTACTCAATTTAAGTACAGATTTTTTGAGAAATTTTTACTGAACGTGAGTATTTTGCACTCAGTGTGAGAATTTTTGTTCATGCTGAATTTTTGAGTACAAAAATATTCAATTTGAGTGCAAATTACTTAAATAATTCTCTCTGTGCATAAACAGAGCGTCGGACACCGGTCAGTAGCAATTGTTACCAGCAAAATCATCACGTTTACTACGAAGAACCCATCGAGATACGCACAAACGTCGCGGACAACAAGCAATAGGGTAAGGATAGGGTGGAACGTTAGATTACATTAATTCAGCGACGCTAGGCAGCTTCCTAGCGTAAGACTTGACTGTCAGCGCGAACTGAGCGAAACTCTAGTGGGACCGTCCGGAACAGAGCAAGGCACAGGCGGTTGTGTCTTAAAAGGCGTAGTCCTGGTCCAGTCTAGTCTGAGAACGGTGGAGCACAGAGTCAGCGAGGCGAGCGATCATCGAGTCAATTTAGCGACGATCATAGTCGAGCATCATCAGGAGTGAACACGTGGCGACTTCGAGCTCAGTCGAGCCCCGAACCGCTGCAGTAATACAACCGAATAAGCCAGATAAAGGCCCTTGAATTTCGTGCTGTCTTACTGATCTACTGGGCGGCCACGCTTATGTAAATTTGGTGGGACGAACACACAATCTACTAAGATAGTCGCACGAAAATTTTAGCAAGCAGACGTAATAAGCCACTTCTTTTTCCAAAAAAAACAAGGAAGAACAATATTTTGAAGCGGCTTGTGGGCGATAAAGTGTGCGTGGCCAACTTTTTTTTGGGTCAATCGATAGGTATTGTTAAAATTCTTATTCTAGCATCAAAACTGTAGGAGCCACAGTTTTGGGCGGTTTGTGGGCGTTAGAGTGGGCGTGGCACCCTGCTTGCTCTTATAGTTTCCGAGATCTCAGCGTTCATACGGAGTTCAGTTTATATGACTCTAATAAGCAGTTTACCAACATGCGTGGAGCAGCCAAGTAATAACCTTACCTTCTTACCCTCTCAAATTATAGTAAAAAAAGGACACTAACTCAATAATACTGGAAAAAGTACCGCCAGATAATGTTTGCCGAGAACCAGCAATCATGTCCAAACACGATATTTATACCCGTTACTCGTAGAGTAAAAGGGTATACTAGATTCGTCGGAAAGTATGTAACAGGCAGAAGGAAGCGTTTCCGACCCCATAAAGTATATCAAACAAAAACACCTCTTAACGAGGTAAAAAGTAGTGGCGAACGCGCCTTTAACAAAAATTTCTGATATCAACAATTGTGACGAAAAATGATATTACATTCGATAAAATAAATAAACTATATTAAATTTATGATTTCGGCCCGCAACAGTAAATATTTATTTACCTACACGTAAATTTTCTGTTGTAGCGTGCCGTAAATATGAACGCGGATATCTCGGAAAATATCAAAGATAGAGAAATGGGATTTCATATTTAGATTCCGTAGGCTTGAGCGCAGCGCAAGTTTGTTACGCGAATATGCCACGCCCACTCTAACGCCCACAAACCGCCTAAGCCTGTGGCGCCCACAATTTTCATGCTAGATAAAAAATTTTAACTGAAATGTATTGGTCTTGTCAATACCTATCGATTGATCCAAAAAATACTTTGCCACGTTGACTCTAACGCCCACAACGCTTAAATCTGTCTACCGCCGGTAGGTGGCGCATTTCAATCTCGCTTTGCTGCTTGCATATCTCCATTTTCCTTTGGTCCCTTTAGTTGAGTAACGGGTATCTGATAGTCGAGGTACTCGACTATGGCGTTCTTCCTTGTTTTTTGCTCAAGAGTTTAAGTACCCCAATAACATGACTAGGAGTCGTCCCTATATGGCTTGGCTATTGAAAAACCAAACACACAGATTCGACCCCTAATCTTAGCTGAACACCACCTTAAATGAGGCACAACAAGTTTTATCGCTTTAATTACCTATTTTAATAGCACAAGTGTGGCATCTCAAGGGCTGTATAGTTTCAGATTCCAAGAGAAATCTTTCGTTTCTTACATTTCCTGCCGAACTAGCGGGTTTTTCCAAAGTGGTATAACAAATAGATCAAGTTTCCTATTTCGATTAGCTTCATGCAAGTAAAGGACCCTAAAACCATAACAGATTTTCAGTTTGAAAAAATCTAATAAGAATATTTTTCATCAAATTGGTTTTTATCTTCTAATTATCGCTTAATATCTTGCAAACGGTAATTTTTAGGGCAAAAAGTGTTAAAAATCAAAAGTTGAGGAATCTCAAGGGCTATATGATTTGTAATTTAAAAAGAAATCGTTTGACTCAATTTTGAGAAAATAGTCAAAAAGTGGTTTAAAAAAATAAATTTTTGTCATAACTCTAAATCTGTTATATTCAGACAATTTTACTTTTTGAAGAGTATTTAACAAATTAAATTATCTCTTCAGAGATACATAGCACGTTTCTGTAGCATTAAATGTTTAGATACTATAAGCATTTAAAATCTGCCTTTTTTTTTGATTTCCCGCTAAACTAGCGGGTTTTTCCAAGAGTCGTAGAACAAACGTGTTCTACTTTAAGGTACTTTATACACCCATAGGGTTTCCAAAACCCTAAAACTAAGATGGGATGCATACAAACCGACAAGCAAAGGGACAAACATTTTCATTTTTGGAAAAAGAAGAAAATCTTGTTTTTTGAATTACTTTTGAACGGGACATCGGATTTCAACAAATGAGGTGTCATTCGAAGCGTATTCTCAGTAAAAATAAAATTAGCTAAACAGCCGGGGGCTTTTTTTCCCACAGTATCCAGCAGCTCCAATTTTTTAAATTTTTACTTTTACACTTTCACCGCCTTTTCTCCCAATCAAATCTATATTTCAAAAGTCTTGGTATGCAATCTTCTTAGTTTTTGCGATACCTTTCGATTGGTGTATCATTCGTATTCAATTCCATAATGGCAGATTTTCAATTCTGCGGCTATATACAAGGTGAGTTAAAAAGTAAACAGGACTTTTTGAATCTAGGGCCCTCTAGTGGCGCCATCTATATGTCAACTGGTGCGTTAGAATCTGCTATCGTTTATCGACTTCCAGTAAAAATTTCATGGCATTTCATCTATTGGAAGTGAGGTTATTGCGTTTTAAGTGTCAGTGTGTTTTTGTCATCGGTGCGAAAATGAGCTTCGAACAAAGAGCCAACATTAAATTTCGTTTTAAATTTGGTAAAACTTTTACCGAAACGTTTCAATTGATGAAGCAAGTTTATGGCGATGATTGTCTATCCCGTAGCAGAGTGCACGAGTGGTTTCAACGTTTTCAAAGTGGTCGTGAGGACATAAATGACGATGAACATGTGGGCCAACCAAAATCCGAGATCACCGAAAATTCCATCGAAACTGTGCGTGAATTCATAAAAAATCAGCCGAAATCATATTGATGGACGTTGATGCACTACGAGCAGTACAAACAAGTGGCCCAACGACACCAAGCACGTGCTTGTTACGCGCGGGGCCCTTTTATCAATTTGGGCAAAAATACGAGTTCGCGAGGAAGATACAATAAACAAATAGAGACGGAACACAAATGAAAATAAAAGAAGCATCTAAGAAAGAAGCAAATGAGTTAAAATATTAGTTTTTAATACCGGGATAGAAGTTGAAGTGCAAAGTAAATGATAAAGGTTATTATAATTATTACATAGAACGCGAAAGGGCTCGTGCAGACAAAAATTAGATGTACATCGTGGCAAATTTAGGGGATAATAATTTCGTGTAAGTCTAACAGGAACATTGAAAGTTAGGCGGTTTACAAGTTCTACAGAATCAATATCACCTCTTATAAGATTTTGCATAAAAATAGTACCAAGCATTGTTCTACGATTTGCAAGGGTAGGTAAATTAAGCAATAGTAATCTACTCTGATAGGAAGGTAGCCTTACGTTTTGATCCCAGTTCAAACTACGAAGGGCAAAAAGAAGAAATTTTTTTTGTACCGACTCAATACGGTCAATGTGCACTTGATATTGTGGACTCCAAACTGAAGAACAGTATTCCAAAATAGGACGGACAAGGGAGGTAAATAATAATTTGGTTGTATAAGGGTCATCAAATTCTTTTGACCAACGCTTTATAAACCCAAGAACACTCATGGCCTTGCTGACAGTGGACATTATGTGGCAGTCAAATTTAAGTTTTGGGTCCAGAAGAACGCCTAAGTCATTAACTGAATATATGCGGTCGAGTGGCGTATTTTTAAGAGAGTAACTAACAAAAGTAGGAGTACCCCTATGAAAAGTCATAACGTTGCATTTAAGGCAGTTCAAATTTAAAAGGTTATACTCACACCATCCCTGAAAACAATCAATATCTGACTGTAAGTTGAAACTCGACGCTATATCATTATGTGATAAACAAAGCTTAACATCATCAGCATACATTAGTACACGAGAGTGTGTTATGATAGAGGGAAGATCGTTAATAAACAAAGTAAACAGCAAAGGGCCCAAATGACTACCCTGAGGCACTCCAGATGTCACATAGATCAGTTTTGAGGCAAAGTTCTTGAATATAACCCTCTGAGTCCTACCATTCAAATAACTTGAAATCCAAGTTAATAGATTAAAACGTACCGATGAAGGCAATGCTGACGACTTACGCTTGGCATTGACAAAGTTATAAAACTGCTTCGGATCATTTGAAAATTCAAATTTACATCGACTTAAATACATAGAATAGCAATGACTATTGAGAACATTAAAATCCGATCGAGCCACCACATATTTCGAAAAATCAGATGGCTTACCCGATTTCTTATACTTTTTATAAGTGTTTGTCTTAAGGTTTTTAAGTCTTTGAAGCGCATTGGTAAACCAAGGTGGCCTGTTTGTCTTTGAAGGAAACCTATCAGGAACGCATTCATTAAAAAAGGTATTTAACACTATATAGAAGTGTTCAGTGGCACTTTCAATATCCATACAATTGTACAATTCTGTCCAATTATATTGAGAAATCATGTCGTTAAGTTTTTTATAGTTACATTTTCGGAAACATCTCACTTTAGTTTGAGAAACTAAAGGAGAGAGGGTATCAACGCATGGGAGGCAGATTGTCAATTCCATTGTTGGATGATATCGGTCTTCAGGTACAACAAGAGCGTCAATTCTAGATACCGTGACTTCAGACGGGTCTGAAACAAACACGAGATCTAGTTGTCTATTTAATGAATTCCGTATAAAGCTTACTTGCTGTAACGATAATTCTAGAAGACCATCTACAAAATCATGGGCGGATAGAGGTATAGCAACTAGTGAGTCAGTAGGAGGAGACCAAGAAATATCCGGGAGATTATAGTCACCCAAAACAATCAAAAGGTCACTGTTAGAAAGTAGGGATAGAACAGATTTTATCGCAGACAGGTGGTGCTCATAAATTATTATATCAGAGCCAGGTGGAATATAGGAACATGTAACAAATATTGAAAATGATTGCAAGGAAACTTTCACACTAACAAATTCAATTTCATTAGGAGTATCAGAGTGAATTCTCTCGGATGTTAGGCTAGTGCTAACGGCAATCAGCACACCGCCTCCCCTACGTGAGGAGCGATCGGTCCTATAGGCATTAAAATTGTTAGACAGAACTTCATTGTCAGATATCTCTGGTTTCAGCCAAGTTTCCGTAAAAGCCAAAATATCAGCAGTAAATGCAGAGGAGTCAGCATAAAGCTTGGGTAGCTTCATATTTAGTCCCCTAACATTTTGATAAGCCAAAAATAAACCTTTTAGTTTTTTGGCGCAGTGGAAGGTCTGTTATTTGTTCTTGATTTATTGGGAACAAATTCTTTTATTACTAAATCATCATTAAGCCAAAAGCTTTCAGAAAGTAGTACCTTAAACACATCAGGCGGAGCAAATATTTTAAAAGACGATATACTACGAGCATAAGAAAATCTAAATTGTTCAACTGAAATATTCTCGGATGGGAATTTTTCACGAATAAATTCCAAAACATCCTCAGATGTGGTATCTGGGGTGAATCTCGAAACAAATAATTGTTTTCTATGTGGAACAACTGATAATTTCTTACGTCCCCCAGCAGCAGATTGCACCTCACTAAGCTGAGAGCCAGAAACGGTAACTTCTGTACCTATAGGTACGGTCGGCACCGTAGCCGGCACTGAAGGTTTCTTTACCACCCGACTTCGAGAAGCAGTGACTTCACCTGAAACAGCTGTATCCATAGGCGCAGTAGGTTCACTTACCACAGTGTTAACAGAGACTGCTGCAGCCACCAAGTTCGGATTTGGGGTGGATACCGTGACCGTATTAACTGCCGCTAAGCTGGTTTTTTTACGTTTAGGCGACTCAGTAAGTAATTTTTTATTATTAAATTGGGCACAAACGGAATTGAACCCCTCATTGAGCTGTTTAAAAGCACCAGAGAGATTCAAAAGGCTGTCTCGAGTCTGCTTCATAAAGCCGCTCATCTCAACAACCATTTCCTTGCAGGATCCGCATGACCACATGAGTCCAGAATTCTGATCAATGAAGTCTTTGACTCTACCAGTAAATCCTGCGCATTTAACGTGCATCATCGATTCACAGAGCCAGCAGAAAATAAAAGGGTCTTTAGTTGAACACGAAAGAGTACAATTTTTCTTTGAGCAAACAAGAGCCATTTAAAGGAAATGAAATAAAATAAAGTAATATATGAAAAATACCTCAAGTAAATTTGGCACTGGGATCAAATTCCAAAACCACAAAGGCACAAAACACGAAAACAAATAAGAGCGCGAGATCGCGTATTATTTTAAACGTAAGAGAGCACGAGAGAATAAATCTTTTATCGATTGAGCGTTGCTTGTGGGACACTGACAACTTTACGCAGGAACAGTTACAATGTAAAGCAAGCAAGAGAGAGAGAGAGAGAGAGACAAGAGAATAGCACACCAAAAGTCTACCAGAAATTTGGCAGGTTCAGAGAGAGTTTAAGTTACAGTTGTAATATAGAGCGGGAGAGAGAGTGAAAATCAAAGAGTTTAGTGAGTATAAAATTACACTAACAAAGCTAGGAGATTAAACAAATCTAATATAAATGTTAAAATAACTATAATCACTGGGAGATCTAGTAAAAAACACTAAACACACTTACCCAGCGGTTACACTGAGCTTTGTTAATAAACAAACACAAAACACTCGCAAAAAAATCACAGAATAGACAAAAATTCAGAGCACAAGAGTAAACACAACCGTTCACAAGCGACGCTAAATCGAATATTAGGTCATCATTGAAATTCATGGAAATATAATTGAACATCTCCAAAACATCGATTTATCGCATTTTGACCGAACATTTGGGCTTACAAAAGGTGTGTGCACGGCTTGTTCCGCACAAATTGACTGACGTCCCAAAATTGCTCAGAATTCAACATTCGAAGGACATCATTAAAAAGGCAAAAAAAGACCCGAACTTCCTTTACAAGATTGTGACTGGTGACGAAACGTGGTGTTTTCAATATGATCCCGAAACGAAACGCCAGAGTGCTGAAACTTCCAGGACGAGCCGAAACCCAAAAATTCGCGCCTGGAGAAGTCAAAAGTGAAGACAATGCTGATTTGTTTTTATGATTCCAAGGGTATTGTCCACAAAGAAATTGATCCACCCGGCCAAAACGTTAATGCGGTATTCTACCTTGGAGTTTTGAAGCGTTTGGTGCGCCGTATTTGACGTGTTCGGCCCGAATATCGCGAAGATGGAAGTTGGCGTTTGTTGCACGATAATGCGCCGTCTCATCGATCGACGCTTGTGTCCTACTATTTGACCAAAAATCACATTTTAACCATCAACCACTCCCCGTATTCACCTGATATGGCAGCGTGCGACTTCTACCTTTTCGGAAAAATGCATTTGCCGATGAATGGGAAGCGTTATGCAGACGTAAAGGCCATTCAAAAGGCTTGCACCGGCAAACACTCGTTCGACATGCTTTTTGACCGTGCAAAACGCTGTATTAAAGCAGAAGGAGACTATTTTGAATAAAATAAATTGATTTTGCCGAAAAAACTATTTGTTCTGTCTTTTTTTTTAAAGTCCTGTTTATTGTGGAACTCACCTTGTATCCCACGCTCTCTTGCACGCTTCGCCACTACGTGTACTGCCGTCCACAGTGATGAAAACAGAAAAATCGACCTAGATGTAAGATAATTCACCCTAGATCTAAAAAAATCGCCATAAAAGTAAGACCAATACATGCCTATTTTAAGAAAATGTTTCCCTTATTTTGTTACCCAGTCGCCATTAAACCTCGATTTAGGGCGATTTTCCTTGTTTTTTGGGCGATTTTACAGTAAAATTTCTATGAGTGTAATAATAATCACATTTGAACATTGGTTTACGCCAAGAGCTGAAGTATTTAACTCCGCTGGAATTTTACCATTAAACTTTTACAGGAATACGCTCAATAGATGACAGGAAGTTTCTGCCTTTAAGCCTTTAAAAAATGTTAATTTTTGGAAAAGTGACATTCAAAAAACGAATCGTTTGTCACTTCCCAATAATTTGTATACTCGTGCGTCGTGCAGAAAATAATACAATCTCTACTCGAGTGCTACGTCAGATTCTCCAGTGATATTTCATCGACGATAGGCAAGAAAATACTTAATATACACATACATACAAAACATACCAAACGAATTCCAAAGAACAAACCACGACCCTACTTTTGCCTACCTCTAGTTGCCTATGCAAAACTTATGAAAAAACCGGAATAGGCCAAAAACTCCATAACTCCACCCTAGTGTAAATAGGCTTTTATTGTAACAATAGTTGTATTTCTATGACTATTATTTTTCGGTGTACCTGTATAGCAATCTTATTAATGGCGATGTGGAGAGTCTCGAGAGTCATTAGTATATCGTTTTCGATAAAAACAGTTGTGATAGGGTCACCAAGACCCTATTTATTTCGCTAGTTTCCAAATCTGAAGTATAGGGGTCCCGTCTAATCCAATCTACAACAATACTGTAAAACCAACTATGACTTGCATAAGCCTTTATTTATATTGTGGTGACTATACATACAATTACAATTAAAATGAATTCTGAATATCTCGCACTCCGAAAACGTTAACTTTCCGTTGCAAACTTTATAAGACGTTAACTAAAAGCAGTCATTTCTTATCGCCAAATCCTTTTACACATTTTTATTTTTTGACGAATATTACTTGTAAAATATCATTTCAGAAAAATCAGAAATGAGAAAAGAAATCGTTCGGTTTGTATGTTGTTATTATTTCAAATAATCCCGGCATAGACATTTTTTCTAAGTAATCGCGCTATCTTAATTTACTTACCTTACAGCTGGAACTTCTAGAATATCCCACTCCACAGACATGTAAAATTCAGATAAGTCCACACCAACGTCCACTACGTTGCTGCCCTGCTGTTCATCCATGTGCCTCAGATCGACCTTAAAATGTATGTAATCATTTATAATATATTAATAACCAATTTTTTTGGCTTAATAGTTCAAAAAAATAAATCAAACCAATCAAATAAATTCAAAAAATTGTTATGTAATGCAATCAGTCTAAAAACTTTTTTAAATGGCGTGCAATATAATTATATCATATAACAGTATTAAATTAATTTTAATTTATAATATATTTTTAAAATATTTAACTTATATAGCAATTAATAAATAAATACTTAACAACATTCGCAAACGTTAATTACATCGTGTAAGCTCTTACCATCACGGAAATATAACGCAAGTACTTAAAACTAAATTGAGTTATATTAGTGTACTGTTATATTTTATAGATGGCTACTGTAAATACTGGTTATTGAGGAAGAGAAGCTATTTGTTAATCTTTTCATGAACGGTTAATGATAAATACACTTAAAGAAAATGAAACTATTTTTATACCCGTTACTCGAAGAGTAAAAGGGTATACTAGATTCGTCGGAAGGTATGTAAGAGGCAGATGGAAGTGTTTTCGACCCCATAAGTATATATATTCTTGACCAGGATCACTAGCGGAGCCGATCAAGCCATATCCTTCTGTCCGGCTGACCGCTCGTCCGGATGAACGCTGAGATCGCGGAAACTATAAGAGCTAGGCTATTGGGATTTGGCATGCAGATTCCTGAGCTTCTTCCGCAGCAGTTTGTTTCAGCAGCGTGCCACGCCCAATCTAACGTCCAAAAACAGTCGATGTGTCAGAGAACATTAATGCCGCACAGTGGGTCCAGAATGCCAGAAGCCTGCCTTAAGTCAGCGGTGTCCTATGACAACCATCTTTTGATTGAATATTGTTATTTCTTAGCCATATTTATTTTTGATTTATAATAAAATTACTCGTAGAGTAAAAGGGTATACTAGATTCGTCGGAAAGTATGTAACAGGCAGATGGAAGCGTTTCCGACCCCATAAAGTATATATATTCTTGATCAGGATCACTAGCCGAGTCGATCTAGCCATGTCCGTCTGTCCGTCTGTCCGTCTGTCTGTCTGTCCGGATGAACGCTGAGATCTTGGAAACTATGAGAGCTAGGCTATTGAGATTTGGCGAGCAGATTCCTGAACTTCTTACGCAGCGCAAGTTTGTTTCAGTAGAGTGCCACGCCCACTCTAACGCCCACAAACCGCCCAAAACTGTGGCTTCTACAGTTTTGATGCTAGAGTAAAAATTTAAACTGAAATGAATTGTTCTCATAAATACCTATCGATTGACCCAAAAAAAGTTTGCCACGCCCACTTTAACGCCCACAAACCGCCCACAAACTTCAAAAAATCGTAAATATGAACGCGGATATCTCGGAAACTATCAAAGATAGAGAATTGGGATCTCAGATTTAGATTCCGTAGCTTTGTGCGCAGCGCAAGTTTGTTACGCAAATATGCCACGCCCACTCTAACGCCCACAAACCGCCCAAGCCTGTGGCGCCCACAATTTTTATGCTAGATAAAAAATTTTAACTGAAATGTATTGGTCTCGTCAATACCTATCGATTGATCCAAAAAAAAAATTTGCCACGCCTACCCTAACGCCCACAATGCTTAAAACTGTCTTCTGCCGGTAGGTGGCGCATTTAAATCTCGCTTTTCTGCTTGCATATCTCCATTTCCCTTTGGTCCCTTTAGCTGAGTAACGGGTATCTGATAGTCGAGGTACTCGACTATAGCGTTTTTCCTTGTTATACCCGTTACTCGTAGAGTAAAAGGGTATACTAGATTCGTCGGAAAGTATGTAACAGGCAGAAGGAAGCGTTTCCGACCCCATAAAGTATATATATTCTTGGTCAGGATCACTAGCCGAGTCGATCTAGCCATGTCCGTCTGTCCGTCTGTCCGTCTGTCCGTCTGTCTGTCCGGATGAACGCTGAGATCTTGGAAACTATGAGAGCTAGGCTATTGAGATTTGGCGAGCAGATTCCTGAGCTTCTTACGCAGCGCAAGTTTATTTCAGTAGAGTGCCACGCCCACTCTAACGCCCACAAACCGCCCAAAACTGTGGCTTCTACAGTTTTGATGCTAGAGTAAAAATTTAAACTGAAATGAATTGTTCTCATCAATACCTATCGATTGACCCAAAAAAAAGTTTGCCAGGCCCACTCTAACGCCCACAAACCGCCCACAAACTTCAAAAAATCGTAAATATGAACGCGGATATCTCGGAAACTATCAAAGATAGAGTATTGGGATTTCAGATTTAGATTCCGTAGCCTTGTGCGCAGCGCAAATTTGTTACGCAAATATGCCACGCCCACTCTAACGCCCACAAACCGCCCAAGCCTGTGGCGCCCACAATTTGTATGCTAGATTAAAAATTTTAACTGAAATGTATTGGTCTCGTCAATGCCTATCGATTGATCCAAAACAAAATTTGCCACGCCTACCCTAACGCCCACAATGTTTAAATCTGTCTTCCGCCGGTAGGTGGCGCATTTAAATCTCGCTTTGCTGCTTGCATATCTCCATTTCCCTTTGGTCCCTTTAGCTGAGTAACGGGTATCTGATAGTCGAGGTACTCGACTATAGCGTTCTTCCTTGTTTATTAATAGAGTCGGGGCTGTAGGCCCCGTCAGTTGACTATGGGCAACGCTAAAGAGAATAAATAAACGAAGAACTAGTTTAACGGCTTTATTCGATTGATCTCAGCTTAAGACCAAAATTCTTGTGACAAGAATCTTACTTGTGCAGCTCTTTGTTTACATAAGTTTGGAAGCGAGATCGCCCGCTTGGTATATTGACACTTAGTGATTGCAAGAATTTTTAATGCTATTGAAGAGCGGCATCGCCTGCTCGGGATGGGGATTGTTTACATTGGTTCAGCGTGGGATCGCCTACACTGCATTTTCTTATTTCTTGGTACTTAACTGATTATGTGAATATGTCACTTCCCTCTCCTTAAAAATGGTTGCCTATGCTTGGGCTGGCATTTCAGGGTACAATGCAGGCAACTGGTTCTGTGCCGGTTCTATTTCTTGTTGTGGTTCTCGATTATTATACCCGTTAAAGTGTGAATCAAGTAGAAGGAAGCGTTTCCGACCCCATAAGTATTGTTGATCAGGATCACTAGCCGAGTCGATCTAGCCATGTCCGTCTGTCCCTCTGGCCGTCTGTCCGTCCGTTTCTACGTAAGGTGGTCTCTCAGTTTTAAAGCTATCGGGCAGAAACTTTCCCAAAAGTCTTATTTCATTTGCAGGTAGTATATTAGTCAGAACCAGCTGGATCGGACAACTATATCTCCTAGCTCCCATAGGAATTATCGAAAAAAAAAACAATTTAAACAAGGAAGAACGCTATAGTCGAGTACCTCGACTATCAGATACCCGTTACTCAGCTTAAGGGACCAAAGGGAAATGGAGATATGCAAGCAGCAAAGCGAGATTGAAATGCGCCACCTACCGGCGGTAGACAGATTTAAGCGTAATGGGCGTTAAAATGGGCGTGTGAAATTTTTTTTTGACGAGACCAATTCATTTAAGTTAAAATTTTTAATCTAGCATGAAAATTGTGGGCGCCACAGGTTTGGGCTTTAAGAGCTACAATACTGGGATTAGGCATGAAGATTCCTGAGATTCCTGCGCAGCGCAAGTTTGTTTCAACAGAGTGCCACGCCCACTCTAACGCCCACAAACCGCCCAAAACTGTGGCTCCTAAAGTTTTCATGCTAGAACTAAAATTGTAACTAAAATGTATTATTCTCAACACCTATCGATTGACCTAAAAAAAAGATTGCCACGCCCACTTTAACGCCCACAAACTTCGAAAAATCGTATATATGAACGTAGATATCTCGGAAACTATCAAAGATAGAGAATTGGGATCTCAGATTTAGATTCCGTAGCCTTGTACGCAGCGCAAGTTTGTTACGCGAATATGCCACGCCCACTCTAACGCCCACAAACTGCCCAAACCTGTGGCGCCCACAATTTTCATGCTAGATAAAAACATTTAACTGAAATGTATTGGTCTCGTCAATACCTATCGATTGATCAAAAAAAATTTGCCACGCCCACTCTAACGCCCATAACGCTTAAATCTGTCTACCGCCGGTAGGTGGCGCATTTCAATCTCGCTTTGCTGCTTGCATATCTCCATTTCCCTTTGGTCCCTTAAGCTGAGTAACGGGTATCTGATAGTCGAGGTACTTGTTAAATTTTAATTCATATAGCCCTTGAGATTCCTCAACTTTTGATTTTTAACACTTTTTGCCCTACAAATTACCGTTTGGAAGATATAAGGCGATAAAAAGTGCAACTCGTTTCAGCTCCGTATACGAAATACTTCATACTTATTGGAATAAACAAGAAAAAAACCAATTTGATGAAATATATTCATATTAGATTTTTTCAAACGGAAAATTTGTTATGGTTTAAGGGTCCTTTACTTGCATGAACCTAATCGAAATAGGAAACTTGATCTATTTGTTCTACCACTTTGGAAAAACCCGCTTGTTCGGCGGGAAATGTAAGAAACGACAGATTTCTCTTGGAATCTGAAACTATACAGCCATTGAGATTCCAAACTTGTGCCAATAAAATAGGTAATTGAATCGATAAAACTTGTTGTGCCTAATTTAAGGTGGCGTTCAGCTAAACTAACTCTAACTCTTGTTAGTTAGTTTATTTATTTATTTTATTTATTTATTTTATCGAATGTAATATCATTCTTCGTCACAATTGTTGATATCAGAAATTTTTGTTAAAGGCGCGTTCGCCACTACTTTCTACCTCGTTAAGAGGTGTTTTTGTTTGATCTTATACTATTGGGAATATTCATTTTTGTAGTTTTTAAAAATTTCGAAAATCGGCTTGCCGTAGTTAACTTTCTTTCTTGTTAAGCATCATTTCAGAGGTCAAGGACGTGCTGCGACACATGGTTTCTTACGCCAAGCAACAAGGGAACACCATTTGGGAATTCCTTTGCGACAATGGGGGAATTCGACTGTGCAGGAGTGAGAGATATTCTTCAGGAAGCTGGTATAACTTTTGGACTCACCGCTCCCTATACTCCAGAACAAAACGGTGGTGTTGAGAGAGAGAATCCAACGTTAGTCGAAATGGCGAGAACTTTCAAGAATTCTAATCCAGAAATAAAATTTCAAGAAACAATTTGGACCGATTTGGTCAGCACAGACGGGAAAATCTTCGTTGAAGGGTCTGAGCCCCTACCAACGTTGGCTGGGCAAGAATCCAAGAATCAAACATCTTCGAATCGTAGGATCGACGTGCTATGTTAACATTCCATGCAAAAAAAGGAAGAAGATGGACGAAAAGGCTGAAAAGTGGTACCTGGTGGGTTACGACGGCGATGAAAGATGTCGTATTTACTTACCAGAGAAGGACAAAGTAGTCTTGGCAAGGGTCGTACAATTTCAAGAAAAATCGTAAACCAGGCGTCTATCTACCTTTCCAAGATTTTGGGTCCGAGGACGGCGTAGAAGACCAGGAAGAAGAAGACGTGAGTTCGCAACAGAGCGAGGACGAAGACAAGGAAGAAGAAGATGCGAGCTTGAACAAGAGCGAGGACGAAAACACACTCCAGGAGCAAGACTTGAAAGTAATCACAGCCGAAAGAGGAATCAAGACAATTACGAAACCGGAGCAGATACAAGCTTTGACGAAGGAGACAACAAGAGAATAACGCAATCAATGCGGTTGAGGGATCGTTCGAAGTTTAAGAGACCGAAGCATCTGGATGACTACGTAGCAGTAGCCGTGTATTTTGTGCTGGAGAGTTCAGATTCCTTCCATGAAGCCATCAACAGCAACGTCGAATGGAAAAAGGCAATGGACAGGGAATTTAATTCCTTTAGGGAAATACGACTTGGAACTTGATCAGACTCCCCAGAGGATCGAAAACACTTCCGTGCAAGTGGGTCTATCGAGTCAAAACCCATCTAACGGAGGTATTGACAAATACAAAGCTCGCTTGGTCATCAAAGGATTCGCCCAGAGACGAGGGATCGACTAGGATCAAACATTCAGCTCTGTCGCAAGAATGGAAACAATCCGCTCAGTGTCAAGCGTTGCAGCCAAAAATTATATATTTTTGGTCCACTTCGACGTCTCGACAGCATTTTACAGATGTTGGCAAGAACGCTTCGGATGTTTCCTGAGAAAACCTAATTTGAAAGTCACCGAGGCGGATCCATGTCTGTATATCAGGGAAAGAAAAGGCAAAAAGATTCTAATCGTTGTTTACGTAGATGACGGACTCGCCGCAGCAACAGATACCAAAGATTTGGAAGAACTTTTGAACGTGTTAAAATCAGAATTTATAATAGTCCCAAGCGAGGCTGAGTGCCTCCTGGGACTCGAAATCAAGAAACAAGAAAATAAACTAAAAACTAGTTAACATGGATATGTCGCAAGGATTTTGAAGCGATTCAGGTTTTCGGTTTCAACCCCACTTTTCAAGAATATGGAAATTAAGACACCAGGGAAAGAGTCAGAGACGACTGCGTTCCCTTATAGCCAAGCCTTCGGGGCTCTCATGTACCTCATGTTTGGAACTAGGCCAGACTTGGCTTTCAGCATCAAATTTCTTTCAAGAACGCTTGAAATCCTACAAAAGAAAAAATTGGGATATAGTCTAAAAGAGGGGCCTGTGCTCCAAAAATCGAGAAAAAATTTCCCTCGATGTACCGTGATTTCTTAGAAACTTACGTGCAGAAAATTATCTCTTGTAATTGCATTTTAAAGTTGCGTGTTTTGCTATAAAAACCAAGTAGCATTTTCTAGGATTTTAAGGGTAGTGCTTTAAAAAAAAGTAGGTTTTTGTTACTTAAATCCAAAATTCCCATTTTGATTTTTGTTTATTATGGATACTTGCAACGGGTGCTTTTTAACGTATAAAGACTTTCTTGCCATGGGCGAAAAAGATGTGTTTGCTTTTCTGCAGCGACATGGAGTTGTTCTGAAGAACAAGGACCGTCCCAACTGCAGTAAGCCCTCAATATTGTCTTTCAATACGAAGGGCCCGATTAGTACGCTATTTTGGAGGTGCCGCAGGATGATAAGTAATGATCACCGAAAACGTAAATTAAGAAAAGTGCAATGCTCCTTTAAGGTAATAATTCATTAGTTTTAACGAATTTTTTTTTAAATTTCTATTTGTAAGGAATCCGCCCTTAAACGGACATTCTCAAGCAAGTCCCACTTTGGCTTGGAACAGGCTGGTCCCAACAGACGGTGGTCGACTGGAGTAATTTTCTTCGGGAAATTTATGTTAGCTGGACGGAGAAGAGCGCAAAGCAGATAATAGGTGGAATCGGTTTAGCCGGCGAAATTGACGAAAAAATAATTGGCCAATGTGTTTTCGGAGGAATTTGTATAGAAACCGGGGACTCTTTTTGGTGGCTGTGGAGGATCATGACCAGGAAACGCTTCTTCCGATTATTGAGGCCAACGTCGCCAATGGAACTACAATTATATCCGAATGCTGAAGTCATACAATGGTTTGAAGGATTCAAAATACTCCAACATGATCGTTAATCATTCAGCTAACTTCGTGGACCCTGAAACGGGAGCAAATACGCAGCGGATCGAGAGACTATGGCGTGATCTGAAGAAGAATATTCCTCACTATGGCCGGAATATAGAGCTCTACCAAGGATACCTAGCGCGATTAACTTTTTTGAAAATGCACCCAATCCACACCTCAAGATTTCATGCATTTTTCTCAGCAATGGGCGAATTACATAATCCTGATGGAAATGTTAGTATTTAAAAACAGGAGAGAAATGATTTAAATGCGCCGCAGGCGCAAATTTCAGAAATCCACCGATACGGACAACGAAAAGGAACAGGCTTAATCTAAAGCACTGAAATTGGCTTGTAATGTGGAGTATGCTTTTATTAGAGAAACCACAACCCTTTTACTCTCCGAGTGATGGGTTTACTAAGAAAGAAAAGAAGATGACTTTAGGAAGCCAATTTTGATATTTTTATACCCGTTACTCGTAGAGTAACTGAAATGTATTGATCTTATCAATAGCTATCGATTGACCCAAAAAAAACTTTCCACGCCCACTTTAACGCCCACAAACCGCCCACAAGCTTCAAAAAATCGTGAATTTGAACGCGGATATCTCGGAAACTATCAAAGATAGAGAATTTGGATCTCAGATTTAGATTTCTTAGCCTCACACGCAGCGCAAGTTTGTAACGCGAATATGCCACGCCCACTCTAACGCCCACAAGCCGCCCAAACCTGTGGCGCTTACAATTTGCATGCTAGATAAAAATTTTTAAATAAATTGTATTGGTCTCGTCAATAGCTATCGATTGATACAAAAACAATTTGCAACGCCCACTCTAACGCCCATAACGCTTAAATCTGTCTACCGCCGGTAGGTCCCTTTAGCTGAGTAACGGGTATCTGATAGTCGAGGACTCGACTCGTCGGAAAGTATGTAACAGGCAGAAGGAAGCATTTCCGACCCCATAAAGTATATATATTCTTGATCAGGATCACTAGCCGAGTCGATCCAGCCATGTCCGTCTGTCCGTCTGTCTGTCCGGATGAACGCTGAGATCTCGGAAACTATGAGAGCTAGGCTATTGAGATGTGGCGTGCAGATTCCTGAGCTTCTTACGCAGCGCAAGTTTGTTTCAGTAGAGTGCCACGCCCACTCTAACGCCCACAGGCCGCCCAAAACTGTGGCTCCTACAGATTTGATGCTAGAATAAGAATTTTAACTGAAATGTATTGTTCTCATCAATACCTATCGATTGATAGAAAAAATTGCCACGCCCACTTTTACGCCCACAAAACGCCCACAAACTTCAAAATATCGTAAATATGAACGTGGATATCTCGGAAACTAGCAATGTTAGAGAATTGGGATCTCAGATTTAGATTCCGTAGCCTTGTGCGCAGCGCAAGCTTGTTACGCAAATATGCCACGCCCACTCTAACGCCTACAAACCGCCCAAGCCTGTGGCGCCCACAATTTTCATGCTAGATAAAAAATTTTAACTGAACTGTATTGGTCGCGTCAATACCTATCGATTGACCCAAAAAAAAATTTGTCACGCCCACTCTAACGCCCATAACGCTTAAATCTGTCTACCGCCGATAGGTGGCGCATTTCAATATCGCTTTGCTGCTTGCATATCTCCATTTCCCTTTGGTCCCTTTAGCTGAGTAACGGGTATCTGATAGTCGAGGTACTCGACTATAGCGTTCTTCCTTGTTTATAATTATAAGCAGCATATTTATAATAAATATATACTGTCAAATCATTAACTGTAAGTTAATAAAGAATTTTATTTATTATTACAAATGAATTACAAGTATAAGCAGGTACTGAACCAGTTGTGTAATGGTGGGCGTGGGTGTTGCATTCTAGCGGGTATTTTCCAAAAGGTTAGTAATGGAGGCAACGGGCAGCTTCTATTCTAGATGGCGAATCCTATTAGAATTCGTTGTACTTGACCCACCTTGCACTTCCGGTCTATCCAAAATTTGAAAGCCAGCGGGACCCGTCTTAGGGCTAGCGGTCAGTCGGGCCGGGGTGAGTTCTTGGCAATCAATCTCTGGACGTCCATCACACTAATATATTACAGAGTCCCTCTACCATAAAAGTTTACCTTTGATTCTAACTATTGTTCAACTATTAAATGTATTACTAGGGTGTAGTGTATGTCTACATTCTTTAAAAGCACTCTCTGATGTTGTTGAGAGGCCGGCTCATTACCCTCCCTACCAAGGTTGCCATAGCCGAGTTGTGTGCAACCCCTTATTCTAATGCTACCGAATTATCTTAACCCATGCTTCCCGCTGTGGAATCCCAGTTTACGAAATCATGTCCAAAATCTTAACATTTGAAATAACAATACTCATATACTTCCATGTTCATTACAAACGTTTATTACGCACTAACGTACTTTGCAGAAATCATTTCTGAGAAAGTGTAATCAATCAATCTGATTTCCTTAACAAGATACAAAACTGCCGAACCTTGATGTAAACCTACGATTATAAATCTAGTTTCCGTGTCAAACTCACGTTCGGATGGAGGACTGGTTTCAAATAATTTTACTTAAGCATAGCCTTTACTACAAGTCTATGCTGACTGAGTATGAAAAGTTTTGTTACAAAATATATACGCACAATACGGGAATACAATATTTAAGATATGGTTTCACTTACCCATTCCTTTTTGCAGTGTTGAAAGGCCTTTCCACGATGCTGTAGGGAGTTTTAATGATTGCATTCATTTGTGCGTGACTTTCTAGGTTAGACTAACTTCATTACATTTAAAACTAGTTGGTTACTTCATGGTTCTTAGGTCTTTAAATCGGTTACGTTACGTTGCTTAAGAATTATACTTGCTAAACTAAATACATTATTCTGCAAATTGATCAGCCATCGCAGGACTGCGTTTGGTTGTAAAACAAAGGTTTAATTTTACATTAAATTGCATGCGAATTCCTTTCGCAACTACAATTGATTTACTCGTGTGAGCGCTATCTAACAAATCTAACAAAATCACACAAAAGAATGCCGATGCCGAAGCGAAATAATGCCGTTGCGTCTCCTAGCATATGCGCGTTGCTGCCTTTAGATGTCCATCGGTCGAACTTAACCTCACTTCTGCACACGTCCAGTTTAACCTGACTCGGGTCGGCTGCACATGTCGAATCTAACCTCACTGTGGCTTCTAGTGGGTTCTATACTCCGGGACGCTGGCCATGTACTTTTCCGATCGCTTCTCTATCTACGTTTATGTTACAGCTCTCCCATGTTCGCTGCTTTACGCCTAGAGTCACCACTCGGGCTTCCCAATAGGGTCTGTTTTGACGCTAATGTGGAACAAAAACTAAATCAGCAAACTTCCTGTAAGGGTGCACGATATGAAAATACTCACAGAGACCAGAAAACTCTCAAGAACTGTTGTTTTCCCTTGTCTTGCAGATCCGTAGGGATTGCAATGCTTGAGCGAAACACACAAACGTATATGTAAGCACTTTTACCGTAGGCGGACGTTTACACAATGCAAGTCAATTATGCACTTTAAGCGCGTATTCGTATGCGAAATACACAGGCTCTTTTACCGTAGGCAGACGGATTTATAACTGGAATTACGCTTTTAAACGCGTATTCGTAGCAAAACCACGTGCACTTGTACCGTAGGCGGACGGATGCATAACTGGAATTACGCTTTTAAGCGCGTATTCGTAGCAAAACCACGTGCACTTGTACCGTAGGCGGACGGATGCAACTTTTTGGTTTTCGCTGCAGAAAAATCTCGAACGTCTGTTCTGTTCACTGATCGTTGGAAAGTGAAAAGTATTCCCGCAGTCGCGTGGTGTTAGTTTTTAGCAAGTTGGCAAGACTGGTACGCAGGTCGAAGAGTTGCGTTCCGAAATTGAAAGTCTGTTCCAATATTGCTAACTGTCGCATGCTGATTGCTGCCAAACTTATATATATAATTTTCGCCCATTACATAACCGGATAACTTTCCATTTCTCCAACAAATTAGAAAGTTAGACGGAAAAAGGGCGTTCAGACTCGAATGTCTTTAGCCGAATAGGTGCCTACTAGTTTGCCTTGCAAATCTTCAAGAATATACATGCTTGAACCAACTTTCTCTCTAATTTGAGATTTTATAAAGACAGGTCCTAGTTTCGCATTGAAATTCTTACTTAAATTGCTTTGGGCAAAGTTTCGCCGAAAAACTTCCTGTCCAACTTTAAAATTTACAGGTTTTGCTCGTAAATTGTAGTGCCGGGTATTAACTTCATGTGTTTTCTTAATATGAGATTTTAGGTCTTCACGCATTAGTGTAAGATAGTCATCTCGATCTAAACCTAAAGTTGACTCGTCTAAAGCATTTAAATTGCGCAATAGCTGGTATGTTGATCCATGGGTAACCATGTTTACACCAAACAATGCATGATAAGGGGATTTTCCTATCAATGTGTGAAAACTGTTTCTGAGTGCACAACTAATACTTGTCAGATTTATATCCCATTGAGTATGATCATTCTTTAAGGAAGCCCGAATTCCTGCAATCAATGATCGATTTACACGCTCACTAGCGTTAGACTGAGGTGTGTATAAAGCTGTATAGACATGCCGTATACCTAGTCTAGTTAGAAATTCATTGAACTCTGAACACTTAAATTGTGATCCGTTATCGCGTACAATAACTTCTGGTACACCGTAACATGGGAATATGTCATGTCATAAGAATTCTTGAATGAGATTCGCTGTAAATTTCTTCAAAGGACACATCCAGTGAAATTTTGACATGTGGTCCAAAACAATCCAGAGTCCTACATGACCTCTCTTGCTGCGTGGGTATGGTCCAAGTAGGTCAATATAAGGCCTTTGAAAGGGTCTTTCCGTTTCTACTAATTTTCCCATAGGAGCTCGAATAATCATATTTGGAGATTTGGTAGCTTTACAAATGTCACATTGTCTTAAATAGGAACGAACATCTTTGACGAGACCAGGCCAGAAAAAATTTCTTCGAATTAACTCGACAGTTATTCCGATGCCTCCATGAGCTGCTACTTGTGGATTGTGTGCTCTGCCTATCAATTCTGAACGTAACTGTTGAGGAACCCATAACTTCCAGGATGTATTTTCTTGTTCTGTTTTACCTGAAGCATGTTCACGCCTTGCATATACAAATTCATCCACTATTTTGAGATCGGGTAAGCAGTTTTGGTTAGACCTTATTCGCTTTTTAAGTAACTGATAGTCTTCATCTGAAAAATGAGCTGACTCTAAGTTGATTTCGGGTCCTACATCTATTATTTCTGCAATATCGCTTTCTGGTATGCGCGACAATGCATCTGGTACTACATGATCTCTTCCTTTTCTGTGACGGACTGGGAATTTATAATGCTGAAGTTTCATAGCCCATCGAGCGAGTCGTCCTTTCAAGTTGGGTTGTTCTCTTAACCAGACAATACTCGAGTGATCTGTTATCACCTCGAAGTCTTGCATTTCAATATAGCAACGAAATTTTTCCAATGCTTCCAACACAGCATAGCATTCACGCTCGGTTACAGACCAATTTCGCTGTGCGGATGAAAGTTTTTTCGAGAAAAAGTATATGGGTAGCTCCTCCCCTTCAGCTGATAATTGTACAAGGACAGCTCCTATTCCGAAGTCACTCGCATCGCAGTGGACATAGAACTTTCTGGAGAAGTCTGGATTTACAAGCACCGGTGGAGAAGTTAACGCTTCTTTCAGCTTATCAAAGGCTCCTTGGGCCTCGGAAGTCCATACAAACTTCTTTTTGCCTTTAAGAGTTTCAGTGATATGAAAAGTCAATTCCGAGAAGTGTGCAATAAATCGCCTGTACCAACCTGCGAGACCTAAAAATCCTCTGACCTGTCGAATATTCTTTGGTGCTGGCCAATTGCGAATAGATTCGATCTTTTGTGGGTCAGTAGCGATGCCTCCGTTTCCAATAATATAAGCTAAGTAGTTAACTTGTCGAACACAAAACTTGCTCTTGGTTACATTAAGGGTCAGATTTGCAAGCTTGAATTGATTTGCGATTCACACTAATACTTCCACGTGATTTTCGAAACTATCTGAAACGAGAGATCGTCTAGATATCCGAAAACACAATATCGTAGATCATCGGGGATTATAGCATCCATTAATCTACTCATGGTTTGCGGCGCATTACATAACCCAAAGGGCATTACTACAAATTGATATAATGGCCTCCCCGGTACAGTAAAAGCCGTCAATGCTTTTGCACGTTCCGTTAATCCGATTTGCCAGCAAGCATCTTTCAGATCAATTTTGGAGATCATTTCTGTTTTAGGAAGTCGAGAAAGAATGCCTTCGATGCTTGCCAATGGGTATGCATCCTTGTGCGTTACGTTGTTTAATTTACGGGCATCGAGACACAGTAGAACTTTGTTTGGCTTAAGCACAAGTCTCATAGGGGAACTCCATGCACTTGTCGATGGCTCGATCACTCCTAAAGAAAGCATCCTATCAACCTCCTTATAGAGAATTTTCTCTACTGCAGGTGAAAGAGGGTAGAAACGTTGCTTAATGGGTTTAGCATCGTCAACCTCAATGTCATGTTCAATAAGTTTAGTTCGCCCTAGTCCTTTATCAGCAAAACTTGGAAACAGCTGTTTAATAGCATCTAACTGCTGCTTTTGTACATTCGTTAACGGATAGTCTGTACTTTCGGACTCGTTTGGTGAACTTTCTAGCGTACTAATGGATGGAAAAACGTTTGGTGCTAGGTTAAACGTCTTCCAAAAATCAATCCCTAGGATCAATCTTTGCGAAATGGCTGGGATAATGTACAGCTTTATTGGTCGCGTCTCAGACTTATATAGAATATCAACGAATATCCATCCTACTACTTCAAGCGATTTACCATCAGCTGTACTCACACGACTGGAAATTCTTTTAAAGTGTTTCCACTGTGAAAAGTTTTCGTTAGCTAGGTTAGACCCGATACAGCTTATACTAGCCCCGGTATCTAATAAGCCTTGTTCTTGATATCCAAGAAATTGTACATCTGCATAAATTCGAATGTCCGAGTGATTTGCTACTACTGAAGCTACTAATAATTTTCGAGTCTCTTTTATGTTTTTGAAAAATTGTCTTAACCTTATAGTGCTTCTTTTACTACTTACATTAAATCTAATTGATTCTATATCCTAAAATATGCTATTCTTACTTTATTATATCTTTGTAAACGTAAATGGTATGGTATAAAATGATGTCCTAATTTTTTAACCTTAGTTGTTTCTTCTTTAACCATTTTTGATGACTCGACTGTGGTGAGCACATCAGTTGGCTGGTTTTCTAACGGCTTACGTTCTGCGGTTGTATCCTGGTATTGTTGGACACAACCCTATTCCGGTTTTCCGGGTTACTTGGAAAACATCGACTACAGTTGGGCCTAAAAACATTTGATTCACCGCAACCGTAGCAGAAGACGGTTCTTGGCTGAACACAATTTTTCCAAACGTGTCCTTCGCCCATACAGTTATAGCATTTCATTACTTTCAGTGCTGCTATAGATTCAGAAACATTTTCTTCCACGAATTCCTCTTCCTCTACTGACGCGATATGCCCCTTCATTTTGTTTTGGTATCTCGACATCGTTGGAGATACGTCTTCTGCAAGAAATCTTTCTCGTTTCGCACAAAGCGAACGCAAATGAGCTGTGGAATGAACACTGACATACAACAAGACTTTTTTTACTTCTCGCAGAACATTGCGTTTCAGTATTTCAAGCAACTCATCATCCGAGAAAGGAACTGGAAGTCTATCTACCATCATCATAATTGACTCGTAAAAAGCTTCAAACGCTTCCTTTGGTTTTTGTCGTCTACTCCGAATTTCTTCCTTAAGATCCGTCTGTGAACGTTGATCTTTATATTCCCGTTTCAAAGACTCCCACGTGATTCTACCTGCCCTTTTATGAAATCGCCAATACCAATCTATCGCGTTTCCTTTAAGGAGAACTGGTAAATTCTTACACACAAGACCTAAATCTTCTTGTAGGCTTTCCTTCGCTAATGAGCGGATTCGATAAATAAATTCATCTACACATAATCCTTGATTCGATCCGTCAAACTTGATATGCCGGTTTTGTATAATAGTCGTCACCTTCTCAGTACTAAACGACGAAATAATACGTGTACCTCTACGAGAACTAACATATGAACTCCTAGAGCTAAAAGTACTTCTACTTTCCGGTCTATCAGCTGCTGTGTTTGCTGGTGGTACGTTACTATTGTGGCTTAAATTCGCTAATCATATGATTTATGCGTTCATGGTCTATTCCTGCTGGTATCGAAGATCTAGCTGGCCGTCCTCTTCTCGGTCGTCTATTTGTTCTAGCGTTAGATGGACCTGCTGGTTCTAATTGATTTGTAGCGTTAGTACCTATTTCTGGGTGCTGTTGCATAAATCTCCTAGTTAGGGGTCTATTTACGGAAATACCTTCCGGATTTTCAGCTGCCAGTAATTCTCTTTCTAACGTTTGACCTCGATTCGCGAATTGTAACTCCTGTGGTTGACATATAGTATGACGTGTTGGACATTCCTGTTTATCTGTTAACCAGGTGGTTAAACAATTTTGATGGAAAGTATGCTTGCATCTTGTTGTAATACAGGGAGTTTCCGAATTCATCAACGTGTTACATAAACTACACTGGTTGTCGTTGTCACGGGCGTTACCGTCCGCATCGTTCTCTGAAGAATGTCTCACAGGCATCTTACTGGATTCTAATTACGTTCTTCACCAATACATTTTTTTGTTCAGCGGTAAGCTCTGAGTTTTTATACGGTATTACTTAAGAATTGTAGACTTACTTTAAAAAAAATTGGGTTATTGATTCTTGAACAACTTTTCCTCAAAGTTTTTCTGATATGATAAACTTTTAGCTAGGGCAATTCCTTGATCGACACTACACCTACGAAATTTAATTCCACCAACTACCATCCTCACTTCTTCTAAACTTTATTGAAACCTTAGTTCATGATCGAGGTTGGCTACGCTTGTTGATTCGTACAAAGGATTACAGAAAACAAGCGGACATGTGAAGTAACAGCAACTCACTTCAGTCATGTATTCCAAATCAAGTCTTGTAATTATTGCCTACCTCATTCACGAGTCCAAACCGAAAGAAAATTCGATGAATTTAGTTATATTTACTCTTTTGTTTGTAATAAGGTATAATTTCTGCTATTTTTATTGTACATGCAGGTGTTATCGCATGCTGATGCATTTTTATGTTTTAAGCAAGCTGATTACACTAGTAAACTGATGTTTGCGGTCGATATTCCGGTCGTGAGCCAAAATAAATCGAATGTCCTATCAAACAACCTTTTATCTAACGCACTCGCTGCTGTATACACAAAAGAAATCCACTGTTCTTCAAGGGTTTCTAAAAAAAAATCTGATCACTAACAACTCTCATAAGTTTATCAGCATCAGGCCTTGGGGTGCCATTCGTTTCATTTCGGCTTGCCAATAATTATATTGGTAACTGCCAAAGTTTTACTAGTGACTAGCCACACTTACTAGTGACATGCCCCACGTTGGGCGCCAATATTTGTAATGGTGGGCGTGGGTATTGCGTTCTAGCGGGTATTTTCCAAAAGGTTTGTAGTGTAGGCAACGGGCAGCTTCTATTCTAAATGACGAATCCTATTAGAATTCGTTGTACTTGACCCACCTTGCACTTCCGCTCTATCCGAAATTTGAAAGCCGGCGGGACTCGTCTTAGGGCTAGCGGTCAGTCGGGACGGGGTGAGTTCTTGGCAATCAATCTCTGGACGTCCATCACACTAATATATTACAGAGTCCCTCTACCATAAAAGTTTACCTTTGATTCTAACTATTGTTCAACTATTAAATGTATTAATAGGGTGTGGTGTATGTCTACATTCTTTAAAAGCACTCTCTGATGTTGTTGAGAGGCCGGCTCTTTACCCTCCCTACCATGGTTGCCATAGCCGAGTTGTGTGCAACCCCTTATTCTAATGCTACCGAATTATCTCATTCGGTAGAGATAATCATTTCTGAGAAAGTGTAATCAATCAATCTGATTTCCTTAACAAGATACATAACTGCCGAACCTTGATGTAAACCTACGATTATAAATCTAGTTTCCGTGTCAAACTCACGTTCGGATGGAGGACTGACTGGTTTCAAATAATTTTACTTAAGCATAGCCTTTACTACAAGTCTATGCTGACTGAGTATGAAAAGTTTTGTTACACAATATATACGCACAATACGGGAATACAATATTTAAGATATGGTTTCACTCACCCATTCCTTTTTGCAGTGTTGAAAGGCCTTTCCACGATGCTGTAGGGAGTTTAAATGATTGCATTCATTTGTGCGTGACTTTCTAGGTTAGACTAACTTCATTACATTTAAAACTAGTTGGTTACTTCATGGTTCTTAGGTCTTTAAATCGGTTACGTTACGTTGCTTAAGAATTATACTTGCTAAACTAAATACATTATTCTGCAAATTGATCAGCCATCGCAGGACTGCGTTTGGTTGTAAAACAAAGGTTTAATTTCACATTAAATTGCATACGAATTCCTTTCGCAACTACAATTGATTTACTCGTGTGAGCGCTATCTAACAAATCTAACAAAATCACACAAAAGAATGCCGATGCCGAAGCGAAATAATGCCGTTGCGTCTCCTAGCATATGCGCGTTGCTGCCTTTAGATGTCCATCGGTCGAACTTAACCTCACTTCTGCACACGTCCAGTTTAACCTGACTCGGGTCGGCTGCACATGTCGAATCTAACCTCACTGTGGCTTCTAGTGGGTTCCATACTCCGGGACGCTGGCCATGTACTTTTCCGATCGCTTCTCTATCTACGTTTATGTTTTACAGCTCTCCCATGTTCGCTGCTTTACGCCTAGAGTCACCACTCGGGCTTCCCAATAGGGTCTGTTTTGACGCTAATGTGGAACAAAAACTAAATCAGCAAACTTCCTGTAAGGGTGCACGATATGAAAATACTCACAGAGACCAGAAAACTCTCAAGAACTGTTGTTTTCCCTTGTCTTGCAGATGCGTAGGGATTGCAATGCTTGAGCGAAACACACAAACGTATATGTAAGCACTTTTACCGTAGGCGGACGTTTACACAATGCAAGTCAATTATGCACTTTAAGCGCGTATTCGTATGCGAAATACACAGGCTCTTTTACCGTAGGCGGACGGATGTATAACTGGAATTACGCTTTTAAACGCATATTCGTAGCAAAACCACGTGCACTTGTACCGTAGGCGGACGGATGCATAACTGGAATTACGCTTTTAAACGCGTATTCGTAGCAAAACCACGTGCACTTGTACCGTAGGCGGACGGATGCAACTTTTTGGTTTTCGCTGCAGAAAAATCTCGAACGTCTGTTCTGTTCACTGATCGTTGGAAAGTGAAAAGTATTCCCGCAGTCGCGTGGTGTTAGTTTTTTAGCAAGTTGGCAAGACTGGTACGCAGGTCGAAGAGTTGCGTTCCGATATTGGAAGCCTGTTCCAATATTGCTAACTGTCGCATGCTGATTGCTGCCGAACTTATACATATATATAATTTTTGCCCATTACAGTTGATAACAACTTTTATACTTGGCTTTAATTCCGACTAAGACCCCAAAAAAGGTCAAAGTAGTTGATCCTCCTTGGACCGCGATTTCTTCAGATTCATTTTGAAAATGTATACATATGTTGGTCATCCATGGTCGCTCGAGTTCTTTGGGAATCACGGTCCATCGAGGATATTTAATTCGCGGTTGTTGGGTCTGGCCTGCTATAAAAACAATTACAGATTTTTGTCGAATTTTTTTCAAATGCTTATTTTGACATCGAATGGAAAGCAAAACATTACAAAACACCTCAAAGTCCTAGAAAATGTTACTTCGTTTTTATAACAAAACACGCAACTTTAAAATACAATTACAAGAGAACCATGCATTTCCACCGATAATCTTCTGCACGTAAATTGCTAAGAAATCGCGGTCCGTCGAGGGTAATTTTTTCGCGATTTTTGGAGCACAGGCCCCTCTTCTAGACTATTACCAAACATTTCAAAAGTGAAGAGGGTTTTCCGTTACATTTCCGAAACAATCAACGTTGGGATAGTCTATCGGAAACAGAAGAAGGGAATCCTCGAATGCTACAGCGATTCTGACTTTGGTGTCAGCACGAAGCCTGGGAGATCTTTATCAGGTTTTATCATCATGTTTGCCTCAGGAGCCATTTCATGGAAATGTCAAAGACAGGCAATGATGGCCATTTCTAGCCAATGAAGCTGCAAAATAAATAATTAGGCTAAAAAGATTGTTTCAGGAAATCGAGAGACTGGACCGAGCCTCGATTTTTCAGGTTTATAATGCTGCTGCCATGAGGCTGGCTCAAAACCCCGAATTCCATCGCAGGACCAAGCACATAGCCAACAAGCATTTCTTCATCAGGGAAAGATTTGCTGAGGGAAAATGTTGGGATCAAACAAATCCCAACTGAGGAACAACTTGCAGATATGATGACAAAGCCGATCTTTAATACACGTCTCCGGATTATTTGCAACAAGATTGGACTCTTCTGAAGGAGAAAAACACCTTTTACTTTGCTTAATATAGAATCATAAAATTTTAAAGTTTGTTAATAGAATTATTATTTTTGAAAACTCACAAGGGAAAGTGTTGAAGGTAAATGTTTCAAATTCAAAACAAGGAAGAACGCTATAGTCGAGTACCTCGACTATCAGATACCCGTTACTCAGCTTAAGGGACCAAAGGGGAATAGAGATATGCAAGCAGGAAAGCAAGATTGAAATGTGCCATCTACCCGCGATCTCAATACATGGTTATGTGCGCGGTTTAAGATTTAAGCGTTATGGGCGTTAGAGTGGCCGTGGAAAACTTTTATTTTGGGTCAATCGATAGGTATTGACATTTCAGTAAATAATCTTATTCTAGCATAAAAACTGCAGGAGCCACTGTTTTGGGCGGTTTGTGGGCGTTAAAGTGGTCGTGGTCGAGATCTCAGCGTTCATCCGGACGGACAGACATGGCTAGATCGACTAGGCTAGTGATCCTGTTCAAGAATGTATATACTTTATGGGGTCGGAAACGCTTCCTTCTACCTGTTACATATTTTCCGACGAATCTAGTCACCCGTTTACTCTACGATTAAGTCAAAGGGCGCTTTACATATCATATCGATTGTATCGATTCTTAACCTAAAAAGCTGTTAGAGAAAGTAAATAAACAAGCATTTGATTTTCAATAATTATCATTTATTTAATGAAAAGAAGTAAGAGTTATAGTAATTTTAGTTAGTTTCTGCAGTCCTTTATTCACAAACCTTACGACATCATTTAGTTTATGAAGTTAAATTGAATTTTCTGCAATTAGATCTATTTTTATACCCTTGCAGAGGGTATATTGATTTCAGTCAGAATTCCGACCCCATAAAGTATAATATTCTTGATCAGCATCACTAGACGAGTCGATCTAGCCATGTCCGCCTGTCCGTCTGTCCGTCCGTTTCTACGCAAACTAGTCTCTCAGTTTTAAAGCTATCGGGCTAAAACTTTCCCAAAAGTCTTATTTTTTTGCAGGTAATATATAAGTCAGAACCAGCCGGATCGGACAACTATATCTTATAGCTCCCATAGGAAAATTCGGATAAAAAATTCTAAAAAATTATATCTTTGGTGTTTCTTAACATTTAACCTCCTGTGCTTGCAAATAACATTTTTTAATTAGTTTTGAATTTCGAATTAAATTTTTATCAAAATCGGACGACTATATCATATAGTTGCCATAGGAGCGATCGGAAAATTGGTGGGAAAATAATATGATACAAGTTATAGCTTCGGTGTTTTTATACCCGTTACTCGTAGAGTAAAAGGGTATACTAGATTCGTCGGAAAGTATGTAACAGGCAGAAGGAAGCGTTTCCGACCCCATAAAGTATATATATTCTTGATCAGGATCACTAGCCGAGTCGATCTAGCCATGTCCGTCTGTCCGTCTGTCCGTCTGTCCGTATGAACGCTGAGATCTTGGAAACTATAAGAGCTACAATACTGGAATTAGGCATGCAGATTGCTGAGATTCCTGCGCAGCGCAAGTTTGTTTCAAAAGAGTGCCACGCCCACTCTAACGCCCACAAACCGCCCAAAACTGTGGCTCCTACAGTTTTGATCCTAGAACAAAAATTTTAACTGAAATGTATTGTTCTCATCAATACCTACCGACTGACCTAAAAAAAAGTTTGCCACGCCCACTTTAACGCCCACAAACCGCCCACAAACTTCAAAAAATCGTAAATATGAACGCGGATATCTCGGAAAATATCAAAGATAGAGAAACGAGTTTTAAGATTTAGATTCCGTAGGCTTGAGCGCAGCGCAAGTTTATTACGCGAATATGCCACGCCCATTCCAACGCCCACAAACCGCCCAAGTCTGTGGCGCCTACAATTTTCATGGTAGATAAAAAATTTAAACTGAAATGTATTGGTCTCGTCAATACCTATCGATTGATTTAAAAAAAAGTTTGCCACGCCCACTCTAACGCCCACAAACCGCCCAAGCCTGTGGCGCCCACAATTTTCGTGCTAGATAAAAAATTTTAACTTAAATGTATTGGTCTCGTCAATACCTATCGATTGATTTAAAAAAAACTTTGCCACGCCCACTCTAATGCCCACAACGCTTAAATCTGTCTACCGCCGGTAGGTGGCGCATTTGCTGCTTGCATATCTCCATTTTCCTTTGGTCCCTTTAGCTGAGTAACGGGTATCTGATAGTCGAGGTACTCGACTATAGCGTTCTTCCTTGTTTTTATTTAGCATATAACCTCCTACGCTTGGAAATAACATATTTATATTAGTTCTGAATTTCGAATTTAATTTTATCATAATCGGACGACTATATTATATAGCTGCCATGGGATCGATCGGAAAATTGGTGGGAAATAAAAATGAAAAAAACAAGGAAGAACGCTATAGTCGAGTACCTCGACTATCAGATACACGTTACTCTGCTAAAGGGACCAAAGGGAAGTGGAGATATGCAAGCAGCAAAGCGTGATTGAAATTCGCCACCTGCCGGCGGTAGACAGATTTAAGCGTTATGGGCGTTAGAGTGGGCGTGGCAAATTTTTTTTTTGGATCAATCGATAGGTATTGACGAGACCAATACATTTCAGTTAAAATTTTGTATCTAGCATGAAAATTGTGGGCGCCACAGGCTTGGGCGGTTTGTTGGCGTTAGATTGGACGTGGCATATTCGCGTAACAAACTTGCGCTGCGCTCAAGCCTACGGAATCTAAATCATAAGTCCCATTTCTCTATCGCTTATATTTTCCAAGATATCCGCGTTCATATTTACGATTTTTTGAAGTTTGTGGGCGGTTTGTGGTCGATCGACCATCGATAGGTATTGATGAGAACAATACATTTCAGTTACCATTTTTATTCAAGCAAAACTTTAGGAGCCACAGTCTTGGGCGGTTTGTGGTCGTTAGAGTGGGCGTGTCACTTACGCGCTGCGTAAGAAGCTCAGGAATCTGCACGCCAAATCTCAATATCCTAGCTCTTATAGTTTCCGAGATCTAAGCGTTCATCCGGACGGACCGACAGACGGACAGACGGACAGACGGACATGGCTGATCGATTCGGCTAGTGATCCTGATCAAGAATACATATACTTTATGCGGTCGGAAACGCTTCCTTCTGCCTGTTACATACTTTCCAACGAATCTAGTATACCCCTTTACTCTACGAGTAACGGGTATAACAACATGCTCGTTAGCGTATTAATTTACGTAGATGACTTAATGGTGGCATCGAATGACGAAAAAGCACTTACAGCATTAAAATCAGAACTTGCAGGCATGTTCGATATGAAGGACATGGGATTGCTGAAGTATTGCCTTGGGATTGAGTTCGAACAAAACCTTGAGAAGCACGAAATCAAAATGCATCAGCAGTGTTATGCAAATGAGGTCATCAAACGGTTTGGCATGGAAAACTCCAATACAGTGTCAACACCATTGGCCGCAAATGAGAAATTATCAAAAGATATGACGTCGAGTGATCAAGAAGGATCTCCTGAAATCAAGGGCCTACCGTATCAAAGTCTTATAGGCTCATTGATGTATCTGGCAGTATGCACCAGGCCAGACATTTCCCATGCAGTAAGCTTACTAAGCCAATTTAACAGTAACTTTACTCAACAGCATTGGACAGCAGCAAAGAGGGTCCTCCGATATCTCAAGGCAAGTACAAAAACGGGACTCACGTTCAAGAAGACAGGCAAGAATCTTTTTGGCTTTGCGGATGCCGATTGGGGATCAAACATCGACGACAGACGATCATTCACAGGCTTTGCATTTATGTTTGAAAACGCAGCACTAAGCTGGGGGTCCAGGAAACAGCGCACAGTGGCACTCTCAACGACCGAAGCCGAGTACATGGCTATATGCGATACTGTGAAAGAAAGCCGTTAGTCTAAAGTTTTTCCTGAAGGAAACTTTAGGTACGCAGGACGTTGTCGTGATCTTTAACGATAATCAAGGCGCAGGTGACCTGACCCGAAATCCAGTATTCCACAACCGTACAAAGCATGTGGATATTCGTCACCACTTCATAAGATAGCTGGTTGAAAACAATGAAGTCATCGTAGAATACATCCCGTCTGAGAAGATGCGTGCCGATGTATTGGCAAAAGGTTTATCTACATCAAAACACAACGAATGTATAATTGGTTTGGGTCTGACTACTATGTAAAATATGACAAATTATCAACATAAATTTGAGGGGAATTGTTAAAATATACCAAATTTAAGTATATATCGATAAGAACTCATTGTACTCATCCCAAATCGTGTAGTTCCCTAAGTCTTCGCCACCAGCGGTTGTGTCGCGCGTATTACTGAATAAAATATATATACACTGGTCGGCATATGTATTTTGACAAAATAAAAGTTAAGTATACTCATAACTTGAATTTACTTCTTGTAAACTATAGGCATCAATGGAAAGGTAATTTCAATGCCGTTTGAATGATACAATACATTTCTTTACCCATTCAGTACTTATTGAAAAGGACAAATTTGTGTAAATCAACTTTTAAATTTTTTTTTCAAACTTTTTTCCTCGACTTGAAAACTTAAATTTTTTGATGCGAAAAGTTTCTTCAAACAAAAACAATAGTAACTGCAAAAAGAATTTTTCAAAAATCATTTTTCTTATATTTTTTATGATTTTTTGAAGGTGACAATGTCGGAAAAAATTTGTATGAAAAAGAGAAAAATATGGCTCAAATGCCTGTTTTTAAGCATTTTCAAAAATTCATAAGAAATATAAGAAAAATGATTTTTGAAAAATTCTTTTTGCAGTTACTATTGTTTTTGTTTGAAGAAACTTTTTGCATCAAAAATTTAAGTTTTCAAGACGAAGAAAAAATTTTTTAAAAAAAATTTAAAAGTTGATTTACACAAATTTGTCCTTTTCAATAAGTACTGAATGGGTAAAGAAATGTATTGTATCATTCAAACGGCATTGAAATTACCTTTCCATTGATGCCTATAGTTTACAAGAAGTAAATTCAAGTTATGAGTATACTTAACTTTTATTTTGTCAAAATACATATGCCGACCACTGTATATTATAATCTTACTACTCGATTCCTCGTCTGATTTACATCAGTAATGTTTTCCCTCAGATGAATAAATATCTACCAGAAATTTGTCTCGACAATGTTCAGGGTTGGGTGTGATTTTAAAAGGCATTTTGGTGTTTCTGTGTTCTGTTTTAGCCAAATTACATATGTTGCATTCATTTATAATATTCTGAACAGTTGGCTATTTGAAAAAGAAGTGATTTTCTTTAAATAATTTAGTCATTTTCTGTATACCTGAATGTAAAAGTTTTGTATAATTTCTTTAATTTCGTTCTATGCACAAACATTATTTAATATGTAGAGGCTGCGAACTATTTTAGTGTAGGTGGTATTAATAATATCTCTGTATGGCCTTTGAATAATTTCAAAATCTACATCGCTCTCAATATAAATGGTAATGTTTCTATGAATAAAATGATCAAGAAAAATTTGTTTGGACTTTTTAAGTGTCATTTTATTATATAGAATTGTGGTAATGGAGTTACCAAATACTTTATTTGTATCGGATTTAATGAAAATTATTTGTTTTTTGAAAACGTTTATTGGCTTATCTGTTAAACAAATAAGGTTGCTATTGTCTTCTTCTGCACTAAGTTGAGTAACCTCACTATGATGATTTTCTTGAATTTTAATTTTTGATAATGCATCGGCATCTGAATTTCCCTTCCGTTTAATATAGTTTTTTTTTAATTAATATTCGTTTAATTTGGCTCTCCATCTTTGTATCTTGGCATTTGGTTCTTTTAAGGCTATCTAAAAGGTTAATGGTCAGTAGCAATGAGAAAATGTAGTCCTAGTAAATAATGTCGAAAAGTTATAGTGGTCCAAACTAAGGTGAGTAATTCCTTTTCAATTGCACTGTAATCTAATTCTTGTTCATTAATTGTTCTGCTAAAAAAGTAGTTGTTATGAATTTAAATGTTCGGTAAGGGATGTAGAAAAATTAAAATGTCATCTAAATACACTAAAAAGTGTTTGTTGAGCAACGGTCGAAGGATATTATTCATGCACCTTTGAAAAGTAGCGGGTGCAATTCTAAGGCCAAATGGCATTCGAGGGTGTTCGTAATGACCGCTTTTGGTGAAATCCCTTTCTATTTGGTGAAATCCCTTTGCCAAATCAATAGTTGAAAATTATTGAAATTTTCCTAGTTTACCAAGGATTTCGTCCATGTTTGGTATTGGATATCTGTCAGAAATCGTTATTTCATTAAACTTCCTATAATCAATTACTACTCTATACTTAATTTTTTCCAGAAGCATCCTTTTTTTTAGATTGCTACCCAGATAGGCCTATTGTATAGTGAATTTTTTCCCTAATTAATCCATGATTAAGAATTTCCTGCATTCGGTTTTCGATTTCAATTTTGTGCGCTCGAGCAAGATTTATTTAATAAGCCTTGCAAACTTAAAGTATTCTCCTGATTCAGGTAATCTAATCGAAACAATCCAAACATTTTTTTTTGTTTCCTGAGCTGATTTTTTTTTTGTTCTGGTGCCTCATGGATATACAAATTTTGGTTTTTTTCTGATTTTGAAGTAATTAATTTGTATGTTTTATCAAAAAGGGTAACTGTCCTTTTTTTATAATTGATTGTGCATTTTTTAAAAATGGTCTGCCTTTTATTATATCGTAATTATAGAACATCTGTGTTTGTTTTAAAAATACTATTGCTGGGTAACAGAATCAAGATGTTCAACGTAACAGGACCATTTTATGTCAAAACTTCACATATAGTATTTTGATAAGGAACAATATAAATATATATTTTTATACCCTTGCAGAGGGTATAATGATTTCAGTCAGAAGTTTGCAACGCAGTGAAGGAGACGTTTCCGACCCCATAAAGTATATATATTCTTGATCAGCATCACTAGACGAGTCGATCTAGCCATGTCCGTCTGTCCGTCTGTCCGTCTGTCCGCCCGTTTCTACGCAAACTAGTCTCTCAGTTCTAAAGCTATCGGGCTGAAACTTTTCCAAAAGTCTGATATCTTTTGCAGGTAGTATATAAGTCGGAACCAGCCGGATCGGACAACTATATCTTATAGCTCCCATAGGAATAATCGGAAAAAAAAATTTTTTTTAATTATATCTTTGGTGTTTTTTAACCTCCTTTCCTTGGAAGTAACATTTTTTAATTAGTCTTGAATTTCGAATTAAATTTTATCAAAATCGGAAGACTATATCATATAGCTGCCATAGGAACGATCGTAAAATTGGTGGGAAAATAATATGAAACAAATTATAGCTTCGCTGTTCCTTAACATATAACCTCCTACGCTTGGAAATAACATTTTTTAATTTGTTCTGAATTTCGAATTTAATTTTATCAAACTCGGTCACTATATCATATAGCTGCCATAGGAACGTATAACCTTCTACGCTTGGAAATAACATTTTTTAATTAGTTCTGAATTTCGAATTAAATTTTATCAAAATCGGACGACTATATCATATAGCTGCCATAGGAACGATCGTAAAATTTGTGGGAAAATAATATGAAACAAATTATAGCTTCGGTGTTCCTTAACATATAACCTCCTACGCTTGGAAATAACATTTTTTAATTAGTTCTGAATTTCAAATTAAATTTTATCAAAATCGGACGACTATATCATATAGCTGCCATAGGAACTATCGTAAAATCGGTGGGAAAACAATATGAAACAAATTATAACTTCTGTGTTTTTTCACATATAACCTCCAACGCTTGTAAATAACATTTCTTAATTCATTCTGAATTTGGAATTTAATTTTATCAAAATCGGACGACTATATCATATAGCTGCCAAAGGAACGATCGTAAAATTGGAAATAAAATTTTTAATTAGCTCTGAATTTTTTTTGAATTTAATTTTATCAAAATCGGACGACTATATCATATAGCTGCTATAGGGACGATCGGAAAATTGGTGGGAAAATAATATGAAACAAATTATAGCTTCGGTGTTTTTTTTTAACATAAAACCTCTTAGGCTTGGAAATGACATTTTTATACCCTTGCAGAGGGTATAATGATTTCAGTCAGAAGTTTGCAACGCAGTGAAGGAGACGTTTCCGACCCCATAAAGTATATATATTCTTGATCAGCATCACTAGACGAGTCGATCTAGCCATGTCCGTCTGTCCGTCTGTCCGTCCGTTTCTACGCAAACTTGTCTCTCAGTTTTAAAGCTATCGGGCTGAAACTTTCCCAAAAGTCTTATATCTTTTGCAGGTAGTATAGAAGTCGGAACCAGCCGGATCGGACAACTATATCTTATAGCTCCCATAGGAATAATCGGAAGAAAAATGTTAAAAAATTATATCTTTGGTGTTTTTTAACTTATTACCTCCTTTCCTTGGAAATAACATTTTTTAATTAGTTTATAATTTCGAATTAAATTTGATCAAAATCGGAAGACTATATCATATAGCTGCCATAGGAACGATCGTAAAATTGGTGGGAAAATAAAATGAATCAAATTAAAGCTTCGGTGTTCCTTAACATATAACCTCCTACGCTTGGAAATAACATTTTTTAATTAGTTCTGAATTTCGAATTTAATTTTATCAAAATCGGACGACTATATCATTTAGCTGCCATAGGAACGATCGTAAAATTGGAGGGAAAATAATATGAAACAAATTATAGCTTCGGTGTTCCTTAACATATAACCTCCTACGCTTGGAAATAACATTTTTTAATTAGTTCTGAATTTCGAATTTAATTTTATCAAATTCGGACGACTATATCATATAGCTGCCATAGGAACGATCGTAAAATCGGTGGGAAAATAATATGAAACATATTATAACTTCGGTGTTTTTTGACATATAATCTTATACTATTGAGAATATAACTTTTTGTGTTTTTAAAATTAATAATTATACCTGCAAGGGTATATAAGCTTCGGCTTGCCGAAGCTAACTTCCTTTCTTGTTATTGATCATATTTATTGTGGATCCTGTGTCTATAAGGCATTTGTATATGCAAACTTTGTATATTATTTGTATTGGTGTTGATTTTGTTCATCTTTATTTTGGATGGATTGTACCTGCTGTTGTCCTTCATTTAAAAACCCATGATATTAATTGTGGTCATAGTACTGTTGTTCTTAATAATTAGGTTGGAATACTTCGTATTCGTGTGCGTCTTGAAATCTCCATTCGTCAACAGACATTTTGCTTTGCTCACTGTCCGATAGTCTTATTTGTTTGGTAACCGGGAAGTTGGTATTTTCAGATGTGGAGGGTTGTTGTAGTTGAGGGTATCTATTTCCTTTAAAATATGCTGTTTGAGGATTTTGTTGGAATGTTGTGGGAAAGGATTTTTGCGATTTGGTAATGTGATCATTTATTGGTTCGGTCAAAAATTATTTGGTACCTCATAGCTTGGTTTTCCCTTATTTTGTTAGATAGTAATTAACGATCTTAGTGAATAATTGAATTGGTAATTTTCTGATCAGTATTTTAATGAAATGTTTAATTGCCTAAACATAAATAAGAAAATCTGACTGGTTATCTTCCAGTTGCATTTTCGAAATCAGCAGTTGACGTCGTCTCTCCGCTTCTTCGCAGAATGCCTTCAAATTTTCTTTGTAAGGTGCTTCCCCAAAGTCCATCAGAAGTTTGTAGTTCGCTGATTGGGGTTTAAATTCTGCAACTAGTCTCGATCTAGGTTAGGTTAGGTCAGGTAGGAGTGGTTGGAGATTAGATACTAATCCCCTCACTTAGGCCACATTGGGCCCCTTGTGATACCACATGATCTCTGAACAGGTCCGTTCCCCTAGCTCATGTGTTATCTGCTTTCGCGAAGTATTCTGTTCTTCTTAAGAAACATAAGAGTTTTTGGATGCTTACGCCCTGAATGGCCGCAAGGTTCGGAAGTGTGTAGCTACCTAGGGTTTGAAAGCGCTTTAGGTTATGCGCTGGGCAGAAGCATAGGAGGTGCTCGATGCTCTCCTTTTCTTCTATCTGTTTGCAGCTGCGGCAGAAGTCGTGGTTACTGAGTCCCAGCCTGAGCGCATGAGTCCCTATAAGGCAGTGGCCCGTGAGGGCATTTAGGAGAGTGGAGATGTCCTCCCTGATACATTGTAGGAGAGTTTTTGTTCTTTTCGAGTTGTAGTTTGGCCATGTGAGCCTAGAATTGTGGCATGTTGAGATTGAGTTCCAACTGTTGTTGGAAAGTGTGTACAGTCTCTGCCTGAGATGGAGCTTGCAGGTAGCCATGGGCATACCCACCGTGTCCTTATCACGAAGGATGTCGGCGGTTGTCCCCTGTCTTGCTAGCTCGTCTGCTATGCAGTTGCCCTCAATATTGCGGTGTCCAGGCACCCAGATGAGGTTGATTCTCAGATGAGTGGCCATCTCGTTAAGAGTTTTGCGGCATTCAGAGATTGTTTTTGAGTTCGTTGTGTAGGAGTCGAGGGCCCTGAGGGCTGCTTGACTATCCGAGAAGATGAAGATATCTATGTCATGATGTACTGACGTGTCCAGGTGGGTCATGGCTTCCTGAATTGCCATGACTTCCGCTTGGAAAACACTACAGTGGTCTGGTAGGCGGAATGAGACTTTTATGTCTAGTTCGGGAGAGAAGACTCCCCCACCTGTTTGGGAGTTAAGCTTGGAGCCGTCTGTGTATATGTTGACGGCGTTTCCGAATTGGTGTGGGAGGTTGTCCCAGTCTGTACGGGTGGGTATGAAGATCTTCTATCTTCTTTCGGAGTTGACTATGGGTGGAACGTCTGTACTATGTGGTATGGATATATGGTTTGTTAGGATACTGAAGTGACCCGTAGAGCCTGTTGTCCATGCCGCTGCTTCGCGGAGCCTCAGCTCTGTTGCAGATGCCCAACTTTTGGCAAGTAGGTCCAGGGGTTGGAGGTCGAGAATTGTGTGCTTCAGTGGCGGTGGTGCGGAGCGCCACACTGATGTAGAGTTCTGCGCTTCTTTGGATCTTGTGAAGGATCCTGAGGTTACAATTCTTTTCTAGGGAAGGCCACCAAACGATGTTTCCACAGAGGAGAATGGGCCTGACTATTGCAGTGTATAGCCAGTGAACTATCATGGGGGAGAAACCCCACTTCATCCCTATGGCTTTTTTACAAGCGATGAGGGCTATGGCCGCTTTGCGTGGACGATCTAGGATGTTATCTGTCCAGAGGAGCTTTTTGTCAAGGATGACACCTAGGTACTTTGCTTGGTTGCTAAAGGTTAGGCGCGTTTGGTGTAGATTCGAGAGAATTAGATTTGGTACCTTATACTTCCTTGTAAAGAGAACTAGTTCGGTCTTTTCTGCGTTAACTCCCAGTCCACCGGGAGAGGGTGGATAAGGATGTCTCCATTAGATTGCAAAGAGCTTGCGGAATTTTGCCCTGCAGTAGGATTACAACGTCGTCCGCGTAGGCCGCCTCTTCTAGAAGTGATAGCAGTTTGTTGACCACTAAAACCCAAAGAAGAGGTGAGAGTACGCCCCTTTGTGGGGTTCTTCTGCTGACATTCCTGGTCGAGTGGGCCGATCCCATAGTGGAGTACACTACTCTAACCAGCAGGCATGGTGTGTATGAGTCCCACTATGGGCCGCTCAATGCCCAGTTCAGTCAGAGCACCAGTAATCGCCGTTGTGGTGACGTTGTTAAAGGCGGAAATTGCGGAAACCTCTCTCTATGCTGTACACTAGAGAATGGAGGGTGGTATCTGTTGATCTACCCTTACGGTATGCATGCTATGCGTCAGAGAGTAGGCTTTGGTCGATGGTTAGCCTGATATGGGTGTCAATTAGCCTTTCCAGGGTCTTCAACAAGAAGGAAGAGAGACTAATCGGGCGGAAGTTCTTTGGGTTGGTGTGGGAGAGTTTGCCGACTTTCGGTATAAAAATTACCTTAACGTCCATCCACCTTGTTGGAATATGGTTTAGAGCAAGGCAGCCGTGGAAGATGGCTGTCAGCCAGGGTAGGGAAATATCTAGTGTTCGTTGTAGCTGGGCCGGGAAGAACCCATCTGGGCCGGGTGATTTGAAGGGCTTAAAAGAGTTGACAGCCCACTGAATACGGCCAGGGTTCGAAATGTTGTCAATACTCTGGTCGTCTAAGTTCTCCCCTATGTAGAGGTCCTCCACTACATGGGTGTTCTTAGGGAAGTGGGTGTCTAACAGTAGTTCAAGGGTTTCCTGACTGTTTTCCGTCCAGCTGTCAGCATTGGTTTTTAGATAGCTAATGGTTGCTGGAGATTTGCTAAAATTCTTCTGAGTCTGGATGCTTCCGCAGTAGATTCTATGCTACTGAAGAAATTAGCCCAAGCTCTTCGTTTTGATATTCTAATTTCCTTTTTGTAAAGGCTTAATTTTGTATGTTATAAATTCCAGGAAGATTCGCTATTGTTGTATTTAGCTCTATTAAAACAAGTTCTACACTCTCTTTTAAGGTTCGCCAGGGTTGCGTTCCACCATGGGGGTTTGTGCTTTGCTTTGACTGTTCTGCTTGGGCAAGCCCTTTTTAAGGCCTCACCGCAGATATCAGTAAAAGTGTTAACTAGGTTATCTAATTCTTGACCGTTGCGTATGTGCGTCGGTGGAGCGTGTAGGTTCCTGTTGAGGAGATTTTTGTAAGATCCCCAGTTGGTTAATCTTAGATTAGTAATGTTCTCGGCGGGAGGACAGTATAGAGTTATTGTAAATTCTATGTATCGGTGGTCTGAGAATGAGTGCTCGATCCCCACCTTCCACGCTTCTAGCTGGTTAAGTAGGGGATCAGATATTAGTGTAATGTCTAGGACCTCCCTCCTATTTCTAGTGAAGAAAGTTGGGTCATTACCTTTGTTGCAGATGAATAGATTTGATTAAAGGAGATAGTCGTACAGTAACTCACCCCTTTCGTTTGTGTTTGTACTTCCCCATTGTGTGTGGTGTGAGTTAGCGTCTCCACCCAGGATGAGTTCCTTAGATGAGTGTGTATGTATGAGTTGTTGTGTAGTGGTGTTTGGTAGTGGCCCTTCGTAGTCGTGAGCCAGATAGAATGATGCTATGGTGTGATGGGTGTTTTCGTTTAGCTCCAGTCTGACCGTGGTGAGGTCGCCTTCGCTAAACTGTGGAATAAGAAATGTGTTAAGGTGTGTCTTTGTAAGAACGCAGGTTCTGCTTTTACCCTTATCCTTGGTGTAAAATAGCTTGTATAGGGGGGTTGATAAGCCACAGATGTTGTTACCAACAATCCATGGCTCTTGAATGAGGACTACGTCTATGTTGCCTGTTGCCAGGCGGATGAGGAGCGCAGCGGATGCTGCCTTGCTGTGGTGCAGGTTAATCTGCAGAAACTGCACCATCTTTGGGACCAAGGTCAGGCTGGTTACCCTCCGGTTCCTCCGCTGTGTCCTGGAGGACAGTGCGCCCTGGTCGGGTTATGTCCTGAGTGCACAGCTGCTTCAGGCTCTCTGTCAGCTCCGAGTCTAGCTTATCTGTGTCATAGGTACGTAGCTGCACCTTATCGAACCCGTAGTTCACCCGGTTTTGTTTGGCTGCGAGGAGTTCCAAGCAGGCCTGGTTCAAGAGGATAACCACGTTCATGGTGACGCGCTCGGTTTTCTCCACCTTGACCACCTTCCAACCATCTGTTGGAAGCTTCGGGTTGAACCTGGACAGCAGGCTGAGTATAGCCTCTGGTTCCGACGGCAGCCACACCCTCGCTCTCGGTCGAGACGGGATGTCTGCGGCATCGCAAACTGCCAACTTGGTTCCGGGGTAGACCTCGCCGACCTTGTTAATGACAGTCTTGCAAAGTGCTGCCGATCTCTCGTCCTCGCAGGCGATCAACTTAACATTGCCCTGATACCATCCTACATCTGTGCAATCGGGTGGCGGACCTGGGTTTTCGTCCAGCACTTTCAAGGCCACTGACGCAAGGGCCCGTCTAACCAGACCCCATTGGTTCCTTGGGATCCTACCGCCTTTATCGCTCTGGTCGATGACTCCAATGATCTTCCGATCCTTTACTACTTCAGCAAAGGATCTCGACCATGTGCCGCGGTTGGTTACTCTGGCATTCTTGCTCGCTGGTTGAGCTGTCTCCATCGACCTTTCTCGCTTGTTGCTGTTGCTGGTAGTCATACCGATGTCGAAGTCTGGGATTGCCGCCTTTGCCCAGGCTATGTCCTCTTGGATTTTTAGGTAATCCAGTTTTGACGTTTGATCCTCACGTATCGGGTTGGTGGCCAGCCGTTCGAGGATCCAGAAAGCTTTCTTACGTTCAAGAGGTCCTGCCTGGTGAGGTTGTATCCTCTTGAACTCCTTTGCCCTGGTACTCACCACGAGACCGGCTTTGGCGATCCCCTCAGGTTGGAGTAGCTGGTTAGCCACACCTACGCTGGTGGGAGGCTTGGGCTTGTCCTTGTGGTGGGTTGGGCTTAGCCGGCTGCGTTGTTCGCTGGCCTTGGCAGGGGTAGACCTCACAGGGACTAGGGTATTCGGGGCCGTGATCTTGCTCTTCTTGTCGTCGTTGGTTACGACTTCCGACTTTTAGAGAGTGTCGGGCTCTTTTTTGGTGTTGTTGCCTGTTTTGTTGTTTTTATTTATTGAATTCTCCATGTTAATTCCCACGAGCTGCGGAGAAGGGACAGGTCCACCCGGGCAGAGATCCGCTGTACCCGGGTAAAGCTGACTTAGAACAGGCGGTCGCCACTTGCCTGAGCTCACCGTTTGAGACTGGGTTTTTTGATAACTCGGGCTCCCAGCCAGATTGACTCTCGGCACGGTACGAGTGACACCTTAGTCCAGCGCGGGGTGAGATGAGTTCTGTGGGTAGGGAGGAGGTAGGTTCAAAGAGTGTGGGAAGGGGGTAAGTGTGAGATATTTGTCGGAGGCGGCAGCACAAGCGCGACGTCCGGGGCTACTTATTTACGCTTCGTGTTGGGGGCTTGGCGGTAGACGGGCCGTGTCCAACTTCCAGGCTTATTCGTAGCTACCCTGGAGAACCAGGGCGCTCGCTATCCGCAACCTGCGACCCGTTCGGTAGCCTTCAGCTCGGCGCCCTCCGAGTCATCCCACTAGCTCTTTGGCCGAAGTCTCGATCTAAGGGAAGGCCAATCTTCGATGTTCGGAAGGTCCAATGATAGTGTTACGTGTCGGTTCAAGTTTCTTTCGATGGCTCCAAGTAGAATCCTCTGTTGGTAGAGTAAAATTACATAGTCCACTCTGCTGACGAAGGTGTAGAGAGTTTCTGGATTACCCTTAAATGGCAAGATGTCCTTTAGATACCGACGAGCCTCAGCAAGATTGTTGTCGATTTTTTTATTCTTCCTTTTTTTGTTGGACAACCGAATTGTGGAAAAAACCACATCAGAATTACAATAAAACAATAAAGGAAGTTGACTTCGTGCACACTTTTTAAAGAGAGTCGCTTCCTTTATAAAAAAACAGCCATATATCGGAGCTTACCAAAAAATTCGGTTAGTAGGTCAAGGTATACCTTATAAATATGGATGAAAGGGAGAAAGCTGTGTCCGTTGCATTTGCCGCTATCGACGACTTCAAAACAAGCGACCTTTAAGTTCTCAGCTACCCAGAAGTCCATGGACATGCAGCATTTGTTTCATTACCTTCGCCATCGGTCGAAGTCACTAGAGGGGAGCAGATGTGGCGACCAAAACCCGAAGAAAAAACCTGTTGAGATAAGAAGCTGTGGCCATATGACAAAAATTGATTTTTTATCGATTTACATGGCTTGTGCTGCGCAGCCAGCTTACAGCACACACAACTTTTACCTATTATATTAATGTTAAAATAAAGTTTATTTAATAGTGCATCCCTACTAGTGTGCTACAGTCGATCTGTATTGGTTAACGACCGCCTCCAGAGCTGAGTAGGGTAGGCAATAGAATGCCACCTACTCATGCACATCTGTTATACGAAAACATTTTTTTAACTCTAAACGGAAATTGATTTTTTTATTCTATTGCTTATCACGACAATAATGTGTATTTGGATGACATAAGTATATCAAACATGTTGGCTGTATCGATGCTTTATTAACCGTTTTTATTTTTTCTGGGAGATCATTAAACTGTATCCCAAGTCACCCCTCAAGTCATTTATACGTGTCTTCAAGAAGTGTCGCTAAAGTGGTTCATTTTTTCCTAACAGAAGCCGACTCCGCGATCGCAAAACGATATCGCTAACGATATATTTCAACTTTTTTAAATTACTAAATAATGTCTTTCGTGAAAGAAAATACTTGCAGGGTGTATCCATGTAAAAGGTGTTCATTTGTATAAGCTTATATGGTTAAATGGTTTGGGTTATTAATGAAATTAATTTTCTCTGTGAAATTAAATTATTTATGCAAATATGCATGTATCTCGATTTCCGGAAAATTCGCCACAACGGCGTTTAAGAGAAGCCCAACGCCATAAATTGGACGTGTCACTCCTAAGGTTGAGGCAACTGACTCGGAATGTCGGTAGTAAATGTTAATATTTTCGACTCGTTGTTAGATAATATACTTTTCGATATAAAAGGCAACACTTACTAAAGAGAAATTTCAAAAGATCTGGAAAATATGGCGCCGCTTGCAGTCCCTTGTAGCATATCACGAATGATTCTAACAGCAACGAAAGATGGTAGTTATAGCTTCAAGTGGGGCACGCGCTGGTTCCGGCTCTTGTTTCTTCGGTAAAGTGAGTAGGTTTCCAATTTGATCCACAGTGCTACCTGCTCGCATATGTATATACAATATTCCTATTTAAATTTGCGTGCGAACTGACTTTGAGGTTAATTATTGGGGGACAGAACTAAGATAGGGGTAAAGAGGGAGAGAATTCCTGAAAAGAAGGGTGCTGTCTAGATGGAATGGCATCAGCTGATGTGTGTGTGTCGGTGTCAGCAGCGAAGATGTTATTTGCCACTGACATTGCCCACCCTACCATGATCACCGAAGCCGCATAACCTGACACATCCCTTCGACACACGCCTAACTCCTAATCATTTTCCTTGATGCAAGCTTCCATAAAAAAATTTAGCAGTTCATGTTTATAATATGTTTAATGTGAGAAAAGTAATACTAACAAAGGTAATCATTAAATTTACAAAGTTGCGTATCATATAAAGTTTACGTTAAATTCATAATGAAGGGGTATATTTAAATCAAAGCAAAAAAAAATAGAGTCTAAACATTAATTTAGAATATTTAATTTAATTTTATCACTTTCAATATGTTGTATTAAATTTACAAAGTTGCGTATCATATAAAGTTTACGTTAAATTCATAATGAAGGGGTATATTTATATCAAAGCAAAAAAAAAATAGAGTCTAAACATTAATTTAGAATATTTAATTTAATTTTATCACTTTCAATATGCTGTAATTTTTGTTTATAAATCAAGAAAACTTCATTTCAATTGACTGTGGTTTGACATAAATTGGAGAAAAACACTTCCAGGGGCTTAAACACTTCCTTGCATGACGAGATTTGCTTATGTCATTATGGTTTTACACTAGGTTTTGGATAATTTACGTTAACTTTTTATTATAATTTTATATTTTAATTAATTTACTGATAGAAATTTAATTTAAATTAGATAAATGAATATAGATGATAAGATAATTTAATTAATTAAATAGTTTTTGTGTTGCTTTTCTCCGAATCACAAATCAATACCAAGTGTTGCAGGCTTGGGCCTGCCCACTTGCCTACTTTTAACAACGGGTGCGCGGTGTTGCATGTGTGTATGTATGTCTGGGGGTGCACTGCGTTGCTTGTGTATATGTATGTCAGGGGGTGCACTGTGTTGTTCTTGTGTGTATGTGCGACAAATGGTGCACTGAGAATTTCACAAGAATTTTCGGCGTGGACGCTAATCCGATCGGGCCGTAAGCCACGAGAAGGAGACCACTCGACTTCCAAGAATTTACCTATGAAGCGCAATATTTTATGAAAACAGGGGTTTTTCCACGAAATATTAGTTAAAGTTACTTTCATTTATCAAAAGCAACCTAATGGTTACAAAAAACCTTAGCAAAGTCCGAGGACGACTGATATTTTGCAACTTTAGTTTGGGCAGATCACTGAATTTGTTCAGGAGAGAACGATCTTAACACAGCCACGGTCCAAAACGGAAGAGACCGGGCAATCGATATGCTTCAGTAATCAGGGCTTGTTTATCGGAAAGTGTGGGACCAGATTTGCTCATGCAACTCTATCGAATGCCTCTTTGCAGTGTTGTGATGCATTTTGTTCGGCCATTTTAATTATTGACGGCACGTTTAAGCCCTGCCGGCAATTTTGTATTCTGGCGGACATTTTCAATTGTATTGAAAATGTTGTGTGTTGCAACTTTCTTCGACAAGCGCCTTAAAATCGCACTTTGGGGATGAAATCAACAAAGGGAGTTCAGCGCTTGGAGAAAGTTATTGTTTCAAGTCCTTCGCGTGGAACTTGCCAACAAATCTACCTTGTAGATCTTCTATGTCAGGTGGTAAACCTGAATTATCAAAGTTATTCTGATACTGAAGAGAATGTTGTGGACTGTTATGATTGATGTTAAGTCCTGTAGTGATAGCTTGTGTTAGCTTATCAGTGTGTTCCTTTATAGACCTAGCTTAAATGGTTGACTGCTCTGACATAGCTGCAGCCATCGCCTCCGCTTTAGCCTTTTTAATGGACTCCGCCATGCTTAGCTGCTCTACCTGCTGCAATGGCGCTGTGTTATCCCCAGGATTTACCATGTTCAAACTTGTATCCTCTATGCGCTTTATTTGTGATCGGGTCACAACCGATATTGGCGGAATGGGAGCTCATCTTTTGAAGTAGATGCATCAGAAAAATCAGATGGATTACTAGTCAAATGAGTCAGGGACACTTTGCACACAGGGCACCAGGTGCTTCCTGGTTTATCAAGACACTTTTTATGGAAACTATGTCCACAATGTGTTATTAAAAGTTCAGAGTCAGACTGAATAGTATTAGAGCAACTGTGACAATGAAGATCGTCAGTGTGCGTTACTGGCATCTGAACACCAAAATACTAAATTTAGTTACAGGAAAATTATTTTAAATTAAATGTTGAAATCAAAAGGTGTTATTTAATATTATAAATGGAAGAAATGGAATATAAATGTAAATATAACAAGGAAGAACGCTATAGTCGAGTACCTCGACTATCAGATACCCGTTACTCAGCTAAAGGGACCAAAGGAAAATGGAGATATGCAAGCAGCAAATGCGCCACCTACCGGCGGTAGACAGATTTAAGCGTTGTGGGCATTAGAGTGGGCGTGGCAAAGTTTTTTTTAAATCAATCGATAGGTATTGACGAGACCAATACATTTAAGTTAAAATTTTTTATCTAGCACGAAAATTGTGGGCGCCACAGGCTTGGGCGGTTTGTGGGCGTTAGAGTGGGCGTGGCAAACTTTTTTTTAAATCAATCGATAGGTATTGACGAGACCAATACATTTCAGTTTAAATTTTTTATCTACCATGAAAATTGTGGGCGCCACAGACTTGGGCGGTTTGTGGGCGTTGGAGTGGGCGTGGCATATTCGCGTAATAAACTTGCGCTGCGCTCAAGCCTACGGAATCTAAATCTTAAAACTCGTTTCTCTATCTTTGATATTTTCCGAGATATCCGCGTTCATATTTACGATTTTTTGAAGTTTGTGGGCGGTTTGTGGGCGTTAAAGTGGGCGCGGCAAACTTTTTTTTGGGTCAATCGATAGGTATTGATGAGAACAATACATTTCAGTTAAAAGAATATATATGCTTTATGTGGTCGGAAACGCTTCCTTCCGCATGTTACATAATAAAAGTTAAGGGAATTCGATCATCATCCATTGATCGGAAGGCGTAGAACTTGTCCAAATTCAATTTACGAAGATCTTATTCACAGTATAGATGTTGAATGTTAGAACAGGTAAGGGGAATTTGAACGAACGAAATTAGTTGATCGGCAGGTGTAGCACTTGTCCACAATCCTGTATCCAGATCCAACATTCCGATCGTCGCCTACAAAGAGTAGAATGTTGAGCAAGTTAAAATTAAAAATAAAAAAAAATTTGAAGTTAAACATTAATTTAGAATATTTAATTAAATTTTATCACTGATCAAGTAATTATGTCATGGGGAACTTGTTATACCCGTTACTCGTAGAGTAAAAGGGTATACTAGATTCGTCGGAAAGTATGTAACAGGCAGAAGGAAGCGTTTCCGACCCCATAAAGTATATATATTCTTGATCAGGATCACTAGCCGAGTCGATCTAGCCATGTCCGTCTGTCCGTCTGTCCGTCTGTCCGTATGAACGCTGAGATCTTGGAAACTATAAGAGCTACAATACTGGGATTAGGCATGCAGATTGCTGAGATTCCTGCGCAGCGCAAGTTTGTTTCAAAAGAGTGCCACGCCCACTCTAACGCCCACAAACCGCCCAAAACTGTGGCTCCTACAGTTTTGATCCTAGAACAAAAATTTTAACTGAAATGTATTGTTCTCATCAATACCTACCGACTGACCTAAAAAAAAGTTTGCCGCGCCCACTTTAACGCCCACAAACCGCCCACAAACTTCAAAAAATCGTAAATATGAACGCGGATATCTCGGAAAATATCAAAGATAGAGAAACGAGTTTTAAGATTTAGATTCCGTAGGCTTGAGCGCAGCGCAAGTTTATTACGCGAATATGCCACGCCCACTCCAACGCCCACAAACCGCCCAAGTCTGTGGCGCCCACAATTTTCATGGTAGATAAAAAATTTAAACTGAAATGTATTGGTCTCGTCAATACCTATCGATTGATTTAAAAAAAAGTTTGCCACGCCCACTCTAACGCCCACAAACCGCCCAAGCCTGTGGCGCCCACAATTTTCGTGCTAGATAAAAAATTTTAACTTAAATGTATTGGTCTCGTCAATACCTATCGATTGATTTAAAAAAAAACTTTGCCACGCCCACTCTAATGCCCACAACGCTTAAATCTGTCTACCGCCGGTAGGTGGCGCATTTGCTGCTTGCATATCTCCATTTTCCTTTGGTCCCTTTAGCTGAGTAACGGGTATCTGATAGTCGAGGTACTCGACTATAGCGTTCTTCCTTGTTTTATATCAAGATCATTGGAATATATGTATACAGTCAATGAAAATATAGCATAAAGACCGTAGCCGATCACTTACCCACCATATCCAACGTTGAAAGCGCTTTCAATATGTTGTATTATTGGCTGTAACTTTTGTTTATAAATAAAGAAAACTTAATTTCAATTGACTGGGTTTGACATAAATTGGGGGAAAACACTTCCAAAAGTTGACTATGAATTCAGTCCCAATGCATGAAAAGTTGAGGCACATCCTACTTCACATCCTACTACTCTATAGAGCTCTATATCAAATTCAAGAAATTTGACAGCTTTACTAATATCATTTCATGAATTTGTCTGTGATGTATAAACAGGGGCTATTATAATTTCATGTATTGGAGAATGCATGAAATTCATAGCATAAACATAGTACCAGGGGCTTAAACACTTGCACTTGCATGACGAGATTTGCTTATGTCATAATGGTTTTACACTAGGTTTTGGATAATTTACGTTACCTTCTTATTATAATTTTATATTTTAATTAATTTACTGATAATTATAATTGATAATTGATAATTTATAATTTAAATTAGATAAGTGAATTTAGATGATAAAATAATTTAATTAATTAAATAGTTTTTGTGTTGCTTTTCTCCGAATCACAAATCAAAACCAGGTGTTGCAGGTTTGGGCCTGCCCACTTGCGCACTTTCAACAACGGGTGCGCGGTGTTCCGTGTGTCTATGTATGTCAGGGGATGCACTGCGTTGCTTGTGTGTATGTATGTCACGGCCGTGCAGTTCCACCATTGAGTTAGGCGCCCAATCATCACGAAGCCGACTGCGACGTCGGCAGAGCAGCCAGCGACGCCGGCAGAGCTGAGCGCAACGGCGGCAAAGAGACGCGCTCTCAGTCGGGGTCCGCAAAGAGAACGCACAAAAAGAACTTTTGGGCTCTCCCTCTCTCGCAATGTCTCAGCTGAAGAAATGCGTGTGCGGGCAAGGAGGCTCAGCAATTAAAATAGCTAGACTTTTGTGCACTCTTGCCTTTTGAATAATGCGACATTTTTTCGTAAATGTTAAAACAACCAATTAAAATAATATGCTTGGGTTTTAAGTTATTTGTATTTCTTAAACAAATTTATATGCTTATTAATATTATTTATTGATATGTGAAGTTTTAAAAATATATTTTTTTATAACGATTTGCATAGTCGGATATGTCTATAAATACCCTGCTTATAAGTGCAAGATGCATAGACCACACTGGACATGCCAAAAAAACAGAACAACAACAACGAAGGCACGCGCCTTTTTTCGTCTTTTTCACTTGCGTTTAGTTAAGTGATGGAGTTAGAAGTTCAAGCAAAACTACAAGCAATTAACCTTGTTATATTTAATAAATAGTGGCTTAAAAGTTAAAGAGAAACAATTCCCAGGTAAGTCTGTCGCAGACCAATAATTTTGAAAACAGTGAGAGTTAAAAACAAGATAATCTATTTTTAAAATAAGGGAAATACAGGATTCCCAAAAAAACACGTGGCGGAAAAAAATAGCTGTGGAAAATATTAATTTTTGACGTGAAAAGCAACAAATGGTTCATCTAAATAAACAAATGAATATGTCTGTGAAACAATTTAAAAATCTTATTGAGTGCATAGTTCCAGGGACAAAAAATTAGAGATGTTTGTTTTTAAAACTTTTGTTTGTGGGTCAAATTCGTTAAGATTAATATTAATAATATTAAACCACAATTATTACTATTGTGTACGTAAACAAACATGGCTTCTTAAAAATAAATCTCAAGCATATCTAATTTTCAGTCCATGTTGTAATTTATTACAAAAAAACAAAATAAATCAAGTGACCAAAACAAAAGTTTGCAAATTTCTTCTCGATATTTTTTTAATTTTCTTATATTTTATTTATTGATGGTAAATCTATAAAAAAAATGGAAGGCTAAGTCGTTCCATTTTAAGCATATTATCCGAGGAACTTGTTCTGTCCCAAAACTAAGAGGGGGGCCAAAACAAGAAGAAGCTCAAAGTCTACCCAAATTTCGTCCGCGGCTTATAAAGTAAGTTCTTATTGAGGCTGAAAGTAACTATTGTTTGTAAGTTTAATTTTTAAAAGACTTCTGGGATTTTTACATTGTATGCCAAAGATAACATTTCTTTTATTATAAATAAATCTTAAAAATAACGATTACTTTCGGTCACACGTTTTTATTCTCGTCTCGTTTTATTTTTAAAACTATTTTTTTTTCTAATACTAGATGCAATCGCTCTGGTGGAGCCCTTGGAGCCTCCCGAAAAGGCGCTGCAGAAGGCAATGCGGTGCGTTAAAAACTTAAGTTGGGCAAAAAAAATGTCAACGCCGGCCCTAGATGCTGACGAACCAACGACCCCGATAACACAGTGAACCCCCGAGCTGAAATTTTAAAACAAATAAATAAAAATAAATAGTTACAACTGAAATTATATTTGCTGCTAAGCGCTCAACATGTGCTGAATGTGTGATTTTTCTGCTGCTAAAACGAGCGCTCAACGTGTGCTGAATGTGTGCTTTTTCTGCTGCCTAATCAAGCGCTCAACGTGTGCTTTTTCTGCTGCCTAATCGAGCGCTCAAAGGGGTGCTCAAAACAGCGCTCAATGAGTGCTAGTTTTTGTGCACTGATGAACCCTAGGACATGCCTATGTTAATTTGAGCGCTGAATGGTACTGCAGGGGGGGTGCACTGCGTTGCTTGTGTGTATTTATGTCAGGGGGTGAACTGTGTTGCTCTTGTATGTATGTGCGGCAAATGGTGCACTAAGAATTTCACAAGTGCTTAATATGCACTTCCTTGTTTAGGTTTGTAGACTTACGCCTTTCGATGTATGTCGAAAAGCTGATGAGCATTATCATCATCATGATGAGCTGATCTGGGCAGAAATTTCCCCGACTAGGCCGATCGGGCCGTAAGCCACGTGAAGGAGACCACTCGACTTCCAAGAATTTACCAATGAAGAGCGGTATTTTATGAAAACCGGTGTTTTTCCACAAAATATTAGTTAAACTTAATTTCATTTATCAATAGCAACCTAATGGTAACAAAAAACCTTAGCAAAGGCCGAGGATGACTGATATTTTGCGACCTTATCTTGGCCAGATCACTGAGTTTTAGTTTAATCACTGAACAAAATTTGTTCAGGAGAGAACGATCTTAACACAGCGACGGTCCAAAACGGAAGAGACCGGGCAATCGATTTGCTTCAGTTATCAGGACTTGTTTATCGGAAAGTGTGGGACCAGATTTGCTCATGCAACTCTATCGAATGCCTCTTTTCAGTGATGTGATGCATTTTGTTCGGCCATTTTAATTCCTGGCGGCAAGTTTAAGCCCTGGCGGCAATTTTGTATTCTGGCGGACATTTTCAATTGTATTGACTACACCAGTACGCGCCTAACCTTTAGCAACCAAGCAAAGTACCTAGGTGTCATCCTTGACAAAAAGCTCCTCTGGACAGATAACATCCTAGAACGCCCACGCAAAGCGGCCATAGCCCTCTTCGCTTGTAAAAAAGCCATAGGGAGGAAGTGGGGTTTCTCCCCCATGATAGTTCGCTGGCTATACACTGCAATAGTCAGGCCCATTCTCCTCTACGGAAACATCGTTGGGTGGCCTCCCTAGAAAAGAATTGCAACCTCCGGATCCTTCACAAGATCCAAAGAAGCGCAGAGCTCTGCATCAGTGGGGCGTTTCGCACCACCGCCACTGAAGCACTAAACACAATTCTCGACCTCCAACCCCTGGACCTACTTGCCAAAAGCTGGGCATCTGCAACAGCGCTGAGGCTCCGGGAAGCAGCGGCATGGACAACAGGCTCTACGGGTCACTCCAATATCCTATCAAAACATACACCCTTACCACGTAGTACAGACTACGTTCCACCCATAGTCAACTTCGAAAGGAGATACAAGATCTTTATACCCACCCGTAGAGACTGGGACAACCTCCCACACCAATTCGAAAACGCCGTCAACATATACACAGTCGACTCCAAGCTTAACTCCCAAACAGGTGGGGGTGTCTCTTCCCCCGAACTAGACATAAAAGTCTCATTCCGCCTACCAGACCACTGTAGTGTTTTTCAAGCGGATGTCATGGCAATTCAGGAAGCCATGACCCACCTGGACACGTCAGTACATCATGACATAGATATCTTAATCTTCTCGGATAGTCAAGCAGCCCTCAGGGCCCTCGACTCCTACACAACGAACTCAAAATCTCAATCTCTGAATGCCGCAAAACTCTTAACGAGATGGCCACTCATCTGAGAATCAACCTCATCTGGGTGCCTGGACACCGCAATATTGAGGGCAACTGCATAGCAGACGAGCTAGCAAGACAGGGGACAACCGCCGTGATAAGGACACGGTGGGTATGCCCATGGCTACCTGCAAGCTCCATCTCAGGCAGAGACTGTACACACTTTCCAACAACCGTTGGAACTCAATCTCAACATGCCACAATTCTAGACTCACACTGGGCGTTAGAGTGGGCGTGGCATATTCGCGAAACAAACTTGCGCTGCGTACAAGGCTACGGAATCTAAATCTGAGATCTCAATTCTCTATTTTTGATAGTTTCCGAGATATCCACGTTCATATTTACGATTTTTTGAAGTTTGTGGGTGGCTTGTGGGCTTTAAAGTGGGTGTGGCAAACTGTGTTTTGGGTCAATCGAATGGTATTGATGAAAACAATACAATTCAGATAAAATTTTTATTTTAGCTTTAAAACTGAAGGAGCCACAGTCTTGGGCGGTTTGTGGGCGTTAGAGTGGGCGTGGCACTCTGCTGAAACAAACTTGCGCTGCGTAAGAAGCTCAAGAATCTGCACGCCAAATCTCAAAAGCCTAGCTTTTATAGTTTCCGAGATTTCAGCCTTCATCCGGACTGACGGACAGACGGTCATGGCTAGATCCACTCGGATAGTGATCCTAATCAAGAACGTATATCATTTATGGGGTCGGGAGCGCTTGCTTCTGCCTGTTACATACTTTCCGACGAATCAAGTATATCCTTTTACTCTACGAGAAACGGGTATAAGTACTTGATTCAAGCAGAAAACACTTGATTTTTTGTTCGAATCTGGAATGAATGTTTTACGTGAACTATCTGTCCAACATATAGCAACATTTTAAAAGATAAGCACATGCTTGACAGTTGGGTCATCGAGTTCTCATTGACGGGTACAAATACCACTGGCACCACCACTTTCAGCATCACTGGCACCATGAAAACTGTATATATACTTCAACAAAATCCGTTACCTTCAACTATTCATGCCCCACAGGGTGTATTTTGAGTTGTTGCGTTTTATCACCAAGAATAAAGAGCACAACCAAATCTTTCCGATTTTTAACAAACTACAAATTCACTTAAAAAATTTTAAGATAATATTCCATTTTAGTTGACTACCGTGTATGTTTTCAAAAAACAAAATATAACGGTCTTTGTATTATATTGACGTTAGCTACCCGATTTTTCCTTTGACATCTATAAAGTCGCCGTTCTTTTTAATTTTATACGAAATTTTTATACCCGTTACTCGTAGAGTAAAAGGGTATACTAGATTCGTCGGAAAGTATGTAACAGGCAGAAGGAAGCGTTTCCGACCCCATAAAGTATATATATTCTTGATCAGGATCACTAGCCGAGTCGATGTAGCCATGTCCGTCTGTCCGTCTGTCCGTATGAACGCTGAGTTCTCGGAAACTTTACGTGCTACAATACTGGGATTAGGCATGAAGATTCCTGAGATTCCTGCGCAGCGCAAGTTTGTTTCAGCAGAGTGCCACGCCCACTCTAACGCCCACAAACCGCCCAAAACTGTGGCTCCTATAGTTTTGATGCTAGAATAAAAATTTTAACTGAAATGTGTTGTTCTCATCAATACCTATCGAATGACCCAAAAAAAAAGTTTGCCACGCCCACTTTAACGCCCACAAACCTTCCACAAACTTAAAAAAATCGTAAATATGAACGTGGATATCTCGGAAACTATCAAAGATAGAGAATCGGGATCTCAGATTTAGATTCCGTAGCTTTGTACGCAGCGCAATTTTGTCACGCGAATATGCCACGCCCACTATAACGCCCACAAACCGCCCAAGCCTGTGGCGCCCACAATTTTAATGCTAGATACAAAATTTTAACTGAAATGTATTGATCTCGTCAATACCTATCGATTGATTCTCGCTTTGCGGCTTGCATATCTCAATTTCCCTTTGGTCCCTTAAGCTGAGTAACGGGTATCTGATAGTCGAGGTGCTCGACTATAGCGTTCTCCCTTGTTAAATATTCAAACTATGATATTCCCGATAGTAGAAGTTGATATGTCAAAAAAAAAGCCGAAGCCATTACTTTTACATTATTTTATTTTTTTGTATTATACGAGCCGTATCGAAGAACTATATTCCACCTTATATACTACATGCAATAGAAATAAGACTTTTTGGAAGGTTTCATCTCGATAGCTCCAGAACTGAGAAATTACTTTTTGTAGAAATGGACAGACGGACTGCCTATGTTGAAAACTTCTGACTGAAATCATTATACCCTCTGCAAGGATATAAAAGTATAAATAACGATGCTATACTTACTTCAGCTATGGCAGCTGCATGCTACTGTCGTTCGATTTTCTACAAATTAAGTTCGGAATTCTGAAACACTAAAAATATCATTTGTAGCGGAAGAGAAGAAAACATGATCAAAAACAAAAAAGGTAGCCAACTTAGGCAACCGAAGTTTCTAAACCCTTGCAGGTCATTCCCGTAAGCTCTCCGATTTTTAGAAAACTAAAACATTAAACAGAAACACTAAGATAATGTTCCATTTTAATTTACTACCGTATATGTTTACCGAAATCGAAATACTACGGTCCTTGTATGGCAGCTATAGAGTAGTATTGATACAATTCATTTATAATCATATACCTTCAGTGACCTTTATAACAGCTGTTGTGCAACTTCAGTTTTTCCAAAAAGCGAGCTGTTTTTCTTAAAATACATTGTGTGGATCCATAAAACTCTCATTAACCGCTTAATAATTTTTGACAAAAAGCAGGATAGTCATGCATCGATATTCTATACCTAATTTGAGAATTGGTGTTATTTTCGCTATTTTCCAGGATTGTTAATGATTGTTATTGCAGGAAAAATTTTGTGGAAGGCTTAATTTTAAAATGTTGGATTTATCCCATCTTAACCAGTTTCGTTGGACTTAATGCTTAAAATTGATCGAAGGACATGACACTGGCTGACAAAACTAAAACTAAAAGTAATATCACAGCTATTTCTATCACAAGGTACGAGTGGTGTCAGGTAGGAGTTATCAGTGATTTCAGGCACAGACTATTGCAAAAACTTATGATTTAGATCATCAAGATCAGTATCACAGCTAATGTTGGTTGAATATTGCCGATTCTCAATTCCCTTAAATTTGACCAATTATTCTTTTTATACCCGTTACTCGTGAGTAAAAGGGTATACTAGATTCGTTGGAAAGTATATAACAGGCAGAAGGAAGCGTTTCCGACCCCATAAAGTATATATATTCTTGATCAGGATCACTAGCCGAGTCGACCTGGCCATGTCCGTCTGTCTGTCCGTCCGTATGAACGCTGAGATCTCGGAAACTATTTGGCGTGCAGATTCCTGAGCTTCTTACGCAGCACAAGCTTATTTCAGCAGAGTGCCACGCCCACTCTAACGCCCACAAGCCGCCCAAAACTGTGGCTCCTACAGTTTTAATGCAAGAATAAAAATTTTTGCTGAAATGTATTGTTCTCATCAGTACCTATTGATTGACCCAAAAACAGTTTGCCACGCCCCCTTGAGCGAAGCGCAAGTTTATTAAGCGAATATGCCACGCCCACTCTAACGCCCACCAACCGCATAAGCCTGGGCCGCCCACAATTTTCATGCTCGATAAAAAATTTTCACTGAACTGTATTGGTCTCTTCAATACCTATCGATTGATCCAAAAAATCTTTGCCACGCCTACTTTAACGCCCACAACGCTTAAATCTGTCTACCGCCGTAGGTGGCGCATTTCAATCTCGCTTTGCTGCTTGCATGTCTCCATTTTCCTTTGGTCCCTTTAGTTAAGTACCGGGTATGTGATAGTCAAGGTACTCGTCTATAGGGTTCTTAATTGTTGTTCATTGAATGTCTGATTTAAAAAAAAACGATTACTTTACGCAAAGGAAACGTTTTGTCGCAGGGGATGTTTACTTTCTGTTGAAAAATTTCAAGCTCAGTGTTAGCCTCAGCTGTGCAGTTGATGTTGATGAAGTTCACCAATAGTCATTATGGTCAAGATTAATGTTGTACCTGAAAAAGATCAGATATTGTGTGGAAAAAACTGGCAACGTTATTTGGTCATAATTCTGAATTTTTTACAGTCACTTGCCGATCTCCACTCGGATTGTAGCAACCTTAAAATCAAGGAGCTGATCAACTGCCAACCCCCTTACACGGAACACCGTAAAAGAGGGCCTGGAAACCTAGCAGGGGCGGTATAACCCAATCTGAAAAGTCGAGAAGCCTCCGCTAGAAGCCCCGAATCGCGCAAGCCAAGCTAATCGCCAAAAATCTACATTGCGTCTGTCCCATCTGTACAAAACTGTCCATCAGTCACGACACCTAGCAGCAGGTAAAAATGCAAACAACCAGTTAGTAGGTATGAAGTGCACAACATGAAAGGAATGTCGACTTAAAATGGTATTACTTCAGGTGGTAACCACTAAAGTGGAAAGCCACCCGTGATGTTCTTTCATAGAAAAATATACCACAACAGTAATATATAAGCCCGGAACAACAAATGTGAAAGCCGACGCATTATAACGAATACAAATAAATAACTTTACAAGTCTATCTGAACAGTCAAACTTAGATTAAAACACATAGCATTCTGCTGAAAGTAGTTTTGAAAATTTAATACAAGAGACCCGTAAACCGTTATATCAATTCAAACCACAATTGCTATTAACATCGGAGAGGAGAGAGACAAGACACATAATCGAATATGATACAGCTGAGAATTTGGTATCTTCCACGTAACATAACGGAAGGAATTTATTATAGTTTAGAAGATTTACATTATATTCTTTTTACGAAAATGTTTCTACAAGACGTAGAAAACGCTATAGATAGATAGCTATAGTACTAGAAGAAACACAATTAATAAGCTCATAGGGGACTAGACGAAAATTATAAACAAATCAGTAGATTATATAATTGGTCAATTTTAAATACAAACTAAAAGAATTTATACAAAATTTTAAGATTTACAATGAAAACAAATATAAGAGACACCCAATAAAAATTCCAATTGGAGAAACCCCAATACCAACTAAAGACGGAGAATTTACACATATATAACCGCAGAATTGAAAATCTGCCATTATGGTCCGATCGTAACGAGTGATACACCAATCGAAAGGTATAGCAAGAACTATGAAGATTGCATACCAAGATAGATTTGTTTGGGAGAAAAAGCGGTGAAGGTGTAAAAGTAAAAATTTAGAAAATTGGAGCTGTTGGATACGATGGGGATAAAAGCCTTCGATAATTCAGCTAGCTTTATTCTTACTGAGAATACGCGTCGTATGACACCTCATTTGTTGAAATCCGATGTCCCGTTCAAAAGTAATTCAAAAAACAAGATTTTCTTCTTATTCCCAAAATGAAAATGTTTGTCCCTTTGTGTATGCCTCCCTGTGGGTTTGTATGCATCCCATCTTAGTTTTAGGGTTTGGGTGTATACGACTTTTGGAAAAACCCGCTAGTTTAGCGGAAAATCAAATAAAAAACAGCCTGATTTAAAATGCTAATAGTATTTTAACAACTAATGCTACAGAAACATGCTATATATCTCTGAAAAGATCATTTTATTTGCTAAATACCCTTTATATAGTAAAATTATCTGAATATAATAAATTTAGAGTTATGACAAAAAGTCAATTTTTAAAACCACTTTTTGACTATTTTCTCAAAATTGAGTTAAACGATTTCTTTTTAAATTTTAAATCATTTAGCCCTTGAGATTCCTCAACTTTTGATATATAACACTTTCTGCCCTAAAAAATAACCGTTTGGAAGATATTAAGCGATAAAAAGTGCAAATCAGCTCCGTATACGAAATATTTCATACTTATTGGAATAAACAAGAAAAAAAACAATTTGATGAAAAATATTCTTATTAGATTTTTTCAAACGGAAAATCTGGTATGGCTTTAGGGTCCTTTACTTGCATAAAGCCAATCGGAATAGGAAACTTGATCTATTTGTTCTACCTCTACTTCGGCGGGAAATGTAAGTAACGACAGATTTCTCTTGGAATCTGAAACTATACAGCCCTTGAGATTCCAAACTTGTGCTATTAAAAAAAGGTAATTGAAGCGATAAAACTTGTTATTAAAAAGTTTAATATTCATGGGGACGACTCCTAGTCATGGTATTGGGGTACTTACACTCTTGTGCAAAAAAAAACTTCTGATATCAAACATAACTAAGTAAAAAGTAGTGGCAAACGCGCCTTTAACAAAAATTTCTGATATCAACAATTGCGACGAAAAATGATGTTACATTCGATAAAATAAATAAACTATATTACATTTATGTATTCGGAACGCTACAACAGAAAATTTACTTGTAGGTGAAGACAAGACAGACAAGACAGACAAGACAGACAAGACAGACAAGACAGACAAGACAGACAAGACAGACAAGACAGACAAGACAGACAAGACAGACAAGACAGACAAGACAGACAAGACAGACAAGACAGACAAGACAGACAAGACAGACAAGACAGACAAGACAGACAAGACAGACAAGACAGACAAGACAGACAAGACAGACAAGACAGACAAGACAGACAAGACAGACAAGACAGACAAGACAGACAAGACAGACAAGACAGACAAGACAGACAAGACAGACAAGACAGACAAGACAGACAAGACAGACAAGACAGACAAGACAGACAAGACAGACAAGACAGACAAGACAGACAAGACAGACAAGACAGACAAGACAGACAAGACAGACAAGACAGACAAGACAGACAAGACAGACAAGACAGACAAGACAGACAAGACAGACAAGACAGACAAGACAGACAAGACAGACAAGACAGACAAGACAGACAAGACAGACAAGACAGACAAGACAGACAAGACAGACAAGACAGACAAGACAGACAAGACAGACAAGACAGACAAGACAGACAAGACAGACAAGACAGACAAGACAGACAAGACAGACAAGACAGACAAGACAGACAAGACAGACAAGACAGACAAGACAGACAAGACAGACAAGACAGACAAGACAGACAAGACAGACAAGACAGACAAGACAGACAAGACAGACAAGACAGACAAGACAGACAAGACAGACAAGACAGACAAGACAGACAAGACAGACAAGACAGACAAGACAGACAAGACAGACAAGACAGACAAGACAGACAAGACAGACAAGACAGACAAGACAGACAAGACAGACAAGACAGACAAGACAGACAAGACAGACAAGACAGACAAGACAGACAAGACAGACAAGACAGACAAGACAGACAAGACAGACAAGACAGACAAGACAGACAAGACAGACAAGACAGACAAGACAGACAAGACAGACAAGACAGACAAGACAGACAAGACAGACAAGACAGACAAGACAGACAAGACAGACAAGACAGACAAGACAGACAAGACAGACAAGACAGACAAGACAGACAAGACAGACAAGACAGACAAGACAGACAAGACAGACAAGACAGACAAGACAGACAAGACAGACAAGACAGACAAGACAGACAAGACAGACAAGACAGACAAGACAGACAAGACAGACAAGACAGACAAGACAGACAAGACAGACAAGACAGACAAGACAGACAAGACAGACAAGACAGACAAGACAGACAAGACAGACAAGACAGACAAGACAGACAAGACAGACAAGACAGACAAGACAGACAAGACAGACAAGACAGACAAGACAGACAAGACAGACAAGACAGACAAGACAGACAAGACAGACAAGACAGACAAGACAGACAAGACAGACAAGACAGACAAGACAGACAAGACAGACAAGACAGACAAGACAGACAAGACAGACAAGACAGACAAGACAGACAAGACAGACAAGACAGACAAGACAGACAAGACAGACAAGACAGACAAGACAGACAAGACAGACAAGACAGACAAGACAGACAAGACAGACAAGACAGACAAGACAGACAAGACAGACAAGACAGACAAGACAGACAAGACAGACAAGACAGACAAGACAGACAAGACAGACAAGACAGACAAGACAGACAAGACAGACAAGACAGACAAGACAGACAAGACAGACAAGACAGACAAGACAGACAAGACAGACAAGACAGACAAGACAGACAAGACAGACAAGACAGACAAGACAGACAAGACAGACAAGACAGACAAGACAGACAAGACAGACAAGACAGACAAGACAGACAAGACAGACAAGACAGACAAGACAGACAAGACAGACAAGACAGACAAGACAGACAAGACAGACAAGACAGACAAGACAGACAAGACAGACAAGACAGACAAGACAGACAAGACAGACAAGACAGACAAGACAGACAAGACAGACAAGACAGACAAGACAGACAAGACAGACAAGACAGACAAGACAGACAAGACAGACAAGACAGACAAGACAGACAAGACAGACAAGACAGACAAGACAGACAAGACAGACAAGACAGACAAGACAGACAAGACAGACAAGACAGACAAGACAGACAAGACAGACAAGACAGACAAGACAGACAAGACAGACAAGACAGACAAGACAGACAAGACAGACAAGACAGACAAGACAGACAAGACAGACAAGACAGACAAGACAGACAAGACAGACAAGACAGACAAGACAGACAAGACAGACAAGACAGACAAGACAGACAAGACAGACAAGACAGACAAGACAGACAAGACAGACAAGACAGACAAGACAGACAAGACAGACAAGACAGACAAGACAGACAAGACAGACAAGACAGACAAGACAGACAAGACAGACAAGACAGACAAGACAGACAAGACAGACAAGACAGACAAGACAGACAAGACAGACAAGACAGACAAGACAGACAAGACAGACAAGACAGACAAGACAGACAAGACAGACAAGACAGACAAGACAGACAAGACAGACAAGACAGACAAGACAGACAAGACAGACAAGACAGACAAGACAGACAAGACAGACAAGACAGACAAGACAGACAAGACAGACAAGACAGACAAGACAGACAAGACAGACAAGACAGACAAGACAGACAAGACAGACAAGACAGACAAGACAGACAAGACAGACAAGACAGACAAGACAGACAAGACAGACAAGACAGACAAGACAGACAAGACAGACAAGACAGACAAGACAGACAAGACAGACAAGACAGACAAGACAGACAAGACAGACAAGACAGACAAGACAGACAAGACAGACAAGACAGACAAGACAGACAAGACAGACAAGACAGACAAGACAGACAAGACAGACAAGACAGACAAGACAGACAAGACAGACAAGACAGACAAGACAGACAAGACAGACAAGACAGACAAGACAGACAAGACAGACAAGACAGACAAGACAGACAAGACAGACAAGACAGACAAGACAGACAAGACAGACAAGACAGACAAGACAGACAAGACAGACAAGACAGACAAGACAGACAAGACAGACAAGACAGACAAGACAGACAAGACAGACAAGACAGACAAGACAGACAAGACAGACAAGACAGACAAGACAGACAAGACAGACAAGACAGACAAGACAGACAAGACAGACAAGACAGACAAGACAGACAAGACAGACAAGACAGACAAGACAGACAAGACAGACAAGACAGACAAGACAGACAAGACAGACAAGACAGACAAGACAGACAAGACAGACAAGACAGACAAGACAGACAAGACAGACAAGACAGACAAGACAGACAAGACAGACAAGACAGACAAGACAGACAAGACAGACAAGACAGACAAGACAGACAAGACAGACAAGACAGACAAGACAGACAAGACAGACAAGACAGACAAGACAGACAAGACAGACAAGACAGACAAGACAGACAAGACAGACAAGACAGACAAGACAGACAAGACAGACAAGACAGACAAGACAGACAAGACAGACAAGACAGACAAGACAGACAAGACAGACAAGACAGACAAGACAGACAAGACAGACAAGACAGACAAGACAGACAAGACAGACAAGACAGACAAGACAGACAAGACAGACAAGACAGACAAGACAGACAAGACAGACAAGACAGACAAGACAGACAAGACAGACAAGACAGACAAGACAGACAAGACAGACAAGACAGACAAGACAGACAAGACAGACAAGACAGACAAGACAGACAAGACAGACAAGACAGACAAGACAGACAAGACAGACAAGACAGACAAGACAGACAAGACAGACAAGACAGACAAGACAGACAAGACAGACAAGACAGACAAGACAGACAAGACAGACAAGACAGACAAGACAGACAAGACAGACAAGACAGACAAGACAGACAAGACAGACAAGACAGACAAGACAGACAAGACAGACAAGACAGACAAGACAGACAAGACAGACAAGACAGACAAGACAGACAAGACAGACAAGACAGACAAGACAGACAAGACAGACAAGACAGACAAGACAGACAAGACAGACAAGACAGACAAGACAGACAAGACAGACAAGACAGACAAGACAGACAAGACAGACAAGACAGACAAGACAGACAAGACAGACAAGACAGACAAGACAGACAAGACAGACAAGACAGACAAGACAGACAAGACAGACAAGACAGACAAGACAGACAAGACAGACAAGACAGACAAGACAGACAAGACAGACAAGACAGACAAGACAGACAAGACAGACAAGACAGACAAGACAGACAAGACAGACAAGACAGACAAGACAGACAAGACAGACAAGACAGACAAGACAGACAAGACAGACAAGACAGACAAGACAGACAAGACAGACAAGACAGACAAGACAGACAAGACAGACAAGACAGACAAGACAGACAAGACAGACAAGACAGACAAGACAGACAAGACAGACAAGACAGACAAGACAGACAAGACAGACAAGACAGACAAGACAGACAAGACAGACAAGACAGACAAGACAGACAAGACAGACAAGACAGACAAGACAGACAAGACAGACAAGACAGACAAGACAGACAAGACAGACAAGACAGACAAGACAGACAAGACAGACAAGACAGACAAGACAGACAAGACAGACAAGACAGACAAGACAGACAAGACAGACAAGACAGACAAGACAGACAAGACAGACAAGGCAGACAAGGCAGACAAGGCAGACAAGGCAGACAAGGCAGACAAGGCAGACAAGGCAGACAAGGCAGACAAGGCAGACAAGGCAGACAAGGCAGACAAGGCAGACAAGGCAGACAAGGCAGACAAGGCAGACAAGGCAGACAAGGACAGACAAGACAGACAAGACAGACAAGACAGACAAGACAGACAAGACAGACAAGACAGACAAGACAGACAAGACAGACAAGACAGACAAGACAGACAAGACAGACAAGACAGACAAGACAGACAAGACAGACAAGACAGACAAGACAGACAAGACAGACAAGACAGACAAGACAGACAAGACAGACAAGACAGACAAGACAGACAAGACAGACAAGACAGACAAGACAGACAAGACAGACAAGACAGACAAGACAGACAAGACAGACAAGACAGACAAGACAGACAAGACAGACAAGACAGACAAGACAGACAAGACAGACAAGACAGACAAGACAGACAAGACAGACAAGACAGACAAGACAGACAAGACAGACAAGACAGACAAGACAGACAAGACAGACAAGACAGACAAGACAGACAAGACAGACAAGACAGACAAGACAGACAAGACAGACAAGACAGACAAGACAGACAAGACAGACAAGACAGACAAGACAGACAAGACAGACAAGACAGACAAGACAGACAAGACAGACAAGACAGACAAGACAGACAAGACAGACAAGACAGACAAGACAGACAAGACAGACAAGACAGACAAGACAGACAAGACAGACAAGACAGACAAGACAGACAAGACAGACAAGACAGACAAGACAGACAAGACAGACAAGACAGACAAGACAGACAAGACAGACAAGACAGACAAGACAGACAAGACAGACAAGACAGACAAGACAGACAAGACAGACAAGACAGACAAGACAGACAAGACAGACAAGACAGACAAGACAGACAAGACAGACAAGACAGACAAGACAGACAAGACAGACAAGACAGACAAGACAGACAAGACAGACAAGACAGACAAGACAGACAAGACAGACAAGACAGACAAGACAGACAAGACAGACAAGACAGACAAGACAGACAAGACAGACAAGACAGACAAGACAGACAAGACAGACAAGACAGACAGACAAGACAGACAAGACAGACAAGACAGACAAGACAGACAAGACAGACAAGACAGACAAGACAGACAAGACAGACAAGACAGACAAGACAGACAAGACAGACAAGACAGACAAGACAGACAAGACAGACAAGACAGACAAGACAGACAAGACAGACAAGACAGACAAGACAGACAAGACAGACAAGACAGACAAGACAGACAAGACAGACAAGACAGACAAGACAGACAAGACAGACAAGACAGACAAGACAGACAAGACAGACAAGACAGACAAGACAGACAAGACAGACAAGACAGACAAGACAGACAAGACAGACAAGACAGACAAGACAGACAGACAGACAAGACAGACAAGACAGACAAGACAGACAAGACAGACAAGACAGACAAGACAGACAAGACAGACAAGACAGACAAGACAGACAAGACAGACAAGACAGACAAGACAGACAAGACAGACAAGACAGACAAGACAGACAAGACAGACAAGACAGACAAGACAGACAAGACAGACAAGACAGACAAGACAGACAAGACAGACAAGACAGACAAGACAGACAAGACAGACAAGACAGACAAGACAGACAAGACAGACAAGACAGACAAGACAGACAAGACAGACAAGACAGACAAGACAGACAAGACAGACAAGACAGACAAGACAGACAAGACAGACAAGACAGACAAGACAGACAAGACAGACAAGACAGACAAGACAGACAAGACAGACAAGACAGACAAGACAGACAAGACAGACAAGACAGACAAGACAGACAAGACAGACAAGACAGACAAGACAGACAAGACAGACAAGACAGACAAGACAGACAAGACAGACAAGACAGACAAGACAGACAAGACAGACAAGACAGACAAGACAGACAAGACAGACAAGACAGACAAGACAGACAAGACAGACAAGACAGACAAGACAGACAAGACAGACAAGACAGACAAGACAGACAAGACAGACAAGACAGACAAGACAGACAAGACAGACAAGACAGACAAGACAGACAAGACAGACAAGACAGACAAGACAGACAAGACAGACAAGACAGACAAGACAGACAAGACAGACAAGACAGACAAGACAGACAAGACAGACAAGACAGACAAGACAGACAAGACAGACAAGACAGACAAGACAGACAAGACAGACAAGACAGACAAGACAGACAAGACAGACAAGACAGACAAGACAGACAAGACAGACAAGACAGACAAGACAGACAAGACAGACAAGACAGACAAGACAGACAAGACAGACAAGACAGACAAGACAGACAAGACAGACAAGACAGACAAGACAGACAAGACAGACAAGACAGACAAGACAGACAAGACAGACAAGACAGACAAGACAGACAAGACAGACAAGACAGACAAGACAGACAAGACAGACAAGACAGACAAGACAGACAAGACAGACAAGACAGACAAGACAGACAAGACAGACAAGACAGACAAGACAGACAAGACAGACAAGACAGACAAGACAGACAAGACAGACAAGACAGACAAGACAGACAAGACAGACAAGACAGACAAGACAGACAAGACAGACAAGACAGACAAGACAGACAAGACAGACAAGACAGACAAGACAGACAAGACAGACAAGACAGACAAGACAGACAAGACAGACAAGACAGACAAGACAGACAAGACAGACAAGACAGACAAGACAGACAAGACAGACAAGACAGACAAGACAGACAAGACAGACAAGACAGACAAGACAGACAAGACAGACAAGACAGACAAGACAGACAAGACAGACAAGACAGACAAGACAGACAAGACAGACAAGACAGACAAGACAGACAAGACAGACAAGACAGACAAGACAGACAAGACAGACAAGACAGACAAGACAGACAAGACAGACAAGACAGACAAGACAGACAAGACAGACAAGACAGACAAGACAGACAAGACAGACAAGACAGACAAGACAGACAAGACAGACAAGACAGACAAGACAGACAAGACAGACAAGACAGACAAGACAGACAAGACAGACAAGACAGACAAGACAGACAAGACAGACAAGACAGACAAGACAGACAAGACAGACAAGACAGACAAGACAGACAAGACAGACAAGACAGACAAGACAGACAAGACAGACAAGACAGACAAGACAGACAAGACAGACAAGACAGACAAGACAGACAAGACAGACAAGACAGACAAGACAGACAAGACAGACAAGACAGACAAGACAGACAAGACAGACAAGACAGACAAGACAGACAAGACAGACAAGACAGACAAGACAGACAAGACAGACAAGACAGACAAGACAGACAAGACAGACAAGACAGACAAGACAGACAAGACAGACAAGACAGACAAGACAGACAAGACAGACAAGACAGACAAGACAGACAAGACAGACAAGACAGACAAGACAGACAAGACAGACAAGACAGACAAGACAGACAAGACAGACAAGACAGACAAGACAGACAAGACAGACAAGACAGACAAGACAGAGACAGACAAGACAGACAAGACAGACAAGACAGACAAGACAGACAAGACAGACAAGACAGACAAGACAGACAAGACAGACAAGACAGACAAGACAGACAAGACAGACAAGACAGACAAGACAGACAAGACAGACAAGACAGACAAGACAGACAAGACAGACAAGACAGACAAGACAGACAAGACAGACAAGACAGACAAGACAGACAAGACAGACAAGACAGACAAGACAGACAAGACAGACAAGACAGACAAGACAGACAAGACAGACAAGACAGACAAGACAGACAAGACAGACAAGACAGACAAGACAGACAAGACAGACAAGACAGACAAGACAGACAAGACAGACAAGACAGACAAGACAGACAAGACAGACAAGACAGACAAGACAGACAAGACAGACAAGACAGACAAGACAGACAAGACAGACAAGACAGACAAGACAGACAAGACAGACAAGACAGACAAGACAGACAAGACAGACAAGACAGACAAGACAGACAAGACAGACAAGACAGACAAGACAGACAAGACAGACAAGACAGACAAGACAGACAAGACAGACAAGACAGACAAGACAGACAAGACAGACAAGACAGACAAGACAGACAAGACAGACAAGACAGACAAGACAGACAAGACAGACAAGACAGACAAGACAGACAAGACAGACAAGACAGACAAGACAGACAAGACAGACAAGACAGACAAGACAGACAAGACAGACAAGACAGACAAGACAGACAAGACAGACAAGACAGACAGACAGACAAGACAGACAAGACAGACAAGACAGACAAGACAGACAAGACAGACAAGACAGACAAGACAGACAAGACAGACAAGACAGACAGACAAGACAGACAAGACAGACAAGACAGACAAGACAGACAAGACAGACAAGACAGACAAGACAGACAAGACAGACAAGACAGACAAGACAGACAAGACAGACAAGACAGACAAGACAGACAAGACAGACAAGACAGACAAGACAGACAAGACAGACAAGACAGACAAGACAGACAAGACAGACAAGACAGACAAGACAGACAAGACAGACAAGACAGACAAGACAGACAAGACAGACAAGACAGACAAGACAGACAAGACAGACAAGACAGACAAGACAGACAAGACAGACAAGACAGACAAGACAGACAAGACAGACAAGACAGACAAGACAGACAAGACAGACAAGACAGACAAGACAGACAAGACAGACAAGACAGACAAGACAGACAAGACAGACAAGACAGACAAGACAGACAAGACAGACAAGACAGACAAGACAGACAAGACAGACAAGACAGACAAGACAGACAAGACAGACAAGACAGACAAGACAGACAAGACAGACAAGACAGACAAGACAGACAAGACAGACAAGACAGACAAGACAGACAAGACAGACAAGACAGACAAGACAGACAAGACAGACAAGACAGACAAGACAGACAAGACAGACAAGACAGACAAGACAGACAAGACAGACAAGACAGACAAGACAGACAAGACAGACAAGACAGACAAGACAGACAAGACAGACAAGACAGACAAGACAGACAAGACAGACAAGACAGACAAGACAGACAAGACAGACAAGACAGACAAGACAGACAAGACAGACAAGACAGACAAGACAGACAAGACAGACAAGACAGACAAGACAGACAAGACAGACAAGACAGACAAGACAGACAAGACAGACAAGACAGACAAGACAGACAAGACAGACAAGACAGACAAGACAGACAAGACAGACAAGACAGACAAGACAGACAAGACAGACAAGACAGACAAGACAGACAAGACAGACAAGACAGACAAGACAGACAACAGACAAGACAGACAAGACAGACAAGACAGACAAGACAGACAAGACAGACAAGACAGACAAGACAGACAAGACAGACAAGACAGACAAGACAGACAAGACAGACAAGACAGACAAGACAGACAAGACAGACAAGACAGACAAGACAGACAAGACAGACAAGACAGACAAGACAGACAAGACAGACAAGACAGACAAGACAGACAAGACAGACAAGACAGACAAGACAGACAAGACAGACAAGACAGACAAGACAGACAAGACAGACAAGACAGACAAGACAGACAAGACAGACAAGACAGACAAGACAGACAAGACAGACAAGACAGACAAGACAGACAAGACAGACAAGACAGACAAGACAGACAAGACAGACAAGACAGACAAGACAGACAAGACAGACAAGACAGACAAGACAGACAAGACAGACAAGACAGACAAGACAGACAAGACAGACAAGACAGACAAGACAGACAAGACAGACAAGACAGACAAGACAGACAAGACAGACAAGACAGACAAGACAGACAAGACAGACAAGACAGACAAGACAGACAAGACAGACAAGACAGACAAGACAGACAAGACAGACAAGACAGACAAGACAGACAAGACAGACAAGACAGACAAGACAGACAAGACAGACAAGACAGACAAGACAGACAAGACAGACAAGACAGACAAGACAGACAAGACAGACAAGACAGACAAGACAGACAAGACAGACAAGACAGACAAGACAGACAAGACAGACAAGACAGACAAGACAGACAAGACAGACAAGACAGACAAGACAGACAAGACAGACAAGACAGACAAGACAGACAAGACAGACAAGACAGACAAGACAGACAAGACAGACAAGACAGACAAGACAGACAAGACAGACAAGACAGACAAGACAGACAAGACAGACAAGACAGACAAGACAGACAAGACAGACAAGACAGACAAGACAGACAAGACAGACAAGACAGACAAGACAGACAAGACAGACAAGACAGACAAGACAGACAAGACAGACAAGACAGACAAGACAGACAAGACAGACAAGACAGACAAGACAGACAAGACAGACAAGACAGACAAGACAGACAAGACAGACAAGACAGACAAGACAGACAAGACAGACAAGACAGACAAGACAGACAAGACAGACAAGACAGACAAGACAGACAAGACAGACAAGACAGACAAGACAGACAAGACAGACAAGACAGACAAGACAGACAAGACAGACAAGACAGACAAGACAGACAAGACAGACAAGACAGACAAGACAGACAAGACAGACAAGACAGACAAGACAGACAAGACAGACAAGACAGACAAGACAGACAAGACAGACAAGACAGACAAGACAGACAAGACAGACAAGACAGACAAGACAGACAAGACAGACAAGACAGACAAGACAGACAAGACAGACAAGACAGACAAGACAGACAAGACAGACAAGACAGACAAGACAGACAAGACAGACAAGACAGACAAGACAGACAAGACAGACAAGACAGACAAGACAGACAAGACAGACAAGACAGACAAGACAGACAAGACAGACAAGACAGACAAGACAGACAAGACAGACAAGACAGACAAGACAGACAAGACAGACAAGACAGACAAGACAGACAAGACAGACAAGACAGACAAGACAGACAAGACAGACAAGACAGACAAGACAGACAAGACAGACAAGACAGACAAGACAGACAAGACAGACAAGACAGACAAGACAGACAAGACAGACAAGACAGACAAGACAGACAAGACAGACAAGACAGACAAGACAGACAAGACAGACAAGACAGACAAGACAGACAAGACAGACAAGACAGACAAGACAGACAAGACAGACAAGACAGACAAGACAGACAAGACAGACAAGACAGACAAGACAGACAAGACAGACAAGACAGACAAGACAGACAAGACAGACAAGACAGACAAGACAGACAAGACAGACAAGACAGACAAGACAGACAAGACAGACAAGACAGACAAGACAGACAAGACAGACAAGACAGACAAGACAGACAAGACAGACAAGACAGACAAGACAGACAAGACAGACAAGACAGACAAGACAGACAAGACAGACAAGACAGACAAGACAGACAAGACAGACAAGACAGACAAGACAGACAAGACAGACAAGACAGACAAGACAGACAAGACAGACAAGACAGACAAGACAGACAAGACAGACAAGACAGACAAGACAGACAAGACAGACAAGACAGACAAGACAGACAAGACAGACAAGACAGACAAGACAGACAAGACAGACAAGACAGACAAGACAGACAAGACAGACAAGACAGACAAGACAGACAAGACAGACAAGACAGACAAGACAGACAAGACAGACAAGACAGACAAGACAGACAAGACAGACAAGACAGACAAGACAGACAAGACAGACAAGACAGACAAGACAGACAAGACAGACAAGACAGACAAGACAGACAAGACAGACAAGACAGACAAGACAGACAAGACAGACAAGACAGACAAGACAGACAAGACAGACAAGACAGACAAGACAGACAAGACAGACAAGACAGACAAGACAGACAAGACAGACAAGACAGACAAGACAGACAAGACAGACAAGACAGACAAGACAGACAAGACAGACAAGACAGACAAGACAGACAAGACAGACAAGACAGACAAGACAGACAAGACAGACAAGACAGACAAGACAGACAAGACAGACAAGACAGACAAGACAGACAAGACAGACAAGACAGACAAGACAGACAAGACAGACAAGACAGACAAGACAGACAAGACAGACAAGACAGACAAGACAGACAAGACAGACAAGACAGACAAGACAGACAAGACAGACAAGACAGACAAGACAGACAAGACAGACAAGACAGACAAGACAGACAAGACAGACAAGACAGACAAGACAGACAAGACAGACAAGACAGACAAGACAGACAAGACAGACAAGACAGACAAGACAGACAAGACAGACAAGACAGACAAGACAGACAAGACAGACAAGACAGACAAGACAGACAAGACAGACAAGACAGACAAGACAGACAAGACAGACAAGACAGACAAGACAGACAAGACAGACAAGACAGACAAGACAGACAAGACAGACAAGACAGACAAGACAGACAAGACAGACAAGACAGACAAGACAGACAAGACAGACAAGACAGACAAGACAGACAAGACAGACAAGACAGACAAGACAGACAAGACAGACAAGACAGACAAGACAGACAAGACAGACAAGACAGACAAGACAGACAAGACAGACAAGACAGACAAGACAGACAAGACAGACAAGACAGACAAGACAGACAAGACAGACAAGACAGACAAGAGACAAGACAGACAAGACAGACAAGACAGACAAGACAGACAAGACAGACAAGACAGACAAGACAGACAAGACAGACAAGACAGACAAGACAGACAAGACAGACAAGACAGACAAGACAGACAAGACAGACAAGACAGACAAGACAGACAAGACAGACAAGACAGACAAGACAGACAAGACAGACAAGACAGACAAGACAGACAAGACAGACAAGACAGACAAGACAGACAAGACAGACAAGACAGACAAGACAGACAAGACAGACAAGACAGACAAGACAGACAAGACAGACAAGACAGACAAGACAGACAAGACAGACAAGACAGACAAGACAGACAAGACAGACAAGACAGACAAGACAGACAAGACAGACAAGACAGACAAGACAGACAAGACAGACAAGACAGACAAGACAGACAAGACAGACAAGACAGACAAGACAGACAAGACAGACAAGACAGACAAGACAGACAAGACAGACAAGACAGACAAGACAGACAAGACAGACAAGACAGACAAGACAGACAAGACAGACAAGACAGACAAGACAGACAAGACAGACAAGACAGACAAGACAGACAAGACAGACAAGACAGACAAGACAGACAAGACAGACAAGACAGACAAGACAGACAAGACAGACAAGACAGACAAGACAGACAAGACAGACAAGACAGACAAGACAGACAAGACAGACAAGACAGACAAGACAGACAAGACAGACAAGACAGACAAGACAGACAAGACAGACAAGACAAGACAGACAAGACAGACAAGACAGACAAGACAGACAAGACAGACAAGACAGACAAGACAGACAAGACAGACAAGACAGACAAGACAGACAAGACAGACAAGACAGACAAGACAGACAAGACAGACAAGACAGACAAGACAGACAAGACAGACAAGACAGACAAGACAGACAAGACAGACAAGACAGACAAGACAGACAAGACAGACAAGACAGACAAGACAGACAAGACAGACAAGACAGACAAGACAGACAAGACAGACAAGACAGACAAGACAGACAAGACAGACAAGACAGACAAGACAGACAAGACAGACAAGACAGACAAGACAGACAAGACAGACAAGACAGACAAGACAGACAAGACAGACAAGACAGACAAGACAGACAAGACAGACAAGACAGACAAGACAGACAAGACAGACAAGACAGACAAGACAGACAAGACAGACAAGACAGACAAGACAGACAAGACAGACAAGACAGACAAGACAGACAAGACAGACAAGACAGACAAGACAGACAAGACAGACAAGACAGACAAGACAGACAAGACAGACAAGACAGACAAGACAGACAAGACAGACAAGACAGACAAGACAGACAAGACAGACAAGACAGACAAGACAGACAAGACAGACAAGACAGACAAGACAGACAAGACAGACAAGACAGACAAGACAGACAAGACAGACAAGACAGACAAGACAGACAAGACAGACAAGACAGACAAGACAGACAAGACAGACAAGACAGACAAGACAGACAAGACAGACAAGACAGACAAGACAGACAAGACAGACAAGACAGACAAGACAGACAAGACAGACAAGACAGACAAGACAGACAAGACAGACAAGACAGACAAGACAGACAAGACAGACAAGACAGACAAGACAGACAAGACAGACAAGACAGACAAGACAGACAAGACAGACAAGACAGACAAGACAGACAAGACAGACAAGACAGACAAGACAGACAAGACAGACAAGACAGACAAGACAGACAAGACAGACAAGACAGACAAGACAGACAAGACAGACAAGACAGACAAGACAGACAAGACAGACAAGACAGACAAGACAGACAAGACAGACAAGACAGACAAGACAGACAAGACAGACAAGACAGACAAGACAGACAAGACAGACAAGACAGACAAGACAGACAAGACAGACAAGACAGACAAGACAGACAAGACAGACAAGACAGACAAGACAGACAAGACAGACAAGACAGACAAGACAGACAAGACAGACAAGACAGACAAGACAGACAAGACAGACAAGACAGACAAGACAGACAAGACAGACAAGACAGACAAGACAGACAAGACAGACAAGACAGACAAGACAGACAAGACAGACAAGACAGACAAGACAGACAAGACAGACAAGACAGACAAGACAGACAAGACAGACAAGACAGACAAGACAGACAAGACAGACAAGACAGACAAGACAGACAAGACAGACAAGACAGACAAGACAGACAAGACAGACAAGACAGACAAGACAGACAAGACAGACAAGACAGACAAGACAGACAAGACAGACAAGACAGACAAGACAGACAAGACAGACAAGACAGACAAGACAGACAAGACAGACAAGACAGACAAGACAGACAAGACAGACAAGACAGACAAGACAGACAAGACAGACAAGACAGACAAGACAGACAAGACAGACAAGACAGACAAGACAGACAAGACAGACAAGACAGACAAGACAGACAAGACAGACAAGACAGACAAGACAGACAAGACAGACAAGACAGACAAGACAGACAAGACAGACAAGACAGACAAGACAGACAAGACAGACAAGACAGACAAGACAGACAAGACAGACAAGACAGACAAGACAGACAAGACAGACAAGACAGACAAGACAGACAAGACAGACAAGACAGACAAGACAGACAAGACAGACAAGACAGACAAGACAGACAAGACAGACAAGACAGACAGACAAGACAGACAAGACAGACAAGACAGACAAGACAGACAAGACAGACAAGACAGACAAGACAGACAAGACAGACAAGACAGACAAGACAGACAAGACAGACAAGACAGACAAGACAGACAAGACAGACAAGACAGACAAGACAGACAAGACAGACAAGACAGACAAGACAGACAAGACAGACAAGACAGACAAGACAGACAAGACAGACAAGACAGACAAGACAGACAAGACAGACAAGACAGACAAGACAGACAAGACAGACAAGACAGACAAGACAGACAAGACAGACAAGACAGACAAGACAGACAAGACAGACAAGACAGACAAGACAGACAAGACAGACAAGACAGACAAGACAGACAAGACAGACAAGACAGACAAGACAGACAAGACAGACAAGACAGACAAGACAGACAAGACAGACAAGACAGACAAGACAGACAAGACAGACAAGACAGACAAGACAGACAAGACAGACAAGACAGACAAGACAGACAAGACAGACAAGACAGACAAGACAGACAAGACAGACAAGACAGACAAGACAGACAAGACAGACAAGACAGACAAGACAGACAAGACAGACAAGACAGACAAGACAGACAAGACAGACAAGACAGACAAGACAGACAAGACAGACAAGACAGACAAGACAGACAAGACAGACAAGACAGACAAGACAGACAAGACAGACAAGACAGACAAGACAGACAAGACAGACAAGACAGACAAGACAGACAAGACAGACAAGACAGACAAGACAGACAAGACAGACAAGACAGACAAGACAGACAAGACAGACAAGACAGACAAGACAGACAAGACAGACAAGACAGACAAGACAGACAAGACAGACAAGACAGACAAGACAGACAAGACAGACAAGACAGACAAGACAGACAAGACAGACAAGACAGACAAGACAGACAAGACAGACAAGACAGACAAGACAGACAAGACAGACAAGACAGACAAGACAGACAAGACAGACAAGACAGACAAGACAGACAAGACAGACAAGACAGACAAGACAGACAAGACAGACAAGACAGACAAGACAGACAAGACAGACAAGACAGACAAGACAGACAAGACAGACAAGACAGACAAGACAGACAAGACAGACAAGACAGACAAGACAGACAAGACAGACAAGACAGACAAGACAGACAAGACAGACAAGACAGACAAGACAGACAAGACAGACAAGACAGACAAGACAGACAAGACAGACAAGACAGACAAGACAGACAAGACAGACAAGACAGACAAGACAGACAAGACAGACAAGACAGACAAGACAGACAAGACAGACAAGACAGACAAGACAGACAAGACAGACAAGACAGACAAGACAGACAAGACAGACAAGACAGACAAGACAGACAAGACAGACAAGACAGACAAGACAGACAAGACAGACAAGACAGACAAGACAGACAAGACAGACAAGACAGACAAGACAGACAAGACAGACAAGACAGACAAGACAGACAAGACAGACAAGACAGACAAGACAGACAAGACAGACAAGACAGACAAGACAGACAAGACAGACAAGACAGACAAGACAGACAAGACAGACAAGACAGACAAGACAGACAAGACAGACAAGACAGACAAGACAGACAAGACAGACAAGACAGACAAGACAGACAAGACAGACAAGACAGACAAGACAGACAAGACAGACAAGACAGACAAGACAGACAAGACAGACAAGACAGACAAGACAGACAAGACAGACAAGACAGACAAGACAGACAAGACAGACAAGACAGACAAGACAGACAAGACAGACAAGACAGACAAGACAGACAAGACAGACAAGACAGACAAGACAGACAAGACAGACAAGACAGACAAGACAGACAAGACAGACAAGACAGACAAGACAGACAAGACAGACAAGACAGACAAGACAGACAAGACAGACAAGACAGACAAGACAGACAAGACAGACAAGACAGACAAGACAGACAAGACAGACAAGACAGACAAGACAGACAAGACAGACAAGACAGACAAGACAGACAAGACAGACAAGACAGACAAGACAGACAAGACAGACAAGACAGACAAGACAGACAAGACAGACAAGACAGACAAGACAGACAAGACAGACAAGACAGACAAGACAGACAAGACAGACAAGACAGACAAGACAGACAAGACAGACAAGACAGACAAGACAGACAAGACAGACAAGACAGACAAGACAGACAAGACAGACAAGACAGACAAGACAGACAAGACAGACAAGACAGACAAGACAGACAAGACAGACAAGACAGACAAGACAGACAAGACAGACAAGACAGACAAGACAGACAAGACAGACAAGACAGACAAGACAGACAAGACAGACAAGACAGACAAGACAGACAAGACAGACAAGACAGACAAGACAGACAAGACAGACAAGACAGACAAGACAGACAAGACAGACAAGACAGACAAGACAGACAAGACAGACAAGACAGACAAGACAGACAAGACAGACAAGACAGACAAGACAGACAAGACAGACAAGACAGACAAGACAGACAAGACAGACAAGACAGACAAGACAGACAAGACAGACAAGACAGACAAGACAGACAAGACAGACAAGACAGACAAGACAGACAAGACAGACAAGACAGACAAGACAGACAAGACAGACAAGACAGACAAGACAGACAAGACAGACAAGACAGACAAGACAGACAAGACAGACAAGACAGACAAGACAGACAAGACAGACAAGACAGACAAGACAGACAAGACAGACAAGACAGACAAGACAGACAAGACAGACAAGACAGACAAGACAGACAAGACAGACAAGACAGACAAGACAGACAAGACAGACAAGACAGACAAGACAGACAAGACAGACAAGACAGACAGACAGACAAGACAGACAAGACAGACAAGACAGACAAGACAGACAAGACAGACAAGACAGACAAGACAGACAAGACAGACAAGACAGACAAGACAGACAAGACAGACAAGACAGACAAGACAGACAAGACAGACAAGACAGACAAGACAGACAAGACAGACAAGACAGACAAGACAGACAAGACAGACAAGACAGACAAGACAGACAAGACAGACAAGACAGACAAGACAGACAAGACAGACAAGACAGACAAGACAGACAAGACAGACAAGACAGACAAGACAGACAAGACAGACAAGACAGACAAGACAGACAAGACAGACAAGACAGACAAGACAGACAAGACAGACAAGACAGACAAGACAGACAAGACAGACAAGACAGACAAGACAGACAAGACAGACAAGACAGACAAGACAGACAAGACAGACAAGACAGACAAGACAGACAAGACAGACAAGACAGACAAGACAGACAAGACAGACAAGACAGACAAGACAGACAAGACAGACAAGACAGACAAGACAGACAAGACAGACAAGACAGACAAGACAGACAAGACAGACAAGACAGACAAGACAGACAAGACAGACAAGACAGACAAGACAGACAAGACAGACAAGACAGACAAGACAGACAAGACAGACAAGACAGACAAGACAGACAAGACAGACAAGACAGACAAGACAGACAAGACAGACAAGACAGACAAGACAGACAAGACAGACAAGACAGACAAGACAGACAAGACAGACAAGACAGACAAGACAGACAAGACAGACAAGACAGACAAGACAGACAAGACAGACAAGACAGACAAGACAGACAAGACAGACAAGACAGACAAGACAGACAAGACAGACAAGACAGACAAGACAGACAAGACAGACAAGACAGACAAGACAGACAAGACAGACAAGACAGACAAGACAGACAAGACAGACAAGACAGACAAGACAGACAAGACAGACAAGACAGACAAGACAGACAAGACAGACAAGACAGACAAGACAGACAAGACAGACAAGACAGACAAGACAGACAAGACAGACAAGACAGACAAGACAGACAAGACAGACAAGACAGACAAGACAGACAAGACAGACAAGACAGACAAGACAGACAAGACAGACAAGACAGACAAGACAGACAAGACAGACAAGACAGACAAGACAGACAAGACAGACAAGACAGACAAGACAGACAAGACAGACAAGACAGACAAGACAGACAAGACAGACAAGACAGACAAGACAGACAAGACAGACAAGACAGACAAGACAGACAAGACAGACAAGACAGACAAGACAGACAAGACAGACAAGACAGACAAGACAGACAAGACAGACAAGACAGACAAGACAGACAAGACAGACAAGACAGACAAGACAGACAAGACAGACAAGACAGACAAGACAGACAAGACAGACAAGACAGACAAGACAGACAAGACAGACAAGACAGACAAGACAGACAAGACAGACAAGACAGACAAGACAGACAAGACAGACAAGACAGACAAGACAGACAAGACAGACAAGACAGACAAGACAGACAAGACAGACAAGACAGACAAGACAGACAAGACAGACAAGACAGACAAGACAGACAAGACAGACAAGACAGACAAGACAGACAAGACAGACAAGACAGACAAGACAGACAAGACAGACAAGACAGACAAGACAGACAAGACAGACAAGACAGACAAGACAGACAAGACAGACAAGACAGACAAGACAGACAAGACAGACAAGACAGACAAGACAGACAAGACAGACAAGACAGACAAGACAGACAAGACAGACAAGACAGACAAGACAGACAAGACAGACAAGACAGACAAGACAGACAAGACAGACAAGACAGACAAGACAGACAAGACAGACAAGACAGACAAGACAGACAAGACAGACAAGACAGACAAGACAGACAAGACAGACAAGACAGACAAGACAGACAAGACAGACAAGACAGACAAGACAGACAAGACAGACAAGACAGACAAGACAGACAAGACAGACAAGACAGACAAGACAGACAAGACAGACAAGACAGACAAGACAGACAAGACAGACAAGACAGACAAGACAGACAAGACAGACAAGACAGACAAGACAGACAAGACAGACAAGACAGACAAGACAGACAAGACAGACAAGACAGACAAGACAGACAAGACAGACAAGACAGACAAGACAGACAAGACAGACAAGACAGACAAGACAGACAAGACAGACAAGACAGACAAGACAGACAAGACAGACAAGACAGACAAGACAGACAAGACAGACAAGACAGACAAGACAGACAAGACAGACAAGACAGACAAGACAGACAAGACAGACAAGACAGACAAGACAGACAAGACAGACAAGACAGACAAGACAGACAAGACAGACAAGACAGACAAGACAGACAAGACAGACAAGACAGACAAGACAGACAAGACAGACAAGACAGACAAGACAGACAAGACAGACAAGACAGACAAGACAGACAAGACAGACAAGACAGACAAGACAGACAAGACAGACAAGACAGACAAGACAGACAAGACAGACAAGACAGACAAGACAGACAAGACAGACAAGACAGACAAGACAGACAAGACAGACAAGACAGACAAGACAGACAAGACAAGACAGACAAGACAGACAAGACAGACAAGACAGACAAGACAGACAAGACAGACAAGACAGACAAGACAGACAAGACAGACAAGACAGACAAGACAGACAAGACAGACAAGACAGACAAGACAGACAAGACAGACAAGACAGACAAGACAGACAAGACAGACAAGACAGACAAGACAGACAAGACAGACAAGACAGACAAGACAGACAAGACAGACAAGACAGACAAGACAGACAAGACAGACAAGACAGACAAGACAGACAAGACAGACAAGACAGACAAGACAGACAAGACAGACAAGACAGACAAGACAGACAAGACAGACAAGACAGACAAGACAGACAAGACAGACAAGACAGACAAGACAGACAAGACAGACAAGACAGACAAGACAGACAAGACAGACAAGACAGACAAGACAGACAAGACAGACAAGACAGACAAGACAGACAAGACAGACAAGACAGACAAGACAGACAAGACAGACAAGACAGACAAGACAGACAAGACAGACAAGACAGACAAGACAGACAAGACAGACAAGACAGACAAGACAGACAAGACAGACAAGACAGACAAGACAGACAAGACAGACAAGACAGACAAGACAGACAAGACAGACAAGACAGACAAGACAGACAAGACAGACAAGACAGACAAGACAGACAAGACAGACAAGACAGACAAGACAGACAAGACAGACAAGACAGACAAGACAGACAAGACAGACAAGACAGACAAGACAGACAAGACAGACAAGACAGACAAGACAGACAAGACAGACAAGACAGACAAGACAGACAAGACAGACAAGACAGACAAGACAGACAAGACAGACAAGACAGACAAGACAGACAAGACAGACAAGACAGACAAGACAGACAAGACAGACAAGACAGACAAGACAGACAAGACAGACAAGACAGACAAGACAGACAAGACAGACAAGACAGACAAGACAGACAAGACAGACAAGACAGACAAGACAGACAAGACAGACAAGACAGACAAGACAGACAAGACAGACAAGACAGACAAGACAGACAAGACAGACAAGACAGACAAGACAGACAAGACAGACAAGACAGACAAGACAGACAAGACAGACAAGACAGACAAGACAGACAAGACAGACAAGACAGACAAGACAGACAAGACAGACAAGACAGACAAGACAGACAAGACAGACAAGACAGACAAGACAGACAAGACAGACAAGACAGACAAGACAGACAAGACAGACAAGACAGACAAGACAGACAAGACAGACAAGACAGACAAGACAGACAAGACAGACAAGACAGACAAGACAGACAAGACAGACAAGACAGACAAGACAGACAAGACAGACAAGACAGACAAGACAGACAAGACAGACAAGACAGACAAGACAGACAAGACAGACAAGACAGACAAGACAGACAAGACAGACAAGACAGACAAGACAGACAAGACAGACAAGACAGACAAGACAGACAAGACAGACAAGACAGACAAGACAGACAAGACAGACAAGACAGACAAGACAGACAAGACAGACAAGACAGACAAGACAGACAAGACAGACAAGACAGACAAGACAGACAAGACAGACAAGACAGACAAGACAGACAAGACAGACAAGACAGACAAGACAGACAAGACAGACAAGACAGACAAGACAGACAAGACAGACAAGACAGACAAGACAGACAAGACAGACAAGACAGACAAGACAGACAAGACAGACAAGACAGACAAGACAGACAAGACAGACAAGACAGACAAGACAGACAAGACAGACAAGACAGACAAGACAGACAAGACAGACAAGACAGACAAGACAGACAAGACAGACAAGACAGACAAGACAGACAAGACAGACAAGACAGACAAGACAGACAAGACAGACAAGACAGACAAGACAGACAAGACAGACAAGACAGACAAGACAGACAAGACAGACAAGACAGACAAGACAGACAAGACAGACAAGACAGACAAGACAGACAAGACAGACAAGACAGACAAGACAGACAAGACAGACAAGACAGACAAGACAGACAAGACAGACAAGACAGACAAGACAGACAAGACAGACAAGACAGACAAGACAGACAAGACAGACAAGACAGACAAGACAGACAAGACAGACAAGACAGACAAGACAGACAAGACAGACAAGACAGACAAGACAGACAAGACAGACAAGACAGACAAGACAGACAAGACAGACAAGACAGACAAGACAGACAAGACAGACAAGACAGACAAGACAGACAAGACAGACAAGACAGACAAGACAGACAAGACAGACAAGACAGACAAGACAGACAAGACAGACAAGACAGACAAGACAGACAAGACAGACAAGACAGACAAGACAGACAAGACAGACAAGACAGACAAGACAGACAAGACAGACAAGACAGACAAGACAGACAAGACAGACAAGACAGACAAGACAGACAAGACAGACAAGACAGACAAGACAGACAAGACAGACAAGACAGACAAGACAGACAAGACAGACAAGACAGACAAGACAGACAAGACAGACAAGACAGACAAGACAGACAAGACAGACAAGACAGACAAGACAGACAAGACAGACAAGACAGACAAGACAGACAAGACAGACAAGACAGACAAGACAGACAAGACAGACAAGACAGACAAGACAGACAAGACAGACAAGACAGACAAGACAGACAAGACAGACAAGACAGACAAGACAGACAAGACAGACAAGACAGACAAGACAGACAAGACAGACAAGACAGACAAGACAGACAAGACAGACAAGACAGACAAGACAGACAAGACAGACAAGACAGACAAGACAGACAAGACAGACAAGACAGACAAGACAGACAAGACAGACAAGACAGACAAGACAGACAAGACAGACAAGACAGACAAGACAGACAAGACAGACAAGACAGACAAGACAGACAAGACAGACAAGACAGACAAGACAGACAAGACAGACAAGACAGACAAGACAGACAAGACAGACAAGACAGACAAGACAGACAAGACAGACAAGACAGACAAGACAGACAAGACAGACAAGACAGACAAGACAGACAAGACAGACAAGACAGACAAGACAGACAAGACAGACAAGACAGACAAGACAGACAAGACAGACAAGACAGACAAGACAGACAAGACAGACAAGACAGACAAGACAGACAAGACAGACAAGACAGACAAGACAGACAAGACAGACAAGACAGACAAGACAGACAAGACAGACAAGACAGACAAGACAGACAAGACAGACAAGACAGACAAGACAGACAAGACAGACAAGACAGACAAGACAGACAAGACAGACAAGACAGACAAGACAGACAAGACAGACAAGACAGACAAGACAGACAAGACAGACAAGACAGACAAGACAGACAAGACAGACAAGACAGACAAGACAGACAAGACAGACAAGACAGACAAGACAGACAAGACAGACAAGACAGACAAGACAGACAAGACAGACAAGACAGACAAGACAGACAAGACAGACAAGACAGACAAGACAGACAAGACAGACAAGACAGACAAGACAGACAAGACAGACAAGACAGACAAGACAGACAAGACAGACAAGACAGACAAGACAGACAAGACAGACAAGACAGACAAGACAGACAAGACAGACAAGACAGACAAGACAGACAAGACAGACAAGACAGACAAGACAGACAAGACAGACAAGACAGACAAGACAGACAAGACAGACAAGACAGACAAGACAGACAAGACAGACAAGACAGACAAGACAGACAAGACAGACAAGACAGACAAGACAGACAAGACAGACAAGACAGACAAGACAGACAAGACAGACAAGACAGACAAGACAGACAAGACAGACAAGACAGACAAGACAGACAAGACAGACAAGACAGACAAGACAGACAAGACAGACAAGACAGACAAGACAGACAAGACAGACAAGACAGACAAGACAGACAAGACAGACAAGACAGACAAGACAGACAAGACAGACAAGACAGACAAGACAGACAAGACAGACAAGACAGACAAGACAGACAAGACAGACAAGACAGACAAGACAGACAAGACAGACAAGACAGACAAGACAGACAAGACAGACAAGACAGACAAGACAGACAAGACAGACAAGACAGACAAGACAGACAAGACAGACAAGACAGACAAGACAGACAAGACAGACAAGACAGACAAGACAGACAAGACAGACAAGACAGACAAGACAGACAAGACAGACAAGACAGACAAGACAGACAAGACAGACAAGACAGACAAGACAGACAAGACAGACAAGACAGACAAGACAGACAAGACAGACAAGACAGACAAGACAGACAAGACAGACAAGACAGACAAGACAGACAAGACAGACAAGACAGACAAGACAGACAAGACAGACAAGACAGACAAGACAGACAAGACAGACAAGACAGACAAGACAGACAAGACAGACAAGACAGACAAGACAGACAAGACAGACAAGACAGACAAGACAGACAAGACAGACAAGACAGACAAGACAGACAAGACAGACAAGACAGACAAGACAGACAAGACAGACAAGACAGACAAGACAGACAAGACAGACAAGACAGACAAGACAGACAAGACAGACAAGACAGACAAGACAGACAAGACAGACAAGACAGACAAGACAGACAAGACAGACAAGACAGACAAGACAGACAAGACAGACAAGACAGACAAGACAGACAAGACAGACAAGACAGACAAGACAGACAAGACAGACAAGACAGACAAGACAGACAAGACAGACAAGACAGACAAGACAGACAAGACAGACAAGACAGACAAGACAGACAAGACAGACAAGACAGACAAGACAGACAAGACAGACAAGACAGACAAGACAGACAAGACAGACAAGACAGACAAGACAGACAAGACAGACAAGACAGACAAGACAGACAAGACAGACAAGACAGACAAGACAGACAAGACAGACAAGACAGACAAGACAGACAAGACAGACAAGACAGACAAGACAGACAAGACAGACAAGACAGACAAGACAGACAAGACAGACAAGACAGACAAGACAGACAAGACAGACAAGACAGACAAGACAGACAAGACAGACAAGACAGACAAGACAGACAAGACAGACAAGACAGACAAGACAGACAAGACAGACAAGACAGACAAGACAGACAAGACAGACAAGACAGACAAGACAGACAAGACAGACAAGACAGACAAGACAGACAAGACAGACAAGACAGACAAGACAGACAAGACAGACAAGACAGACAAGACAGACAAGACAGACAAGACAGACAAGACAGACAAGACAGACAAGACAGACAAGACAGACAAGACAGACAAGACAGACAAGACAGACAAGACAGACAAGACAGACAAGACAGACAAGACAGACAAGACAGACAAGACAGACAAGACAGACAAGACAGACAAGACAGACAAGACAGACAAGACAGACAAGACAGACAAGACAGACAAGACAGACAAGACAGACAAGACAGACAAGACAGACAAGACAGACAAGACAGACAAGACAGACAAGACAGACAAGACAGACAAGACAGACAAGACAGACAAGACAGACAAGACAGACAAGACAGACAAGACAGACAAGACAGACAAGACAGACAAGACAGACAAGACAGACAAGACAGACAAGACAGACAAGACAGACAAGACAGACAAGACAGACAAGACAGACAAGACAGACAAGACAGACAAGACAGACAAGACAGACAAGACAGACAAGACAGACAAGACAGACAAGACAGACAAGACAGACAAGACAGACAAGACAGACAAGACAGACAAGACAGACAAGACAGACAAGACAGACAAGACAGACAAGACAGACAAGACAGACAAGACAGACAAGACAGACAAGACAGACAAGACAGACAAGACAGACAAGACAGACAAGACAGACAAGACAGACAAGACAGACAAGACAGACAAGACAGACAAGACAGACAAGACAGACAAGACAGACAAGACAGACAAGACAGACAAGACAGACAAGACAGACAAGACAGACAAGACAGACAAGACAGACAAGACAGACAAGACAGACAAGACAGACAAGACAGACAAGACAGACAAGACAGACAAGACAGACAAGACAGACAAGACAGACAAGACAGACAAGACAGACAAGACAGACAAGACAGACAAGACAGACAAGACAGACAAGACAGACAAGACAGACAAGACAGACAAGACAGACAAGACAGACAAGACAGACAAGACAGACAAGACAGACAAGACAGACAAGACAGACAAGACAGACAAGACAGACAAGACAGACAAGACAGACAAGACAGACAAGACAGACAAGACAGACAAGACAGACAAGACAGACAAGACAGACAAGACAGACAAGACAGACAAGACAGACAAGACAGACAAGACAGACAAGACAGACAAGACAGACAAGACAGACAAGACAGACAAGACAGACAAGACAGACAAGACAGACAAGACAGACAAGACAGACAAGACAGACAAGACAGACAAGACAGACAAGACAGACAAGACAGACAAGACAGACAAGACAGACAAGACAGACAAGACAGACAAGACAGACAAGACAGACAAGACAGACAAGACAGACAAGACAGACAAGACAGACAAGACAGACAAGACAGACAAGACAGACAAGACAGACAAGACAGACAAGACAGACAAGACAGACAAGACAGACAAGACAGACAAGACAGACAAGACAGACAAGACAGACAAGACAGACAAGACAGACAAGACAGACAAGACAGACAAGACAGACAAGACAGACAAGACAGACAAGACAGACAAGACAGACAAGACAGACAAGACAGACAAGACAGACAAGACAGACAAGACAGACAAGACAGACAAGACAGACAAGACAGACAAGACAGACAAGACAGACAAGACAGACAAGACAGACAAGACAGACAAGACAGACAAGACAGACAAGACAGACAAGACAGACAAGACAGACAAGACAGACAAGACAGACAAGACAGACAAGACAGACAAGACAGACAAGACAGACAAGACAGACAAGACAGACAAGACAGACAAGACAGACAAGACAGACAAGACAGACAAGACAGACAAGACAGACAAGACAGACAAGACAGACAAGACAGACAAGACAGACAAGACAGACAAGACAGACAAGACAGACAAGACAGACAAGACAGACAAGACAGACAAGACAGACAAGACAGACAAGACAGACAAGACAGACAAGACAGACAAGACAGACAAGACAGACAAGACAGACAAGACAGACAAGACAGACAAGACAGACAAGACAGACAAGACAGACAAGACAGACAAGACAGACAAGACAGACAAGACAGACAAGACAGACAAGACAGACAAGACAGACAAGACAGACAAGACAGACAAGACAGACAAGACAGACAAGACAGACAAGACAGACAAGACAGACAAGACAGACAAGACAGACAAGACAGACAAGACAGACAAGACAGACAAGACAGACAAGACAGACAAGACAGACAAGACAGACAAGACAGACAAGACAGACAAGACAGACAAGACAGACAAGACAGACAAGACAGACAAGACAGACAAGACAGACAAGACAGACAAGACAGACAAGACAGACAAGACAGACAAGACAGACAAGACAGACAAGACAGACAAGACAGACAAGACAGACAAGACAGACAAGACAGACAAGACAGACAAGACAGACAAGACAGACAAGACAGACAAGACAGACAAGACAGACAAGACAGACAAGACAGACAAGACAGACAAGACAGACAAGACAGACAAGACAGACAAGACAGACAAGACAGACAAGACAGACAAGACAGACAAGACAGACAAGACAGACAAGACAGACAAGACAGACAAGACAGACAAGACAGACAAGACAGACAAGACAGACAAGACAGACAAGACAGACAAGACAGACAAGACAGACAAGACAGACAAGACAGACAAGACAGACAAGACAGACAAGACAGACAAGACAGACAAGACAGACAAGACAGACAAGACAGACAAGACAGACAAGACAGACAAGACAGACAAGACAGACAAGACAGACAAGACAGACAAGACAGACAAGACAGACAAGACAGACAAGACAGACAAGACAGACAAGACAGACAAGACAGACAAGACAGACAAGACAGACAAGACAGACAAGACAGACAAGACAGACAAGACAGACAAGACAGACAAGACAGACAAGACAGACAAGACAGACAAGACAGACAAGACAGACAAGACAGACAAGACAGACAAGACAGACAAGACAGACAAGACAGACAAGACAGACAAGACAGACAAGACAGACAAGACAGACAAGACAGACAAGACAGACAAGACAGACAAGACAGACAAGACAGACAAGACAGACAAGACAGACAAGACAGACAAGACAGACAAGACAGACAAGACAGACAAGACAGACAAGACAGACAAGACAGACAAGACAGACAAGACAGACAAGACAGACAAGACAGACAAGACAGACAAGACAGACAAGACAGACAAGACAGACAAGACAGACAAGACAGACAAGACAGACAAGACAGACAAGACAGACAAGACAGACAAGACAGACAAGACAGACAAGACAGACAAGACAGACAAGACAGACAAGACAGACAAGACAGACAAGACAGACAAGACAGACAAGACAGACAAGACAGACAAGACAGACAAGACAGACAAGACAGACAAGACAGACAAGACAGACAAGACAGACAAGACAGACAAGACAGACAAGACAGACAAGACAGACAAGACAGACAAGACAGACAAGACAGACAAGACAGACAAGACAGACAAGACAGACAAGACAGACAAGACAGACAAGACAGACAAGACAGACAAGACAGACAAGACAGACAAGACAGACAAGACAGACAAGACAGACAAGACAGACAAGACAGACAAGACAGACAAGACAGACAAGACAGACAAGACAGACAAGACAGACAAGACAGACAAGACAGACAAGACAGACAAGACAGACAAGACAGACAAGACAGACAAGACAGACAAGACAGACAAGACAGACAAGACAGACAAGACAGACAAGACAGACAAGACAGACAAGACAGACAAGACAGACAAGACAGACAAGACAGACAAGACAGACAAGACAGACAAGACAGACAAGACAGACAAGACAGACAAGACAGACAAGACAGACAAGACAGACAAGACAGACAAGACAGACAAGACAGACAAGACAGACAAGACAGACAAGACAGACAAGACAGACAAGACAGACAAGACAGACAAGACAGACAAGACAGACAAGACAGACAAGACAGACAAGACAGACAAGACAGACAAGACAGACAAGACAGACAAGACAGACAAGACAGACAAGACAGACAAGACAGACAAGACAGACAAGACAGACAAGACAGACAAGACAGACAAGACAGACAAGACAGACAAGACAGACAAGACAGACAAGACAGACAAGACAGACAAGACAGACAAGACAGACAAGACAGACAAGACAGACAAGACAGACAAGACAGACAAGACAGACAAGACAGACAAGACAGACAAGACAGACAAGACAGACAAGACAGACAAGACAGACAAGACAGACAAGACAGACAAGACAGACAAGACAGACAAGACAGACAAGACAGACAAGACAGACAAGACAGACAAGACAGACAAGACAGACAAGACAGACAAGACAGACAAGACAGACAAGACAGACAAGACAGACAAGACAGACAAGACAGACAAGACAGACAAGACAGACAAGACAGACAAGACAGACAAGACAGACAAGACAGACAAGACAGACAAGACAGACAAGACAGACAAGACAGACAAGACAGACAAGACAGACAAGACAGACAAGACAGACAAGACAGACAAGACAGACAAGACAGACAAGACAGACAAGACAGACAAGACAGACAAGACAGACAAGACAGACAAGACAGACAAGACAGACAAGACAGACAAGACAGACAAGACAGACAAGACAGACAAGACAGACAAGACAGACAAGACAGACAAGACAGACAAGACAGACAAGACAGACAAGACAGACAAGACAGACAAGACAGACAAGACAGACAAGACAGACAAGACAGACAAGACAGACAAGACAGACAAGACAGACAAGACAGACAAGACAGACAAGACAGACAAGACAGACAAGACAGACAAGACAGACAAGACAGACAAGACAGACAAGACAGACAAGACAGACAAGACAGACAAGACAGACAAGACAGACAAGACAGACAAGACAGACAAGACAGACAAGACAGACAAGACAGACAAGACAGACAAGACAGACAAGACAGACAAGACAGACAAGACAGACAAGACAGACAAGACAGACAAGACAGACAAGACAGACAAGACAGACAAGACAGACAAGACAGACAAGACAGACAAGACAGACAAGACAGACAAGACAGACAAGACAGACAAGACAGACAAGACAGACAAGACAGACAAGACAGACAAGACAGACAAGACAGACAAGACAGACAAGACAGACAAGACAGACAAGACAGACAAGACAGACAAGACAGACAAGACAGACAAGACAGACAAGACAGACAAGACAGACAAGACAGACAAGACAGACAAGACAGACAAGACAGACAAGACAGACAAGACAGACAAGACAGACAAGACAGACAAGACAGACAAGACAGACAAGACAGACAAGACAGACAAGACAGACAAGACAGACAAGACAGACAAGACAGACAAGACAGACAAGACAGACAAGACAGACAAGACAGACAAGACAGACAAGACAGACAAGACAGACAAGACAGACAAGACAGACAAGACAGACAAGACAGACAAGACAGACAAGACAGACAAGACAGACAAGACAGACAAGACAGACAAGACAGACAAGACAGACAAGACAGACAAGACAGACAAGACAGACAAGACAGACAAGACAGACAAGACAGACAAGACAGACAAGACAGACAAGACAGACAAGACAGACAAGACAGACAAGACAGACAAGACAGACAAGACAGACAAGACAGACAAGACAGACAAGACAGACAAGACAGACAAGACAGACAAGACAGACAAGACAGACAAGACAGACAAGACAGACAAGACAGACAAGACAGACAAGACAGACAAGACAGACAAGACAGACAAGACAGACAAGACAGACAAGACAGACAAGACAGACAAGACAGACAAGACAGACAAGACAGACAAGACAGACAAGACAGACAAGACAGACAAGACAGACAAGACAGACAAGACAGACAAGACAGACAAGACAGACAAGACAGACAAGACAGACAAGACAGACAAGACAGACAAGACAGACAAGACAGACAAGACAGACAAGACAGACAAGACAGACAAGACAGACAAGACAGACAAGACAGACAAGACAGACAAGACAGACAAGACAGACAAGACAGACAAGACAGACAAGACAGACAAGACAGACAAGACAGACAAGACAGACAAGACAGACAAGACAGACAAGACAGACAAGACAGACAAGACAGACAAGACAGACAAGACAGACAAGACAGACAAGACAGACAAGACAGACAAGACAGACAAGACAGACAAGACAGACAAGACAGACAAGACAGACAAGACAGACAAGACAGACAAGACAGACAAGACAGACAAGACAGACAAGACAGACAAGACAGACAAGACAGACAAGACAGACAAGACAGACAAGACAGACAAGACAGACAAGACAGACAAGACAGACAAGACAGACAAGACAGACAAGACAGACAAGACAGACAAGACAGACAAGACAGACAAGACAGACAAGACAGACAAGACAGACAAGACAGACAAGACAGACAAGACAGACAAGACAGACAAGACAGACAAGACAGACAAGACAGACAAGACAGACAAGACAGACAAGACAGACAAGACAGACAAGACAGACAAGACAGACAAGACAGACAAGACAGACAAGACAGACAAGACAGACAAGACAGACAAGACAGACAAGACAGACAAGACAGACAAGACAGACAAGACAGACAAGACAGACAAGACAGACAAGACAGACAAGACAGACAAGACAGACAAGACAGACAAGACAGACAAGACAGACAAGACAGACAAGACAGACAAGACAGACAAGACAGACAAGACAGACAAGACAGACAAGACAGACAAGACAGACAAGACAGACAAGACAGACAAGACAGACAAGACAGACAAGACAGACAAGACAGACAAGACAGACAAGACAGACAAGACAGACAAGACAGACAAGACAGACAAGACAGACAAGACAGACAAGACAGACAAGACAGACAAGACAGACAAGACAGACAAGACAGACAAGACAGACAAGACAGACAAGACAGACAAGACAGACAAGACAGACAAGACAGACAAGACAGACAAGACAGACAAGACAGACAAGACAGACAAGACAGACAAGACAGACAAGACAGACAAGACAGACAAGACAGACAAGACAGACAAGACAGACAAGACAGACAAGACAGACAAGACAGACAAGACAGACAAGACAGACAAGACAGACAAGACAGACAAGACAGACAAGACAGACAAGACAGACAAGACAGACAAGACAGACAAGACAGACAAGACAGACAAGACAGACAAGACAGACAAGACAGACAAGACAGACAAGACAGACAAGACAGACAAGACAGACAAGACAGACAAGACAGACAAGACAGACAAGACAGACAAGACAGACAAGACAGACAAGACAGACAAGACAGACAAGACAGACAAGACAGACAAGACAGACAAGACAGACAAGACAGACAAGACAGACAAGACAGACAAGACAGACAAGACAGACAAGACAGACAAGACAGACAAGACAGACAAGACAGACAAGACAGACAAGACAAGACAAGACAGACAAGACAGACAAGACAGACAAGACAGACAAGACAGACAAGACAGACAAGACAGACAAGACAGACAAGACAGACAAGACAGACAAGACAGACAAGACAGACAAGACAGACAAGACAGACAAGACAGACAAGACAGACAAGACAGACAAGACAGACAAGACAGACAAGACAGACAAGACAGACAAGACAGACAAGACAGACAAGACAGACAAGACAGACAAGACAGACAAGACAGACAAGACAGACAAGACAGACAAGACAGACAAGACAGACAAGACAGACAAGACAGACAAGACAGACAAGACAGACAAGACAGACAAGACAGACAAGACAGACAAGACAGACAAGACAGACAAGACAGACAAGACAGACAAGACAGACAAGACAGACAAGACAGACAAGACAGACAAGACAGACAAGACAGACAAGACAGACAAGACAGACAAGACAGACAAGACAGACAAGACAGACAAGACAGACAAGACAGACAAGACAGACAAGACAGACAAGACAGACAAGACAGACAAGACAGACAAGACAGACAAGACAGACAAGACAGACAAGACAGACAAGACAGACAAGACAGACAAGACAGACAAGACAGACAAGACAGACAAGACAGACAAGACAGACAAGACAGACAAGACAGACAAGACAGACAAGACAGACAAGACAGACAAGACAGACAAGACAGACAAGACAGACAAGACAGACAAGACAGACAAGACAGACAAGACAGACAAGACAGACAAGACAGACAAGACAGACAAGACAGACAAGACAGACAAGACAGACAAGACAGACAAGACAGACAAGACAGACAAGACAGACAAGACAGACAAGACAGACAAGACAGACAAGACAGACAAGACAGACAAGACAGACAAGACAGACAAGACAGACAAGACAGACAAGACAGACAAGACAGACAAGACAGACAAGACAGACAAGACAGACAAGACAGACAAGACAGACAAGACAGACAAGACAGACAAGACAGACAAGACAGACAAGACAGACAAGACAGACAAGACAGACAAGACAGACAAGACAGACAAGACAGACAAGACAGACAAGACAGACAAGACAGACAAGACAGACAAGACAGACAAGACAGACAAGACAGACAAGACAGACAAGACAGACAAGACAGACAAGACAGACAAGACAGACAAGACAGACAAGACAGACAAGACAGACAAGACAGACAAGACAGACAAGACAGACAAGACAGACAAGACAGACAAGACAGACAAGACAGACAAGACAGACAAGACAGACAAGACAGACAAGACAGACAAGACAGACAAGACAGACAAGACAGACAAGACAGACAAGACAGACAAGACAGACAAGACAGACAAGACAGACAAGACAGACAAGACAGACAAGACAGACAAGACAGACAAGACAGACAAGACAGACAAGACAGACAAGACAGACAAGACAGACAAGACAGACAAGACAGACAAGACAGACAAGACAGACAAGACAGACAAGACAGACAAGACAGACAAGACAGACAAGACAGACAAGACAGACAAGACAGACAAGACAGACAAGACAGACAAGACAGACAAGACAGACAAGACAGACAAGACAGACAAGACAGACAAGACAGACAAGACAGACAAGACAGACAAGACAGACAAGACAGACAAGACAGACAAGACAGACAAGACAGACAAGACAGACAAGACAGACAAGACAGACAAGACAGACAAGACAGACAAGACAGACAAGACAGACAAGACAGACAAGACAGACAAGACAGACAAGACAGACAAGACAGACAAGACAGACAAGACAGACAAGACAGACAAGACAGACAAGACAGACAAGACAGACAAGACAGACAAGACAGACAAGACAGACAAGACAGACAAGACAGACAAGACAGACAAGACAGACAAGACAGACAAGACAGACAAGACAGACAAGACAGACAAGACAGACAAGACAGACAAGACAGACAAGACAGACAAGACAGACAAGACAGACAAGACAGACAAGACAGACAAGACAGACAAGACAGACAAGACAGACAAGACAGACAAGACAGACAAGACAGACAAGACAGACAAGACAGACAAGACAGACAAGACAGACAAGACAGACAAGACAGACAAGACAGACAAGACAGACAAGACAGACAAGACAGACAAGACAGACAAGACAGACAAGACAGACAAGACAGACAAGACAGACAAGACAGACAAGACAGACAAGACAGACAAGACAGACAAGACAGACAAGACAGACAAGACAGACAAGACAGACAAGACAGACAAGACAGACAAGACAGACAAGACAGACAAGACAGACAAGACAGACAAGACAGACAAGACAGACAAGACAGACAAGACAGACAAGACAGACAAGACAGACAAGACAGACAAGACAGACAAGACAGACAAGACAGACAAGACAGACAAGACAGACAAGACAGACAAGACAGACAAGACAGACAAGACAGACAAGACAGACAAGACAGACAAGACAGACAAGACAGACAAGACAGACAAGACAGACAAGACAGACAAGACAGACAAGACAGACAAGACAGACAAGACAGACAAGACAGACAAGACAGACAAGACAGACAAGACAGACAAGACAGACAAGACAGACAAGACAGACAAGACAGACAAGACAGACAAGACAGACAAGACAGACAAGACAGACAAGACAGACAAGACAGACAAGACAGACAAGACAGACAAGACAGACAAGACAGACAAGACAGACAAGACAGACAAGACAGACAAGACAGACAAGACAGACAAGACAGACAAGACAGACAAGACAGACAAGACAGACAAGACAGACAAGACAGACAAGACAGACAAGACAGACAAGACAGACAAGACAGACAAGACAGACAAGACAGACAAGACAGACAAGACAGACAAGACAGACAAGACAGACAAGACAGACAAGACAGACAAGACAGACAAGACAGACAAGACAGACAAGACAGACAAGACAGACAAGACAGACAAGACAGACAAGACAGACAAGACAGACAAGACAGACAAGACAGACAAGACAGACAAGACAGACAAGACAGACAAGACAGACAAGACAGACAAGACAGACAAGACAGACAAGACAGACAAGACAGACAAGACAGACAAGACAGACAAGACAGACAAGACAGACAAGACAGACAAGACAGACAAGACAGACAAGACAGACAAGACAGACAAGACAGACAAGACAGACAAGACAGACAAGACAGACAAGACAGACAAGACAGACAAGACAGACAAGACAGACAAGACAGACAAGACAGACAAGACAGACAAGACAGACAAGACAGACAAGACAGACAAGACAGACAAGACAGACAAGACAGACAAGACAGACAAGACAGACAAGACAGACAAGACAGACAAGACAGACAAGACAGACAAGACAGACAAGACAGACAAGACAGACAAGACAGACAAGACAGACAAGACAGACAAGACAGACAAGACAGACAAGACAGACAAGACAGACAAGACAGACAAGACAGACAAGACAGACAAGACAGACAAGACAGACAAGACAGACAAGACAGACAAGACAGACAAGACAGACAAGACAGACAAGACAGACAAGACAGACAAGACAGACAAGACAGACAAGACAGACAAGACAGACAAGACAGACAAGACAGACAAGACAGACAAGACAGACAAGACAGACAAGACAGACAAGACAGACAAGACAGACAAGACAGACAAGACAGACAAGACAGACAAGACAGACAAGACAGACAAGACAGACAAGACAGACAAGACAGACAAGACAGACAAGACAGACAAGACAGACAAGACAGACAAGACAGACAAGACAGACAAGACAGACAAGACAGACAAGACAGACAAGACAGACAAGACAGACAAGACAGACAAGACAGACAAGACAGACAAGACAGACAAGACAGACAAGACAGACAAGACAGACAAGACAGACAAGACAGACAAGACAGACAAGACAGACAAGACAGACAAGACAGACAAGACAGACAAGACAGACAAGACAGACAAGACAGACAAGACAGACAAGACAGACAAGACAGACAAGACAGACAAGACAGACAAGACAGACAAGACAGACAAGACAGACAAGACAGACAAGACAGACAAGACAGACAAGACAGACAAGACAGACAAGACAGACAAGACAGACAAGACAGACAAGACAGACAAGACAGACAAGACAGACAAGACAGACAAGACAGACAAGACAGACAAGACAGACAAGACAGACAAGACAGACAAGACAGACAAGACAGACAAGACAGACAAGACAGACAAGACAGACAAGACAGACAAGACAGACAAGACAGACAAGACAGACAAGACAGACAAGACAGACAAGACAGACAAGACAGACAAGACAGACAAGACAGACAAGACAGACAAGACAGACAAGACAGACAAGACAGACAAGACAGACAAGACAGACAAGACAGACAAGACAGACAAGACAGACAAGACAGACAAGACAGACAAGACAGACAAGACAGACAAGACAGACAAGACAGACAAGACAGACAAGACAGACAAGACAGACAAGACAGACAAGACAGACAAGACAGACAAGACAGACAAGACAGACAAGACAGACAAGACAGACAAGACAGACAAGACAGACAAGACAGACAAGACAGACAAGACAGACAAGACAGACAAGACAGACAAGACAGACAAGACAGACAAGACAGACAAGACAGACAAGACAGACAAGACAGACAAGACAGACAAGACAGACAAGACAGACAAGACAGACAAGACAGACAAGACAGACAAGACAGACAAGACAGACAAGACAGACAAGACAGACAAGACAGACAAGACAGACAAGACAGACAAGACAGACAAGACAGACAAGACAGACAAGACAGACAAGACAGACAAGACAGACAAGACAGACAAGACAGACAAGACAGACAAGACAGACAAGACAGACAAGACAGACAAGACAGACAAGACAGACAAGACAGACAAGACAGACAAGACAGACAAGACAGACAAGACAGACAAGACAGACAAGACAGACAAGACAGACAAGACAGACAAGACAGACAAGACAGACAAGACAGACAAGACAGACAAGACAGACAAGACAGACAAGACAGACAAGACAGACAAGACAGACAAGACAGACAAGACAGACAAGACAGACAAGACAGACAAGACAGACAAGACAGACAAGACAGACAAGACAGACAAGACAGACAAGACAGACAAGACAGACAAGACAGACAAGACAGACAAGACAGACAAGACAGACAAGACAGACAAGACAGACAAGACAGACAAGACAGACAAGACAGACAAGACAGACAAGACAGACAAGACAGACAAGACAGACAAGACAGACAAGACAGACAAGACAGACAAGACAGACAAGACAGACAAGACAGACAAGACAGACAAGACAGACAAGACAGACAAGACAGACAAGACAGACAAGACAGACAAGACAGACAAGACAGACAAGACAGACAAGACAGACAAGACAGACAAGACAGACAAGACAGACAAGACAGACAAGACAGACAAGACAGACAAGACAGACAAGACAGACAAGACAGACAAGACAGACAAGACAGACAAGACAGACAAGACAGACAAGACAGACAAGACAGACAAGACAGACAAGACAGACAAGACAGACAAGACAGACAAGACAGACAAGACAGACAAGACAGACAAGACAGACAAGACAGACAAGACAGACAAGACAGACAAGACAGACAAGACAGACAAGACAGACAAGACAGACAAGACAGACAAGACAGACAAGACAGACAAGACAGACAAGACAGACAAGACAGACAAGACAGACAAGACAGACAAGACAGACAAGACAGACAAGACAGACAAGACAGACAAGACAGACAAGACAGACAAGACAGACAAGACAGACAAGACAGACAAGACAGACAAGACAGACAAGACAGACAAGACAGACAAGACAGACAAGACAGACAAGACAGACAAGACAGACAAGACAGACAAGACAGACAAGACAGACAAGACAGACAAGACAGACAAGACAGACAAGACAGACAAGACAGACAAGACAGACAAGACAGACAAGACAGACAAGACAGACAAGACAGACAAGACAGACAAGACAGACAAGACAGACAAGACAGACAAGACAGACAAGACAGACAAGACAGACAAGACAGACAAGACAGACAAGACAGACAAGACAGACAAGACAGACAAGACAGACAAGACAGACAAGACAGACAAGACAGACAAGACAGACAAGACAGACAAGACAGACAAGACAGACAAGACAGACAAGACAGACAAGACAGACAAGACAGACAAGACAGACAAGACAGACAAGACAGACAAGACAGACAAGACAGACAAGACAGACAAGACAGACAAGACAGACAAGACAGACAAGACAGACAAGACAGACAAGACAGACAAGACAGACAAGACAGACAAGACAGACAAGACAGACAAGACAGACAAGACAGACAAGACAGACAAGACAGACAAGACAGACAAGACAGACAAGACAGACAAGACAGACAAGACAGACAAGACAGACAAGACAGACAAGACAGACAAGACAGACAAGACAGACAAGACAGACAAGACAGACAAGACAGACAAGACAGACAAGACAGACAAGACAGACAAGACAGACAAGACAGACAAGACAGACAAGACAGACAAGACAGACAAGACAGACAAGACAGACAAGACAGACAAGACAGACAAGACAGACAAGACAGACAAGACAGACAAGACAGACAAGACAGACAAGACAGACAAGACAGACAAGACAGACAAGACAGACAAGACAGACAAGACAGACAAGACAGACAAGACAGACAAGACAGACAAGACAGACAAGACAGACAAGACAGACAAGACAGACAAGACAGACAAGACAGACAAGACAGACAAGACAGACAAGACAGACAAGACAGACAAGACAGACAAGACAGACAAGACAGACAAGACAGACAAGACAGACAAGACAGACAAGACAGACAAGACAGACAAGACAGACAAGACAGACAAGACAGACAAGACAGACAAGACAGACAAGACAGACAAGACAGACAAGACAGACAAGACAGACAAGACAGACAAGACAGACAAGACAGACAAGACAGACAAGACAGACAAGACAGACAAGACAGACAAGACAGACAAGACAGACAAGACAGACAAGACAGACAAGACAGACAAGACAGACAAGACAGACAAGACAGACAAGACAGACAAGACAGACAAGACAGACAAGACAGACAAGACAGACAAGACAGACAAGACAGACAAGACAGACAAGACAGACAAGACAGACAAGACAGACAAGACAGACAAGACAGACAAGACAGACAAGACAGACAAGACAGACAAGACAGACAAGACAGACAAGACAGACAAGACAGACAAGACAGACAAGACAGACAAGACAGACAAGACAGACAAGACAGACAAGACAGACAAGACAGACAAGACAGACAAGACAGACAAGACAGACAAGACAGACAAGACAGACAAGACAGACAAGACAGACAAGACAGACAAGACAGACAAGACAGACAAGACAGACAAGACAGACAAGACAGACAAGACAGACAAGACAGACAAGACAGACAAGACAGACAAGACAGACAAGACAGACAAGACAGACAAGACAGACAAGACAGACAAGACAGACAAGACAGACAAGACAGACAAGACAGACAAGACAGACAAGACAGACAAGACAGACAAGACAGACAAGACAGACAAGACAGACAAGACAGACAAGACAGACAAGACAGACAAGACAGACAAGACAGACAAGACAGACAAGACAGACAAGACAGACAAGACAGACAAGACAGACAAGACAGACAAGACAGACAAGACAGACAAGACAGACAAGACAGACAAGACAGACAAGACAGACAAGACAGACAAGACAGACAAGACAGACAAGACAGACAAGACAGACAAGACAGACAAGACAGACAAGACAGACAAGACAGACAAGACAGACAAGACAGACAAGACAGACAAGACAGACAAGACAGACAAGACAGACAAGACAGACAAGACAGACAAGACAGACAAGACAGACAAGACAGACAAGACAGACAAGACAGACAAGACAGACAAGACAGACAAGACAGACAAGACAGACAAGACAGACAAGACAGACAAGACAGACAAGACAGACAAGACAGACAAGACAGACAAGACAGACAAGACAGACAAGACAGACAAGACAGACAAGACAGACAAGACAGACAAGACAGACAAGACAGACAAGACAGACAAGACAGACAAGACAGACAAGACAGACAAGACAGACAAGACAGACAAGACAGACAAGACAGACAAGACAGACAAGACAGACAAGACAGACAAGACAGACAAGACAGACAAGACAGACAAGACAGACAAGACAGACAAGACAGACAAGACAGACAAGACAGACAAGACAGACAAGACAGACAAGACAGACAAGACAGACAAGACAGACAAGACAGACAAGACAGACAAGACAGACAAGACAGACAAGACAGACAAGACAGACAAGACAGACAAGACAGACAAGACAGACAAGACAGACAAGACAGACAAGACAGACAAGACAGACAAGACAGACAAGACAGACAAGACAGACAAGACAGACAAGACAGACAAGACAGACAAGACAGACAAGACAGACAAGACAGACAAGACAGACAAGACAGACAAGACAGACAAGACAGACAAGACAGACAAGACAGACAAGACAGACAAGACAGACAAGACAGACAAGACAGACAAGACAGACAAGACAGACAAGACAGACAAGACAGACAAGACAGACAAGACAGACAAGACAGACAAGACAGACAAGACAGACAAGACAGACAAGACAGACAAGACAGACAAGACAGACAAGACAGACAAGACAGACAAGACAGACAAGACAGACAAGACAGACAAGACAGACAAGACAGACAAGACAGACAAGACAGACAAGACAGACAAGACAGACAAGACAGACAAGACAGACAAGACAGACAAGACAGACAAGACAGACAAGACAGACAAGACAGACAAGACAGACAAGACAGACAAGACAGACAAGACAGACAAGACAGACAAGACAGACAAGACAGACAAGACAGACAAGACAGACAAGACAGACAAGACAGACAAGACAGACAAGACAGACAAGACAGACAAGACAGACAAGACAGACAAGACAGACAAGACAGACAAGACAGACAAGACAGACAAGACAGACAAGACAGACAAGACAGACAAGACAGACAAGACAGACAAGACAGACAAGACAGACAAGACAGACAAGACAGACAAGACAGACAAGACAGACAAGACAGACAAGACAGACAAGACAGACAAGACAGACAAGACAGACAAGACAGACAAGACAGACAAGACAGACAAGACAGACAAGACAGACAAGACAGACAAGACAGACAAGACAGACAAGACAGACAAGACAGACAAGACAGACAAGACAGACAAGACAGACAAGACAGACAAGACAGACAAGACAGACAAGACAGACAAGACAGACAAGACAGACAAGACAGACAAGACAGACAAGACAGACAAGACAGACAAGACAGACAAGACAGACAAGACAGACAAGACAGACAAGACAGACAAGACAGACAAGACAGACAAGACAGACAAGACAGACAAGACAGACAAGACAGACAAGACAGACAAGACAGACAAGACAGACAAGACAGACAAGACAGACAAGACAGACAAGACAGACAAGACAGACAAGACAGACAAGACAGACAAGACAGACAAGACAGACAAGACAGACAAGACAGACAAGACAGACAAGACAGACAAGACAGACAAGACAGACAAGACAGACAAGACAGACAAGACAGACAAGACAGACAAGACAGACAAGACAGACAAGACAGACAAGACAGACAAGACAGACAAGACAGACAAGACAGACAAGACAGACAAGACAGACAAGACAGACAAGACAGACAAGACAGACAAGACAGACAAGACAGACAAGACAGACAAGACAGACAAGACAGACAAGACAGACAAGACAGACAAGACAGACAAGACAGACAAGACAGACAAGACAGACAAGACAGACAAGACAGACAAGACAGACAAGACAGACAAGACAGACAAGACAGACAAGACAGACAAGACAGACAAGACAGACAAGACAGACAAGACAGACAAGACAGACAAGACAGACAAGACAGACAAGACAGACAAGACAGACAAGACAGACAAGACAGACAAGACAGACAAGACAGACAAGACAGACAAGACAGACAAGACAGACAAGACAGACAAGACAGACAAGACAGACAAGACAGACAAGACAGACAAGACAGACAAGACAGACAAGACAGACAAGACAGACAAGACAGACAAGACAGACAAGACAGACAAGACAGACAAGACAGACAAGACAGACAAGACAGACAAGACAGACAAGACAGACAAGACAGACAAGACAGACAAGACAGACAAGACAGACAAGACAGACAAGACAGACAAGACAGACAAGACAGACAAGACAGACAAGACAGACAAGACAGACAAGACAGACAAGACAGACAAGACAGACAAGACAGACAAGACAGACAAGACAGACAAGACAGACAAGACAGACAAGACAGACAAGACAGACAAGACAGACAAGACAGACAAGACAGACAAGACAGACAAGACAGACAAGACAGACAAGACAGACAAGACAGACAAGACAGACAAGACAGACAAGACAGACAAGACAGACAAGACAGACAAGACAGACAAGACAGACAAGACAGACAAGACAGACAAGACAGACAAGACAGACAAGACAGACAAGACAGACAAGACAGACAAGACAGACAAGACAGACAAGACAGACAAGACAGACAAGACAGACAAGACAGACAAGACAGACAAGACAGACAAGACAGACAAGACAGACAAGACAGACAAGACAGACAAGACAGACAAGACAGACAAGACAGACAAGACAGACAAGACAGACAAGACAGACAAGACAGACAAGACAGACAAGACAGACAAGACAGACAAGACAGACAAGACAGACAAGACAGACAAGACAGACAAGACAGACAAGACAGACAAGACAGACAAGACAGACAAGACAGACAAGACAGACAAGACAGACAAGACAGACAAGACAGACAAGACAGACAAGACAGACAAGACAGACAAGACAGACAAGACAGACAAGACAGACAAGACAGACAAGACAGACAAGACAGACAAGACAGACAAGACAGACAAGACAGACAAGACAGACAAGACAGACAAGACAGACAAGACAGACAAGACAGACAAGACAGACAAGACAGACAAGACAGACAAGACAGACAAGACAGACAAGACAGACAAGACAGACAAGACAGACAAGACAGACAAGACAGACAAGACAGACAAGACAGACAAGACAGACAAGACAGACAAGACAGACAAGACAGACAAGACAGACAAGACAGACAAGACAGACAAGACAGACAAGACAGACAAGACAGACAAGACAGACAAGACAGACAAGACAGACAAGACAGACAAGACAGACAAGACAGACAAGACAGACAAGACAGACAAGACAGACAAGACAGACAAGACAGACAAGACAGACAAGACAGACAAGACAGACAAGACAGACAAGACAGACAAGACAGACAAGACAGACAAGACAGACAAGACAGACAAGACAGACAAGACAGACAAGACAGACAAGACAGACAAGACAGACAAGACAGACAAGACAGACAAGACAGACAAGACAGACAAGACAGACAAGACAGACAAGACAGACAAGACAGACAAGACAGACAAGACAGACAAGACAGACAAGACAGACAAGACAGACAAGACAGACAAGACAGACAAGACAGACAAGACAGACAAGACAGACAAGACAGACAAGACAGACAAGACAGACAAGACAGACAAGACAGACAAGACAGACAAGACAGACAAGACAGACAAGACAGACAAGACAGACAAGACAGACAAGACAGACAAGACAGACAAGACAGACAAGACAGACAAGACAGACAAGACAGACAAGACAGACAAGACAGACAAGACAGACAAGACAGACAAGACAGACAAGACAGACAAGACAGACAAGACAGACAAGACAGACAAGACAGACAAGACAGACAAGACAGACAAGACAGACAAGACAGACAAGACAGACAAGACAGACAAGACAGACAAGACAGACAAGACAGACAAGACAGACAAGACAGACAAGACAGACAAGACAGACAAGACAGACAAGACAGACAAGACAGACAAGACAGACAAGACAGACAAGACAGACAAGACAGACAAGACAGACAAGACAGACAAGACAGACAAGACAGACAAGACAGACAAGACAGACAAGACAGACAAGACAGACAAGACAGACAAGACAGACAAGACAGACAAGACAGACAAGACAGACAAGACAGACAAGACAGACAAGACAGACAAGACAGACAAGACAGACAAGACAGACAAGACAGACAAGACAGACAAGACAGACAAGACAGACTTGACAGACTTGACAGACTGATAGTCTGACAGACTGACAGACTGACAGACTGATAGACTGATAGACTGACAGACTGACAGACTGACAGACTGTTTCTGTTTTGAAACTGATTTTTAAATAAGAAATAAGTGTTACAAATAAACGACATTTTCATACCCCTGCAGAGGGTATTGTGACTTTAGTCAGAAGTTTGCAACGCAGTGAAGAAGACGGTTCCGACCCCAAAAAGTATATATTTACATAAGTCGTTCTTCGCCCGAATAAAAAATCAGGAGATTTTTATACCCTTGCAGAGGGTATATTGATTTCAGATAGAAGTTTGCAACGCAGTGAAGGAGACGTTTCCGACCCCATAAAGTATATATATTCTTGATCAGCATGACTAGACGAGTCGATCTAGCCATGTCCGTCTGTCCGTCTGTCCGTCTGTCCGTCTGTCCGTCCGTTTCTACGCAAACTAGTCTCTCAGTTTTAAAGCTATCGGTCTGAAACTTTCCCAAAAGTCTTATATCTTTTGCAGGTAGTATATAAGTCGGAACCAGCCGGATCGGTCAACTATATCTTATAGCTCCCATAGGAATAATCGGATAAAAAAATTTAAAAAAATTATATCTTCGGTGTTTTTTAGCCTATAACCTACTAAGCTTGGAAACAACATTTTTTAATAAGTTTTGAATTTTGAATTAAATTTAATCGAAATCGGACGACTATATCATATAGCTGCCATAGGAACGATCGGAAAATTTGTGGAAAAATAATATGAAACAAATTATAGCTTCGGTGTTTTTCAACATATAACCTCCAACGCTTGGAAATAACATTTTTTAGTTAGTTCTGAATTTCGAAATTAATTTTATCAAAATCGGACGACTGTAACACATAGCTGCCATAGGAACGATCGGAAAATTGGTAGGAAAATAATATGAAACAAATTATAGCTTCGGTGTTTTTTAACATATAACCTCCTACGCTTGGAAATAACATACTTTAATTAGTTCTGAATTTCGAATTTAATTTTATCAAAATCGGACGACTATATCATATAGCTGCCATAGGAACGATCGGAAAATTGGTAGGAAAATAATATAAAACCAATTATTGCTTCGGTGTTTTTTGACATATTATCTTGTACTATTGGGAATATCATTTTTTGTGTTTTTAAATTTAATAATTTAAGCTGCAAGGGTATATAAGCTTCGGCTTGCCGAAGCTAACTTCCTTTCTTGTTTTATATTTGTTGGTTATTCTTTATTAGAACGTTGGAAAAAGACAAATTGTATGTTACAGAATTGGTTAGAATGAAACCTCGGTTTGCGTCTTAGAATTTACTGTTAGTGCATTAGGTGACGCAATCGCAAGTGGATGATGCGATCGATACTTCTTTGTTTATGTTTACATAATTCGGTCTTATTAGATTTTGCGATCTTATTGGATTTTAACGTTTATGGAATTACGTCATTGTTGACGTTCGGACTTAATCAATTTTCTTTGTTTGTTTGCATTGCGGGATCTCAAGCTTCTGTATCGTTTTTAATCAAAGCCGAAATTGGCGATTCTGTTTATTTGTGAACGGTTTCGTTCTTTGAACTGGTAGCCGTTGAGAAATCGCAGTCCAGTTACGTCACTCCCCCATCACTGAGACAAATCACATAGTTATTTATGTGATTTTAGGGTATAGTTTTGGTATTTCTTGTAACTCTTGTGAGTTTTGTAACTCTTGTGTTTCTATTGTTGGGTCGTCACCTTTTGTGTTATTGTATTTAAAAGGTATTCTTTTAGTATTTCTTTAAATTTATAAAGTAGGTACAGTGATATACTTAATATTAAGCGACCCAGTGTTACAATTAAAACTATTTTGTAAATCTGGTTTTCTTTATTTTGTTCAAAAAATATTTCTTTTGCTTGTATGTATGATATTGAGTCTAATTTGGTGACAATATTTCTTGTGTATATGCTTTGTGTGTAGTCAGAATTATAATTGCTTATGGATAAATCGTTAATTGCAACTGAGCAATTGTGTATTTTGATCATATTGTTTCCTTCAATTACAATTTCATTTTTAATACAATTTTGATTTAGTATAGTTTTTGACAAAATCCACGTAACTATGATATTTGGTTCGACATTATTAATTTGGGTAGTTAATAGCGTTTTTGTGTACCTGCAACTAGTATCTGTTTGATTAAGGAGACCTAAAAGACATGTGTTGGTAACAGGTTTTTTTTTTTTTCTTTGTTATACAAACTATTTTTGTATACGTAATATTTGTTTTGGGTGTTATCTTGTAATATTTTATTATTATTTTTATCTGGATAAGGTAATATTTCGTATACGGGAAGTTTTCTCTGGGTATGTGGGATATAATTAAAATTTCGTTTGAATCTGACCTAAGCCAAAATGAGGTTTTAATGTTGAGAAGTATCTCAAAATTAATGTTTGTCAAGTAGTCGTGTTTTAATAACTTTGGATTGAATATTCCTAATCTTGCTAGCTGCATTCCCATTTCCAGATCTTAAATGTATTCTGCGAAATGTTCTAAATTAAAAACCAATAATTCAAGAATTTTTTCGTTTTCGTTGTATTCGAGATGCTTGTTTATTATATCGATGCCTTTGTTAACTGTATCGATTATATTATTTAGTTCGTTTACCTGTACACTGTTTTGAGCTATTACATTGATTTTTTCTTCTAATTCTTCTTTATCATTATTATCTAATGTTCCAAAAAGATATTTGTAAGCTGTTCCTACAAAATTAGCTAATCCTCTTTTGCTTCTCCTAACAATTTTTAACCCATTCATTTCTCTTTGTAGTTTTTCCGTTAAATATTTAATCTGTATTATTTCCTTAAAGCCAAACGCTTGTGATAGCAAATTTTTGTAAGTTTCTTCTGTTTTTGTAATATTAATTGTGAAGCAATGGTATTCAAAACTATCTGGGATGTTGATTGTGTCGGTCATAAGTAACAAATAGCCATTGTATGATTTTATAGGGTTAATTTCTATAAATTGGTTGTTACCCATTGGCATCATTATTATTGGGTCTTGATCTGGGTCCTCCTGCAAGTATTTACTTTTATTAACTTTCTTTTGTCTCTGGAAGTTTGTTTTGTAATGTTTTATTTTTCGACCTCTGTTAGTTTCCTCAACATGATCATTGTCTATTTGCTCTATATTTCCTGTCTTTTTATAAGGATTGTGAAATTATGGGAGCCTTTCTAAGTTTGGTATTTACCTCAAAATGTTGTCGTTTTTTATTATGTTGTTATACCCGTTACTGGTAGAGTAAAAGGGTATACTAGATTCGTCGGAAAGTATGAAACAGGCAGATGGAAGCGTTTCTGACCCCATAAAGTATATATATTCATGATCAGGATCACTAGCCGAGTCAATCTAGCCATGTCCATACTATAGCTAATAATTCTTTTTCAATTGTACTATAGTTTTCTTCATGTGCATTTAGAGTCCTACTAATGTAACTGATTGGTTTGTTATCCTGAGAAAGAACTGCTCCTAATGCAAAGTTGCTAGCATAAGTAGTTAATAGAAACCTTTTTTCAAAATCTGGACAAATCAGTATGGGATCGTTTATGATAAGTTGTTTTAATTTATTGAATGCTGCAATAAATGTATCAACTTTAAATGTCACGTTAGAACCAGCTTTTAAACATTTAGTTAAAGGTTTTGAAATGTCTGCGAAGTTTGAAACGAATTTTCTGTAATAACCGCAAGGGCCAAGAAATGATTTTATTTCTTTTTGAGTTTTGGGAATTGGAAATTTATTGATTGCCTTAACCTTTTCTGGATTTGGCATTACACCGTTTGGTCCAACTATGTGTCCCAAAATTTCTGTTTCTTTTTTCAAAAATTCACATTTGTCTAGTTGTAATTTTAGGATAGCGTTTTTAAGTTTTTCAAAAACAAATTTTAATGAAGTAAAGTGTTCTTCAAGGGACGTAGAGAAAACAATTATATCGTCCAAGTATACAAGGCCATGCTTGTTTATTAATTCACGAAGGACATTGTTCATGCATCGCTGACAAGTTGCAGGTGCATTTTTTAATCCAAATGGCATTCGTGTGTACTCGTAGTGTCCGTACTTTGTGGAAAACGCTGATTTGTTTATGGAATATTGGTCCATTTCGATCTGGTGGAAACCTTTAGCCAAATCAATTGTGGTAAAGTATTGACACCGTCCTAGCTTGCCTAGTATTTCGTCCATATTGGGATTGGGAAATTTATCACTAATAGTGATCTCATTTAAGCCCCTATAATCTACTACAAGTCTAAATTTTTGTTTACCTGAAGCATCTTTCTTTTTTGGTACTATTCACAATGATCTGCAATAAGGTGATTGGCTGTGCCTAATTATTCCTTGCTTTAACATATCCTGTATTTGAGACTCAACTTTTTTTTCAAATGAAAAAGGATACCCATACGGTTTTTTATAAATTGGATTTTTATGATGAGTTTTTATTTTATGCTTAACAACATTCGTAAAGGTCAAATTTTCACCATCACAATATTGAATGCATTTATATTGGTTAATTAATTTTAATAATTTAACTTTTTCTTATTCATTCAAGTGTTCTAAACGATAATCTTCTAATTCATTTTGAACAGCATAATTTATTTAATCAGTATAATTTTTAGATCTTAGCAATGCCTCAAAATTATTTATTTGTGTTGGATTTTTCAAACTAATGATTTTGTGTAAAAAAATGCGCCCACTAATAGTAGTGCGATTATTTAAATAATCAATATTTGCCTGGTTTGCCTCTAGTAACTTTCGTCCTAGTAGTATGTCATAACTGGAAGAAAAGTCGTGAATATAAAATATTTGTTCTTGAGTAAATAAGCTATTAGGTGCAACTTTTACAAATTCATTTAGTTCATAATGACCTGTCATAGTGCGTATGATTGTCGGATCTTTATGCTTTATGTATGCTCCCGTTAAGAAAATTTTTTTTCATTAAGTTAATTGATGAACCGGTATCGATGAGGCAACGATAATTATGATTATTTATAGTTATTTCTATGTATGTAATTGGTCCGAGGCTTGCATTGGAAAATTTTCATTTTCATCATACACATCTTCTTCTTTGTACTCTTTATTTTGTTGATAATTTTCGTCGACTTGCATTCTTGGTTGTTGGGTACTGAGCCCGATCGTCCACTTGGCTGTTGGCTTTGATTCATTGTATTATTTTGCTGTCCCTGAATTAAATTTCTTCGAATCTCTTGGTAAGTTCCCCTATTTTGGTCAAAAGTATTATTTCTGAAATTCGATTGGAACCTATAATTTTGTGGAACCATTCTTTGGGGTTGATTGGGGTGTGGTTGAATTGAAAGAGCTGGGCCAGGATTAAATTGATGGGTGTCGTACAAATTAGTGTAAGGGTAGGGGTTACGTGTATAATTTGTTTGTTGTTGCTTTTGAATTTTATTAACATGGATGTTATAATGTTTTAAATTTTAATTTTCTTCGTATAGCCCTTCTTGCCGAGCCGCTTGTTTCAGTTTAAGTACTGTTGAAATATCGCTTCTTGCTAATGTCATAAAAATTCTGTCAGGTAATTTTCGTTGTATTAGGTTTTTTGTAGTCCCAAACTTTGCTTCTGTGTACAGTATAAATTCATTTGGATTTCCCTCAAGTTCTAATTTGTTGCTTATAACTAACTGCTTAAGCTCGATCTCATTACAACATTTTCTTAGATTACCTTTAAAATTAGTATTGTATAATCGCCTTAATAGTTCCTCCACAGGTGTTTGCGTTTTGTACTCGTCGATTAGGGCTGCTCTAAGATCTGGCCAGTTGTTGACTTGTAGAACTTGCAGAATCCTCTGGTCATCACCGGTGATTTGAAGTTCAATTGCTCCAAATATAAGGCTTGTCTGTCGATCATTGGTTGTAGGATACAGACGCAAAAGGTAGTTAACTCTTCTGACAAAGGTTCCTCGGGTAGATGGATCTCCTTCAAACGTTGGAATATTCCGGACCTGGGACAAAAGCTGATTTAAGTTTTGCTCCGTCAATGGATTGGGTGCCACACCAATTTGTGGTTGCCCTTGAGCTGGTGGTTGTTGGTCCATTTTGATGTGTTTAATTAAATTCCAATCAACTTTATTACTGACCGAATTGGATTTATTCAGTAGTCGATTGAAATTTAATTTATTATAATATTTTTTCAGTGCCTTTAATTTGCACTTAGGTTCTTTTGAGGATCTCTTAGTTGCACATCCGAGCTAGTCGAATAAATTGCTTACTTGTGGGCAATTCCTTTAATTGATCAGTAAGCTAACGACTTTGTTTTTTCGCAAGGATATTTTTTAAAGAGATCCTACCGACTGCGCCATTTACATGAGTCGTTCTTCGCCCGAATAAAAAATCATGAGATTTTTTATATTTGTTGGTTATTCTTTATTAGAACGTTGGAAAAAGACTAATTGTATGTTACAGAATTGGTTAGAATGAAACCTCGGTTTGCGTCTTAGTGCATTAGGTGACGCAATCGCAAGTGGATGATGCGATCGACACTTCTTTGTTTATGTTTACATAATTCGGTCTTATTAGATTTTGCGATCTTATTGGATTTTTACGTTTATGGAATTACGTCATTGTTGACGTTCGGACTTAATCATTCGTTTTTAATTAAAGCCGAAATTGGCGATTCTGTTTATTTGTGAACGGTTTCGTTCTTTGAACTGGTGGCCGTTGAGAAATCGCAGTACAGACACGTCACTATATATATTCTTGATCACCATCACTAGACGAGTCGATCTAGCCATGTCTGTCCGTCCGTTTCTACGCAAACTATTCTCTCAGTTTTAAAGCTATCGTGCTGAAACTTTCCCAAAAGTCTTCTTTCTTTTGCAAGAAGTATATAGTTCGGAACCAGCCGGATCGGACAACTGTATCTTAGAGGTCCCATAGTAATAATCGGATAAAAAATTTTAATAAATTATATCATTGGTGTTTTTTAATATAAAACCTCCTACGCTTGGAAATAACCTTTTTTAACTAGTTCGGAATTTCGAATTTAATTTTATGAAAATCAAACGACCATATCATATAGCTGCCATAGGAAAGATCGGAAAGATGGGAAAATAATATGAAACACGATATTATTATAATATTGGGAATATCATTTCTTGTATTTTTTTGAATTTCGAATTAAATTTAATAATTATAACTGCAAGGGTATACAAACTTCGACTTGCCGAAGTTAACTTCTTTTCTTGTTTTAAGTTAATTGGGTAGTTTTTGTTTAAACGTTCAAGCGCCTTACAAACGATGTTGTGTGCCTTTAGTTAATATTAATTTTTTGGATTTCCATAACATTTCCGAGGAACGGCGCAACATTTACTTTCTCTTTAAGATTATTTGATTTATATAAAAATTTGAGAGAATGAGAAGATAAGATTAATATTGAGTCAATCAACGCATCTTGTTGAGTTGTTAATAAGAATCATAACACCAGAAAATAGTCTTTAAACTTAACCAGAGAAATAAATATGAAAATCAAAAATCATCTACAGTACAGAATCGCCTTTCGCGATTCGCAATGCGCTAAAAATGGTTCATATAGCATTTTGCTGGTTTTTACTTTTTATACTCGCTAAAGACAAAAAACTATATTTTCGACAAAAAAAAAACTTTAAAAAAACTGAGCTTATGTTCATTTTTTTTTACATTTTATTACTTTTGCGCTCAGGGTGGTTCAACAGTTTTAAAAACTTGCAACAGAAGGAAAATTATATGTTGACCCCTCGAGGAGTCTTCTCGCCCTTACGCCATTCAGATGACCGCTAGGTCACCGATTTTATAATTTTATGGTCGATTTTCAAGTTTTATGGGCGACTTAAGATTACTTTTTGACAAACAAAATATGGAAATTTTGCTCTAAAAATGAGAAAGTATTGATAACACCTGTTCGAAAAACTCGTCACTAATTTTAAAAATATACGAAATTAAAAAAAAAGCAAGGAAGAACGCTATAGTCGAGTACCTCGACTATCAGGTACCCGTTACTCAGCTAAAGGGACCAAAGAGAAATTGAAATATGCAAGCAGCAAGGCGAGATTGAAATGCGCCATCTACCCGCGATACATGGTTATGCGAGCGGTAGAAAGATTTATGGGAGTTGGAGTGGACGTGGAAAACTTTTTTTGGGTCAATCCATAGGTATTGAAGAGACTAATACATTTCAGCTAAAATTTGTTATATAGCATGAAAATTGTGGGCGCCACAGGCTTAGGCAGCTTGTGGAAGTCAGAGTGGGCGTGACATATTCGCGTAACAAACTTGCGTTGCGTACAAGGCTACGGAAACTAAATCTGAGATCCCAATTCTCTATCTTTGATAGTTTCTGAGATATCTGCGCTCAAATTTACGATTTTTTGAAGTTTGTGGGCGTTAAAGTGGGCATGGCAAACTTTTTTTGGGTCATTCGATAGATATTGATGAGGACAATACATTTCAGTTAAAATTTTTATTCTAGCATCAAAACTGTAGGAGCCACAGATTTGGAAGGCTTGTGGGCGTTAAAGTGGGCGTGGCACCCTACTGAAACAAACTTGGGCTGGAAAGCTCTTTTCACGCGCTAACACGTTTTTGATTGATTGTTGTTTCTTTTTAGTCGTTCGTGAGTTAAAGAAAAAAGTTAAATAATAAAGTTAATAAAAAATATGGCATATTTTACAGTACTACTACGGTAATGGCAAAAATGCATCTAAAGACGCCAATAAAATTTGTGCAGTTTATGGACCCGATACAGTTTCCATATTCACCGCACAACGATGTTTTAAACGTTTTCGTTCTGCTGTGCAGGTGGTCGAAGACGCGCCACGCTCCGGAAGGCCTGTCACCCAAAATTGCGATAAAATCGCTGAATTGGACGAAAGAGTCCGGCATAGTAGCAGCCGTAGCATCAGTCAAGAGCTGGGCTTGAGTCATCAAACCGTTGTTAACCATTTGAAAAAGCTTGGAGTCACTTACAATCTCGATGTATGGGTGGCACACGAATTGACTCAAAAACCGTATCGACGCATGCGAATCGCTTCTGAATCGCTGAATCGTTTTTGAAGCTTATGGTGATTTTGCGATGAAAAGTAGGCCACTTACGAAAACATAAGGCGCAAACGGTCGTGGTCGAAAAGCGGTGAAGCGGCCCAGTCGGTGGCCAAGCCTGGATTGACGGCCAGGAAAGTTCTTGTGTGTTTTGTGGGATTGGCAGGGAATACTGTCAACAACTGGACAGCTTGAAGGCTGCAAACATGCAGAAGAGGCCATCTTTGATCAACAGAGGCCGAATTGTTTTCCATTAGGACAACGCCAGGCCACGCACATCCTTGGTGACGCGCAAGATGCTCCGGGAGCTCGGATGGGAGGTTCTTTTGCATTTACCGTAAAGTCCGGATCTCGCACCAAGTGATTACCACCTGTTTCTGTCCATGGCGAACTCGCTTGGTAGTCTGAAGTTGGCCACAAGAGAGTCCTGTGAAAATTGGATTTCCGAGTTTTTTTGCCAATAGGGAAGCGAGCTTGTATAAGAGGGGCATTATGAAGATGGCATCTCGTTGGGAACGCAACAACGATGTTTTAAACGTTTTCGTTCTGCTGTGCAGGTGGTCAAGACGCGCCACGCTCCGGAAGGCCTGTCAACCAAAATTGCGATAAAATCGCTGAATTGGTCGAAAGAGACCGGTATAGTAGCAGCCGTAGCATCAGTCAAGAGCTGGGCATGAGTCATCGAACCGTTATAAACCATTTGAACAAGCTTGAAGTCACTAAGAAGCTCGGATGTATGGGTGCCACACGAATTGACGCAAAAAAACATCTTTGACCGTATCGACGCATGCGAATCGCTTCTGAATCGCAACTAAATCGACCCGTTTTTGAAGAGTATGGTGAATGGCGATGAAAAGTGGGTCACTTACGACAAGGTTGGGCGCAAACGGTCGTGGTCGAAAAGCGGTGAAGCGGCCCAGACGGTGGCCAAGCCTGGATTGACGGCCAGGAAAGTTCTTCTGTGTGTTTGGTGGGATTGGCAGGGAATCATCCACTATGTGCTGCTCCCCTATGGCCAAACGCTTAATTCGGACCTGTACTGCCAACAACTGGAACGCTTGAAGGCAGCGCTCATGCAGAAGAGGCCATCTTTGATCAACAGAGGCCGAATTGTCATCCATCAAGACAACGCCAGGCCACACACATCTTTAGTGACGCGACAGAAGCTCCGGGAGCTCGGATTGGAGGTAATTTTGCATCCACCGTATAGTCCGGATCTCGCACTAAGTGATTACCACCTGTTTCTGTCCATGGCGAACGCGCTTGGTAGCCTGAAGTTGGCCACACGGGAGTCCTATGAAAATTGGCTGTCCGAGTTTTTTGCCAACCGGGAAGCGAGCTTCTATAAGGGGGGCATTATGAAGTTGGCATCTCGTTGGGAACGCAACATCGAACAAAACGGCGCATATTTGACTTGAATCGCATTATTATAACCTATTTTATGAAAAATTAAAAATTCAATAAAAATACCTCAGGACTTTTTTGACAACCTATTACATACTTTATGGGGTCGGAATACATTCAGGGATAACCTTCCTTAAAATACGAAAATTGGAAACAAAATTTCGTATTTTAAGGAAGGTTATCCCTGAATGTATGAAATATCGCATACAAACATGGAAAACTTGTCGGAGTTTTACTTGAGGGGATAAGATGTTTAATGTTACATTAACTAAGACATAGGGGGGTCTGAAGAAGAGAAGCGAGTTAACAGTGTAATCCAGCGCGATATATACATTTCAATTACAATTTAACTCTTAAAAGTATTTGTTGTCTACTCTAGTTTTTAAAATGTGTTTAAAGTAGTCCCATGCACATTCTCTAAAGTATTCAACACAATCCAAAGCAGCAAACAGAAAAATTAATATGTTCGTCAAAATATTTATAAAAAAATAAAAGATACCAAGTTTCTAGATTTCGTCATTCCTTATTAAAAACTTGTCCATGCGGTTAAATATCAAGAGGTCTAAAACGGGTTAAAAAATTGAGTTCAAACGTCTTAGAGTAAAATTTAATTCGAGTAGCACCTTAAAACCATCATATGTCCAACTTCCTAATTTTAAGATGCAGGTCTGTACGTCATACGGAAAATATTCAACGTCGATTGAATAAGAGGACTTATACACGGCAGGAGATTGCCAAATCACCAGTCCATTATTATAAACTATTGCTTTTGTCATAAGTGTCACTTTATAATGACCATCAGCACTGAAAAATATACATTTTAACATAGCTCCTGTTACCATAGTAGACAAGCCAAATTGCTGCAGTGATTTCTGCATAATACTTTAAGATTATTAAATATTCATATACTGAATCTTATTAATTATATCTCTAATCTAGATTACAAAATATTTTTCTATCTTAAATATATTTAATGTCAAATAAATTTCACTTAGTTATACAAAAACATGTGTGCGTACTTATATTGCACCTCATATAAAAGGGATACGGATCTCTCAATAAGAAAGTGGCATTACCTCTTAATTGGATCGACAAATACTATAAAACAAATTTGGCCGGACAGGTAACTTAAATAAATTTTTTTAATATAAATATAATAATATAAATAAGACGATGTATTTTAAGCATATGCCTATATATTAATTATTGGAAAAACAGTTAGTCATAATGATACTAAAAATAAGACATTTCCGAATCCTCGGTAATATAAAGAATATTTTTGTAAAACCATGTTAAAAATATATAGATATTTTGGACAGAGGTAGCAGCGCAGTATGCGCACATGGTACACCCAGAAAAACCTGTTCCCGTCTGGTTGCCCATAACTTTTTTATGGATGGTTTGATTTTACCAATTGGGATGGATTAATTTTTGTTGATAAACAAAACAAAGTTTGATGAACTTCTGTACCAAACCTTTAAATTGTGGGCAAGGCAGACTTCAGTGGATGTGGCAACTTTTTTTAGGTCAGTCGAAACAAAAACATTTCGGTTCAAAGGCTCTTTCTTGAATCAAGACTCTGCTGAAGCAAACTTCTTTATGGATTAATCGATAGGTATTGACGAGACTAATACATTTCAGTTAAAATTTTTTATAAAGTATGAAAACTGTGGACGCCACAGGTTTGGGCGTTTTGTGGGCGTGGCATAACAAACAGTTTGTATACCCTTGCAGTTATAATTATTGAATTTAAAAATACAAAAAATGATATTCCCAATAGTATAAGATAATATGTCAAAAAACATCGAAGCTATAATTTGTTTCATATTATATTCCCACCAATTTTCCGATCGTTCATATGGCAGCTATATAATTTAGTCGCCCGGTTTTGATAAAATTAAATTCCAAATTCAGAACTAATTAAAAAATGTTATTTACAAGCGTAGGAGGTTATATGTTAAACAAGGAAGAACGCTATAGTCGAGTACCTCGACTATTAAATACCCGTTACTCAGCAAAAGGGACCAAAGGGAAATGGAGATATGCAAGCAGCAAAGCGAGATTGAAATGCGCTTTAAGCGTTATGGGCGTTAGAGTGGGCGTGGCAACATTTTTTTTGGATCAATCGATAGATATTGACGAGACCAATACATTTCAGTTAAAACTTTTTTTTATCTAGCATGAAAATTGTGGGCGTCACAGGTTTGGGCGGTTTGTGGGCGTTAGAGTAGTAGAGTGGCAAATTTTTTTTGGGTCAATCGATAGGTATTGCCGAGACCATTAAATTTCAGTCAAAATTTCTCTCGCATCAAAACTGTAGGAGCCACAGTTTTGGGCGGTTTGTGGGCGTTAGAGTGGGCGTGGCACTCTGCTGAAACAAACTTGCGCTGCGTAAGAAGCTCAGGAATCTGCACGCCAAATCTCAATAACCTTGCTCTTATAGTTTCAGAGATCTCAGCGTTCATCCGGACAGACGGACATGGCTAGATCGACTCGGCTAGTGATCCTGATTAAGAATATATATATATATAAGAATATATATACTTTATGGGGTCGGAAACGCTTCCTTCTGCCTGTTACATAGACGAATAGACGAATCTAGTATACCCCTTTACCCTACGAGTGACGGGTATAAAAACACCAAAGCAATAATTTGATTCATATTATTTTCCCACCAATTTTCCGATCGTACCTATGGCAGCTATATGATATAGTCGTCCGATTTTGATAAAATTAAATTCGAAGTTCAGAACAAATTAAAAAATGTTATTTCCAAGCGTAGGAGGTTTTATGTTAAAAAACACCGAAGCTATAATTTGTTTCATTTTATTTTTCCACCAATTTTCCGACCGTTCTTATGGCAGCTATATGATATAGTCGTCCGATTTCGATAAAATTTTATTCGAAACTGAAAACTAACTAAAAAATGTAATTTCCAAGCTTAGGAGCTTAAAAAACACCAAAGATATAATATTTAAAAACTTTTTTCCGATTATTCCTATGGGAGCTATAAGATATAGTTGTCCGATCCAACTGGTTCCACCTTATATACTACCCGCAAAAGAAATAAGACTTTTGGGAAAGTTTCAGCCCGATAGCTTTAAAACTGAGAGACTAGTTTGCGTAGAATCGGACGGACAGACGGACATAGCTAGATCGACTCGTCTAGTCATGCTGATCAAGAATATATATACTTTATGGGGTCGGAAACGTCTCCGTCATTGCGTGGCAAACTTCTGACTGAAATAAATATACCCTCTGCAAGGGTATAATAACATAACAAACTTGCGCTGCGTACAGGGCTACGGAATCTAAATCTGGAATCCCACTTCTCTATCTTTGATAAATTCCGAGATATCTGCGTTCATACTTACGATTTTGAGAAGCTTGTGGGTGGTTTGTGCGCGTTTAAGTAGGTGTGGCATACTTTTTTTTGTTCAATCGATAGGTATTGATGAGAACAATACGTTTCAGTTAAAAGTCTGCTTGCCAAGTCCCAAATTTCTAGCTCTTATAGTTTCAGCGTTCATACGCACAGAAGGACAGGGCTAGTTCGCCTCGGCTAGTTATTCTGATCAAGAATATATTAGGTTGTCAAAAAAGTCTTTAGGTATTTTCGCTAGTTGTCGCTGCAAGCGCGTAGTTCTAGTTGCATCGGGTCATGCTTTACCGTTTTGGAAAGCTCTTTTCACGCGCTAACACGTGTTTTATTGATTGTTGTTTCTTTTTAGTCGTTCGTGAGTTAAAGTGTCGCAAACATGGAGCAAAATAAAGACAAAATACGGGATATTTTACAGTACCACTACAATAAAGGCAAAAATGCATCTCAAGCCGCCTATAAGCTTTGTGCAGTTTATAGACAACGATGGCATTAACGTTTTCGTTCTGGTGTAGAGGTGGTCGAAGATGCGCCACGCTCCGGAAGGCCTGTCGTCGAAAATAGCGATAAAATCGCTGAATTGGTCGAAAGAGACCGGTATAGTAGCAGCCGTAGCATCAGTCAAGAGCTGGGCATGAGTCATCAAGCCGTTGTTAACCATTTGAAGAAGCTTGGAGTCACTAAGAAGCTCGATGTATGGGTGCCAAACGAATTGACGCAAAAAACACCTTTGACCGTATCGGCGCATGCGAATCTCAAAATTGACCCATTTTCGAAGCATGTGGTGACTGGCGATGAAAAGTAGGTCACTTACGACAACGAAAGGCGCAAACGGTCGTGGTCGAAAAGCGGTGATGCGGCCCAGACGGTGACCAAGCCTGGATTGACGGCCAGGAAAGTTATTTTGTGTGTTTGGTGGGATTGGCAGGGAATCATCCACTATGAGCTGCTCCCCAATGGCCAAATGCTCAATTCGGACATGTACTGCCAACAACAGGACCGCTTGAAGATAGCACTCATGCAGAAGAGGCCATCTTTGATCAACAGAGGCCGAATTGTCTTCCGTCAGGACAACGCCAGGCCACACACATCTTTGTTGACGCGCCAGAAGCTCCGGGAGCTCGGATGGGAGCTTCTTTTGCATTTACCGTATAGTCCGGATCTCGCACCAAGTGATTACCACCTGTTTCTGTCCATGGCGAACGCGCTTGGTAGTCTGAAGTTGGCCACAAGAGAATCCTGTGAAAATTGACTCTGCGAGTTTTTTTGCCAATAGAGAAGCGAGTTTCTATAAGAGGGGCATTATGAAGTTGGCATCTCGTTGGGAACGCGTCATCGAACAAAACGGCACATATTTGACTTGAATCGCATTATTGTCCATTACTTAATAAAAATACATCAGAACTTTTTTGACAACCTAATATATACTTTTTGGGAAACGCTTAATTCTGCCTGTTAAATACTTTCCATCGAATCTAGTATACCCTTTTACTTTACGAGTAACGGGTATAATTAACCCAACATATATTTTATACAGCAATATTTCATACATACAGGGATAACCTTCCTTAAAATACGAATTTTTTTTCCAATTTTAGGTCTCTCTCTCACATTTAAGGTGACATTGCAAACTTATGACTGGAACTATAAAGGTATACAAACGGAAAACTTGTCGGAGTATTACGTGAAGTGATAAAATGTTTATTGTTACATTAACTAAGACTTAGGGGGATCTGAAGAAGAGGAGCGAATTAACAGTGTAAGCCAGCGCGATATATACATTTAAATTACAATTTAACTCTTAAAAATATTTGTTGTCTACTATAATTCTTTAAATGTGTGTTAAAGAAGTCCCATGCACATTCTCTGAAGTATTTAACACAATCCAAAGCAGCAAACCGAAAAATTAAAATGTTCGTCGAATTAATTAGAAATAAATAAAAGATACCAAGTTTCTAGATTTCGTCATTCCTTATTAAAAACTTTTTCATGCGGTTAAATATCAAAACGTCTAAAATTGGTTAAAAATTGAATTCAAACGTCTTAGAGTAAAATTAAATTTGAGTAGCACCTTAAAACCATCATATGTCCAACTTCCTAATTTTAAGATGCAGGTCTGTACGTCATACGGAAAATATTCAACGTCGATTGAACAAGAGGACTTATACACGGCAGGAGGTTGCCAAATCACCAGTCCATTATTATAAACTATTGCTTTTGTCATAAGTGTCACTTCATAATGACCATCAGCACTGAAAAATATACATTTTAACATAACTCCTGTTACCATAGTAGACAAGCCAAAGTGCTGCAGTGATTTCTGCATAATACTTTATGATTATCAAATATTCATAGACATATATGTTTCATAATTTTTTATAAAACATTTTAAAAGGTTATACTGAATCTTATTAATTATATTTCTAATCTAGTTTACAAAATATTTTTCTATCTTAATTATATTTAATGTCAAATAAATTTCAATAAGTTATACAAAAACATGTGTGCGTACTTACATTGCAACTCATATAAAAGGGATACAGATCTCTCACTAAGAAAGTGGCATTACCTTTTAGTTTAGACAAATACTGTGAAACAAATTTTGCCGGACAGGTAATTAATAGTTATTAGAAAAACAGTTAGTCATAATGATACTAAAAAGAAGACATTTCCGAATCCTCGATAATATAAAGAATATTTTTGTAAAACCGTGTTAAAAACATATAGATATTTTGGACAGAGGTAGCAGCGCAGTATGCGCACATGGTACACCCAGAAAAACCTGTTCCCGTCTGGTTGCTCATAACTTTTTTATGGATGGTTCGATTTTACCAATTGGGATGGATTAATTTGTGTTGATAAACAAAACAAAGTTCGATGTACTTCTGTACCAAACCTTTAAATTGTGGGCCTGGCAGACTTCAGTGGGTGTGGCAAATTTGTATAAGGTCAGTCGAAAAAAAACATTTTGGTTCAAAGGTTCTTTCTTGAATTAAAAGTGTGGTCACTCTGCTGGATCAAACTTGCGCTGCGCAAGAGTCTGTAGAATCTGCATGCCTATTCCCAACTTTGTAGCTATTATAGTTTCCGTGATCTTAGCGGTCATACATACGGACGGGCAGATGGACAGGCAACTCGGCTGATCAAAAATATAAATACTTGCTGAGGTCAAAAACGCTTCCTTCTGCAAAAAGTTAAAATAAATGAAGGAAAATCCCAAAATCGCCTACAGGAGGACAGTGCAGACGAAAAAGGACGCCTAATCCAATCTGTAGCCCATCATTGAGGGACTTGACCCACAGAAAGCAATAGCAAAGCAGGGCAAATGTGCTGGAGGTAATCCCATTGGGAAGCCCATTGGGAAGTCCATTGGGAAGGAGCATGCCGAGTGGGACTCCGCTCCCTACATGGACATCCTGAAGGACGTATCCTCGCAAAGAAAGTAGGTTCTGGCCAAAAGAATATTGTTACGATGCACGAATAACCACCTGTTCGGAATTAATGGACTAGTTGTAAATAGTTTGTTGTTATATTATTATTGGATAATACCCATTAAGGAATAGGGAATACCTGTAAGGCAGTAGACCCTGTCGCGAAGTTTACTGTGTATCTCTATTGGTCATCCCTAAAACACACACACACATTGAAACTTTGAATTATACGGGAAGTTAAGCGTCGAAACTTTGGAGTATTTTAACCTGAAACTAAAAAATTTCGCTGGAAACCTTAAATGGGCACCTTGTGTTTGGCAAGGCACAACTCACACGTGCACATGCTTCCTCGGAATTCACTTTAGAACATCATCTTCGCCATATCATGGACACGTTCGACCAAATTAAGAAGGTGTCTGCGGAAAGATACTCCCTCTCTCAGGTAGAGGATTTGGCCGTACCCGACGATCTGCACGAATACGAAACTAAGTACTACGAATTGCACGCGTTGTTATCAGATGCCATCGTTGAGAGAAAACGGACAAACTCTCATTCGTCTACCCTGATCGCCAATGTGGAGGAGCCACTTGAACGATGAGCTACCTCGCAAGCACAGCTGGTGGCTTCGCAAACTCAATTCTTGGAGCAGGTTCGGGAATCAAATACACACACGGAAATAATCAAGATTCCAATTTTTCGTGGCAACTACGAAGATAGGACTAAATTTTGTGATCTGTTTCTGGGGTTGTGGATCGACGCGAAAACCTCACCAGATGCCAGAAATTCCATTACGTCCTATTTGGATGGAGAAGTGCTTAACTTGGTGAAAAAACTTGGAGGAAAACTATGTTGAAGCCTGGGATAAACTAGTACATCGGTACGACAAAAAGCCACTAATAACGCGGTCTTTTATTGCTGGTTTTTTGGCGTTACAAAACGTCTCAGCTTCGGGAGTAGCTCGATTGTTCAAGGTAGCCGATGGAGCTGACGAGTCTATTCGATTATTTCACACACTTGGTTGTGATCAGTGGGACCCATACACTAATACACATACTACTAGGCAAACTGGATATGAAAACCCGCCAATCTTGGGCGGAACGGCCAGAACGCTGCTCAAACGATGCGACTCACTGGAATTTTGTTAATCTACTCCCAAGGTTTACGGGAATTCATATTTAAAGATTTGTACTGTCTGCACACAACCGCTTTCGATAATGGCCTGCACTCATTTTCTATCAATGGAAATACCATACCGTCGATCATTCGCAAAGCTTCATAAATTGTAGTTTCAATTCGAAATTCAGATGTCATTTCTGCAAAGGATTACATCATACACTGGTACATCAAGATTCAGAAGAGGAACGTGAGCCCGCAGCCAATAACAAACCGGACAGCAGCGGTACAAGAACAGAAGCTCTACCAGCCGGAATATCCAATTTCTCCGTAGAGACTGCCCTTCTTGCTCGAACCCAGACCATGGTGCCCACCATACTAGCTTAAGTCGTGAACATATGTGGTAAACAGACGTTTTGCCGAAATCTTTTGGATTCCGGATCGACTATCACCTTGGCCACGGAGGCTTTCATTCAATGGCGCACCTCGTACCCATGCGCGCATTTCGATTATGGGTCTTCCTTCTCAAGCCGCAGTTACAACTCTCTGGAGAGATCTACAAGGCCTGCACTAGACTAGGCCGACCCCACATTCGCTACCCTTGGAGACATTGATGTAATTATCGGATCGGATCAGCTATGGAGTCTTTTTACGGGCCAACGAAAACTGTTAGGAAGGGAATGCTATCAATTCATGAGCCTTCTGCAACAGGCCGTGAATCGATTTTCTATGTTGGAAATCAAATCAATCTAGCATTAAACAAGGAAGAACGCTATAGTCGAGTACCTCGACTAGATACCCGTTACTCAGCTAAAGGGACCAAAGGAAAATGGAGATATGCTAGCAGCAAAGCGAGACTTAAATGCGCCACCTACTGGCGGTAGACAGATTTAAGCGTTGTGGGCGTTAGAGTTGGCGTGGAAAAGTTTTTTTTTGATCAATCGGTAGGTATTGACGAGACCAATACATTTCAGTTAAAATTTTTTATCTAGCATGAAAATTGTGGGCGCCACAGGCTTGGGCGGTTTGAGGGCGTTAGAGTGTGCGTGGCATATTCGCGTAACAAACTTGCGCTGCGCTCAAACCTACGGAATCTAAATCTGAAATCCCATTTCTCTATCTTTTATAGTTTCCGAGATATCCGCGTTCATACTTACGATTTTTTGAAGTTTGTGGGCGTTAGAGTGGGCGTGGCAAACTTTTTTTTGGGTCAATCGATAGGTATTGATGAGAACAATACATATCAGTTAAAATTTTTATTCTACCATCAAAACTGTAGGAGCCACAGTTTTGGGCGGTTTGTGGGGGTTAGAGTGGGCGTGGCGCTCTTCTGAAACAAATTTGCGCTGCGTAAGAAGCTGCACGCCAAATCTCAATAGCCTAGCTCTTATAGTTTCCGAGATCTCAGCGTTCATCCGAACGGACCGACAGACGGAGAGACGGACAGACGGACATGGCTAGATCGACTCGGCTAGTGATCCTGATGAAGAATATATATACTTTATGGGGTCGGAAACGCTTCCTTCTGCCTGTTACATACTTTCCGACGAATCTAGTATACCCTTTTACTCTAAGAGTAACGGGTATAATTCGAATTCCTTTTACATTATGTGTATCACTCGTTTTGATCAGACTATCGTAGTACATTTTCAACTTTGCGGCTATATATAGTAGTCCTCTCTCACACTCTTTTGGTATGTATAGTATCTTAACTTGTCAGCTTTGACTACAATCACTAAAAATATTTTTTGTGTTGTGCTTTGTAATCATCTTTATATAAATAAACTACGTTTTACAGAAGCTACTGAATTTGTAGCTCCAGTTGGCCAGAAATAAAGTCAAGAACTAATATGTATAAATCTCTAACAGCGTTCCAAATCGGGAGTGACAGATAAATTGTTCATTATTCCTATAGATCAGTAGAATTCGTAAATACGGGATATAGATAAAAGTTAAGTCAAAAAATCACGTGTAACATAACGGTTATATTAAAAGCTAGGGGAGAATAGGGTATAGTGACGAACGATTCAATTTTTAAATGTCACTTTTCCAATAAAAAATATTTGCAAAAGTTTAAAAACAGAAAGTTGTTCACATCTCAGTAGCATATTTCTGTAAAAGTTCGATGGTATGATTCCAGCGTAAGCCAATATTTTTTTTTAATTTTTAAGGTTGTAGGGTAAGGCATAAGCAAATATTTTTTTTCACTTTTTAAAGTTGCAGGGTAAGGTGACGAACTGATAATTCACACACAAATACACAGAAAAAACTTTACTGTACACGTTAAAAATGTCTACTTCAGATCTGGGTTCAAATGGAACAAATTAAGTTGTTCAATTTTTTTTTAGTTATCGGCTGTAGAAAAGAAAAAAATAACGATACCTTGTAAAATATTCGTCACGATACACTACATAATACTGATGGATACATGATTCATAATGCGCTAAAGAAAAAATCTCAAAGTACAAAAAACTGTTGCCTCAGATTTTTCTAATACTTGTATATACTTATCTGACTTGGTTTTTCACAAATCTTTGCTGTGGCACTGTATACACAAGATAACACCCAAAATAATATAAAGATCCAGACTTAAGTAGAAGTAAGCATTGATTGCACAACCAATGCCCCCAATAAAGCTCACACGAATTAAGCCACGTGCGCTGAGCTAGCACCTTTTGATTAGCGATCGTGGGAATGCTGAAAAGCCAAAGTTGACCGAAGTAGAAGTAAGCATTGATTGCAGAATCAATGCCCATAATAAAGTTCACACGAGCTAAGCCACGCGCGCTGAGCTTGCACCTTTCAATTAGCGGTCGTGGGAATGCAGAATAGCCAATTTCCAAAGTTGATCGAACCCAGCCAAGTGCATACAACAATAACAATAACTTAAATGCATTGGCCAATGACAACTAAATTTGGTCAACAGCGACAGCGAGGAAGAGCAGCAGCCAATGACAATGAAGAACGCTGGCAGAAACAGCCGCAGCGGCAGAGACGGTGGCAGCGATGGATCGACCCGTAGTTATAATGAATAATTGTTTAGCTTAAGTAATATCAGTTCTAAATCCAACTCCATAAAGAAAAGATTGATTTTTTTTATATCAATTAATCTCCAATCTTTTAACTGGCGCCCGAACAGGGACCTGATTGAAAGCCGCGAAAGGACTACAAGTACCGCGTTTCGTGAAGTTCGAAAAAATTTTCCGACGATTCGTTCAAACATCCGCCTAATCCGCGAGAAGTGAAGAAAAAATCCGAGACCCGGAAGTGCAAAGTGCTGTTAGAAATACAACAACACTGTCACTCCTAAAAATAGGACTTGTGCCCAGCGGGGATAATCAGGCCAAAAATTAATCGCCGTGATCCCTCTAGTATCCGTTCGGAGGGAACGTGTAAAAAGGTGCAGAGAAGGCCCCTAGTAAGCCCGCACTCAGGAGAGATCGCTGCAGCGTGGGATAAACCGGAATCTGCCGCAAAACTTCTATCCACAACTCTATCATAACGCAAACCAAATACATTTAGTACCCATAAATGGAACAATCCCAGCTACTCAGACTAACCAATTCAGATGTTATAACCAACCCTATACAAATCAGGCCAGTGCAGTAGCATCTTACAACACACCAAAACCTCCCCCACGACCCTAACCGAAACCGGTACCTATGGATGTCGATCAGTCAATTCGCTCACGTCATAAAAATTATATGAACAGACCAGCAAATAATGGTTATGCAGGGAAAAGACCTCTCTGCACTGCCAACGTTCCAAATACTAACAAAATGCCAAGGCAATTCCATATCCATCCGGAGACAGGAAGCAATGCACAGCAAAATTCAGAAGAAGTTACATCAAGCCCAGAAGAAGAGTATTATCAGTTGGCAGAAGAAAATAATGTAAACGAGCTTCAGGAAGAATGTGTATGGCAAAACGATATTGAGCAGCAGGAATACATAGATATGTCAGAGCTTCATTTTTTAGAGTAAATCGTTCCTCATTACCATACTTTAAAGTAACCACAGGGAACGGAAAAATTCTAAAATTCTTAATAGACACAGGCTCAAATCAGAATTATAATCAAAACCAATTAGTACCAAAAACAAAACAAAATGAGAAACAATTTTCCGTCAGCTCAGTTGGAGAAACCACTAAAATAACACAATATGCAATACTTAAGCTCCCTAACATTTCAGATACACCCATGAAATTTTTATACCCGTTACTCGTAGAGTAAAAGGGTATACTAGATTCGTCGGAAAGTATGTAACAGGCAGAAGGAAGCGTTTCCGACCCCTTAAAGTATATATATTCTTGATCAGGATCACTAGCCGAGTCGATCTAGCCATGTCCGTCTGTCCGTCTGTCTGTCCGGTTGAACGCTGAGATCTCGGAAACTATAATAGCTACAATACTGGGATTAGGCATGCAGATTCCTGAGATTCCTGCGCAGCGCAAGTTTGTTTCAGCAGAGTGCCACGCCCAATCTAACGCCCACAAACCGCCCAAAACTTTGGCTCATACAGTTTTGATGCTAAAGTAAAAATTTAAACTGAAATTAATTGTTCTCATCAATACCTATCGATTGACATAAAAAAAGTTTGCCCACTTTAACGCCCACAAACCGCCCACAAACTTCAGAAAATCGTTAGTATGAACGCGGATATCTCGGAAACTATCAAAGATAGAGTATTGGGATTTCAGATTTAGATTCCATAGCATTGTACGCAGCACAAGTTTGTTATGCGAATATGCCACGCCCACTCTAACGCCCACAAACCGCCCAAGCCTGTGGCGCCTTCAATTTTTATGCTAGATAAAAAATTTTAACTAAAATGTATTGGTCTCGTCAATACCTATCGATTGATTTAACCAAAAAAAAATGTTGCCACGCCCACTCTAACGCCCATAACGCTTAAATCTGTCTACCGCCGGTAGGTGGCGCATTTCAATCTTGCTTTGCTGCTTGCAGACCTCCATTTGCCTTTGGTCCCTTTAGCTGAGTAACGGGTATCTGATAGTCGAGGTACTCGACTATAGCGTTCTTCCTTGTTATACCCGTTACTCGTAGAGTAAAAGGGTATAGTAGATTCGTCGAAAAGTATGTAACAGGCAGAAGGAAGAGTTTCCGACCCCATAAAGTATATATATATTCATGATCAGGATCACTAGCCGAGTCGATCTAGCCATGTCCGTCTGTCCGTCTGTCCGTATGAACGCTGAGATCTCGGAAACTATAATAGCTACAATACTGGGATTAGGCATGCAGATTCCTGAGATTCCTGCGCAGCGCAAGTTTGCCTCAGCAGAGTGCCACGCCCACTCTAACGCCCACAAACCGCCCAAAACTGTGGCTTCTACAGTTTTGATGCTAGAATAAAGATTTTAACTGAAATGTATTGTTCTCATCAATACCTACCGATTGACCTAAAAAAAAGTTTGCCACGCCCACTTAAACGTCCACAACCCGCCCACAAACTTCAAAAAATCGTAAATATGAACGTCGATATCTCGGAAACTATCAAAGATAGAGAATTGGGATCACAGATTTAGTTTCCGTAGCCTTGTACGCAGCGCAAGTTTGTAAAGCGAATATGCCATGCCCACTCTAACGCCCAAAAACCCTCCAAGCCTGTGGCGCCCACAATTTTTATGCTAGATACAAAATTTTAACTGAAATGTATTAGTCTCGTCAATACCTATCGACTGACCAAAATAAAATTTGCCACGCCCACTCTAACGCCCATAACGCTTAAATCTGTCTACCGCCGGTAGGTGGCGCACGTCAATCTTGCTTTGCGGCTTGCATATCTCCATTTCCCTTTGGTCCCTTTAGCTTAGTAACGGGTATCTGATAGTCGAGGTATTCGACTATAGCGTTCTTCCTTGTTATACCCGTTACTCGTAGAGTAAAAGGGTATACTAGATTCGTCGGAAAGTATGTAACAGGCAGAAGGAAGCGTTTCCGACCCCTTAAAGTATATATATTCTTGATCAGGATCACTAGCCGAGTCGATCTAGTCATGTCCGTCTGTCCGTCTGTCTGTCCGTCCGGATGAACGCTGAGATCTCGGAAACTATGAGAGCTAGGCTATTGAGATTTGGCGTGCAGATTCCTGAGCTTCTTACGCAGCGCAAGTTTGTTTCAGTAGAGTGCCACGCCCACTCTAACGCCCACAAGCCGCCCACAAACTTCAAAAAATCGTAAGTATGAACGTGGATATCTCGGAAGCTATCAAGAATAGAGAATTGGGATCTCAGATTTAGATTCCGTAGCCTTGTGCGCAGCGCAAGTTTGTTACGAAAATATGCCACGCCCACTCTAACGCCCACAAACCGCCCAAGCCTGTGGCGCCCACAATTTTCATGCTAGATACAAAATTTTAACTGAACTGTATGGTCTCGTCAATACCTATCGATTGACCCAAAAAAAAATTTGCCATGCCCACTCTAACGCCCATAACGCTTAAATCTGTCTACCGCCGATAGGTGGCGCATTTCAATCTCGCTTTGCTGTTTGCATATCTCCATTTCCCTTTGGTCCCTTTAGCTGAGTAACGGGTATCTAATAGTCGAGGTACTCGACTATAGCGTTCTTCCTTGTTTTAACTAGAAACACTAAAAACCCTTCCACGGTATACTGGCAATGACACAATGAAAAGTCTAGGAGCAATTATAGATGTACAGAACGATACATTAATTCTTGGAAATAAGCGCAAAATTAAAATTCACCAATTAGCAACACAAGCAGTAAATACAATTGGACCACAAGTCGGCCATATGACCGAGTCTCAGAAATCAATCATAAATCTCCTCGTACAAAGTCACAAAACCCTCTTCGCAAATCCCGATACGAAGTTAGCATACACAACTAAAGTAGTAGGCGACATCAGAACTTCGTCCTATTCCCCACACAGAGAAAATAAAATACCAAAACTGGTCATCAATCGGGTATTTTTGCATATCAATTCTGATCCCTTATGTTGCCATATCATATTCATATTTTCGAACATATGAAATTGATATTTTCGAACATGTCAATTTGGTATATTTCATAACAGATTGATATGCGCACATATCAAAGTTGTGACCAAATTGTGGTATTTTGTAATATCCAACTGATATGCTTTCATATCAAACTGATATGCTTTCATATCAAACTGATATACTTTCATATCAGATTGATATGTTTGTAATATCAATATTAATCAGTTTTGTTTTTTTCTTTTTTGAATCTTATAAAAAAATAAATATTGAAAACCCATAAGATCGCTGTAAATATTTATTTTTTATATATTTCGGATCAATTATAAAAATTATTCTAGAACTTAGCAATAAATGACCGATCACTCTGTACTCGGATGCCTCCTGTAGCTTTGCATCAGCGCCAGGAAGTCCTTCTTCTGTCCTCGATAGAAGCTTCCCAGCGAAGTGGTGAACGCCAACTTGCCCAGTTCAGCATCTTGGCCAGCCATTTGACTTTGTGTAGTGCAGTATGTGTTGTCAGCCACCGAAGCGCACGTTAAAGTGTCCAAGAAATAAATATTTTAGAATTAGACAAACATCAAGTACAATTGAAAATGAGATACTTACCATTTGCAAAAATAAAGAAACAACATATGTTAATGTTTCACTTTGTACACTTTCACTTTTCGTCGAATGTTAGAGTGACCGCGGCAATTCTGTCAAAAAATATCTTTTGTACCATACTTAATACCATAAATACACAAAAAATACGAAAGCACAGTCATAATTTTTTTTCGAAGACTTTTCGATGTTACGATTGATATGAAAAACATATCAAATTAATACGAATATATATTAATATGATGCAAAATCATATCAATTAGAAATGTTGATATGAATTCGTATCATGCTGATATGAATTCGTATTAATTTGATATGTAAAAGGTGATATGTGAAAATTGGGGAGACAATATCAATATCAATATTGATCCGATTTTTTCTCTGTGTACGCAAAAATAGCAAAACCTTTAACCATCCTTCTAAGAGACGAAGAAGGCCGTATATCTAAGACCAAGTCAAGCAGAACTGCTATAGACCTGAGCAAAGACGCGATTACAGCATTTCACTATGGGGAATTTGACCACTTTTTTTGGCCAAAACCCATTTTTTAAAAGTCGTTAAAAATAGGTTTTGTTAATCAGAATGCATCAGGATAACATCAATATCTAATGTTACTAACAGAAAACTTTAACAGTGCGCACCACTGTTAAGTTATCAGCTGTTAAAGCCTGTTTTTATTTCAACGAGGTGGCAGCGCTGGTAAAGCGCCTATTATTCTTAATAGTTTAAATTGTCAAAAAGTGTAAGACTAAACAAAGCTCTGAGATTTTTGAAACACCATCCAATCAGAGGGACTTGTAACTTGTGTTTGAGACCTTAATATTGTATTTATTGATTGTCGTGCTCGTATATTCGTGTTCTAGTTCTAACCTCAAAAAAAAAACATCTTTAAGTTAAGTTGTATTTATAAATAGAGCTACAAAGTGATTCCAGCTGTTTCCACCTCTGAAACCTTTTTTATCTTGTAGAGTATTTAAATCTAATTGAGCTCGGTTAGTATAAAGGTGCACTTTTGCGCACTTTCTCTAAAATTTAGCTTTAAAGACCTCTACCTAATATGGTATATTTCTCGCATTTTTGTCTGGTAAATGCCAGTTTCGATGTTATCTTAAGAGAAACTGTGTGCAGTTATATTTCTTATTAAATAACGATTATTTTAAAATTATTTTACAACATAATTTTACTTACTTAATGTTGATATATAGGATTTTTGTTAAAAATTATAGTGATAACAATACAAAAAATTACAATTTCACTAAAAAAAAATGGGAAATAAAAAACGCCAATATTTTTTTTAAAATCAGTTTGGTCTTTTAAAAATAAAAAATCAAGAAAAAAAATTTTTTATTTGATTGACAAGAAAAAAATTTTTTTTTTCTCAAAAAAAAGGCGGGACCACGCCAATCTTTTTTTAAATTACTTCCTTTAAATTTTATATACTTAATTCTATAAACAAAACCTTAAAATGTTGCTTCGTTTTTAAGTTATTAATTAATGCCAAAAGAAGTGGGCAAATTCCCCATAGTGCATTTGAGAAACTTAAAAATACCCTCGTCTCCAGAGACGTTACCCTTGCATATCGAGATTTTGGAAAAGAATTCCAACTGACTACCGATGCTTCAAGCTACGCAATAGGCGCGGTGTTGGAACAAAATCATAGGCCAATAACGTTTATTTCTCGCTACCTGTCAAAATCGGGGAGAACTATGCAACCAATGAAAGAGAGATGCTTGCTATAGTTTGGACCCTCCAAAGCCTAGGGCATTACCTCTACGGGTATAGCGTAAATAATCATAACGCTACAAGCCTGAAGTAGCTAACGTAGTAGCGGATGCGTTATACCGAGCCCCCGCTGAAATTAATTCTATCAGTTCATCAGGATTTTCGGTAGAAGCTCCAATTAATGTATTTAAAAACCAGATATATTTACTGACAGACGACACAGATTCCTATAGCTTCGAAATACCATTTCCAACATATCACAGACATATTATTAAACAACAAGGGAGAACGCTATAGTCGAGTACCTCGACTATCAGATACCCGTTACTCAGCTTAAGGGACCAAAGGGAAATGGAGATATGCAAGCAGCAAAGCGAAATTTAAATGCGCCACCTACCGGCGGAAGACAGATTTAAGCGTTGTGGGCGTTAGGGTAGGCGTGTCAAAATTTTTTTAGATCAATCGATAGGTATTGACGAGACCAATACATTTCAGTTAGAAATTTTTATCTAGCATGAAAATTGTGGGCGCCACAGGCTTGGGCGGCTTATGGGCGTTATAGTAGGCGTGGCATATTCGCGGAACAAAATTGCGCTGCGTTCAAAGCTACGGAATCTAAATCTGAGATCCCGATTCTCTATCTTTGATAGTTTCCGAAATATCCACGTTCATACTTACGATTTTTTGAAGTTTGTGGGCGGTTTGTGGGCGTGGTCAATCGATAGGTATTGATGAGAACAATACATTTCAGCTAAAATTTTTATTCTAGCATCAAAACTGTAGGAGCCACAGTTTTGGACGGTTTGTGGGCGTTAGAGTGGGCGAGGCACCCTGCTGAAACCAACTTGCGCTGCGCAGGAATCTTAGGAATCTGCATGCCTAATCCCAGTATTGTGGCGCTTATAGTTTCCAAGATCTCAGCGTTCATACGGACAGACGGACACGGCTAGATCGACTCGGCTAGTGATCCTGATCAAGAATATATATACTTTATGGGGTCGGAAACGCTTCCTTCTGCCTGTTACATACTTTCCGACGAATCTAGTATACCCTTTTACTCTACGAGTAACGGGTATAAAAATCTTATACAGAAAACTTATAGCAATTTTAACTGACAGACTTGACCCTAAACTTATAAACGGAATCATTACTTCCGAAGAAGTAATGGAAAAAATTCAAAACATTTACCCCACCTCCTCTAAATCATTTAAAGTAAGGTTCACCCAAAACGAAATAGACGACGTAACTTCAGAATCTCAACAAAATGAAATAATAACACTCGAACATAAAAGAGCCCATAGAAATGCAAAGAAAATAAAATACAAATTTTAAAAAACTATTTTTTTCCACAAGCAAGAAAGAAAATTTAAACAATACTTCAAGCCTGTCAAACTTGTAAAGAATCGAAATACGATAGACACCCCCCAAAAGGAGAGATCAAACTGACTCCCATTCCGAATTACCCGGGAGAAATAGTTCACATTGTTATTTATATCACAGAAAAACATAGAGTCTTAACGGGAATCGACAAATTTTCAAAATATGCTCAAGTTAAAATTTTAGAGTCAAGAGCATCCGAAGATATAAAGAATCCGTTGCTTTCGGTATGCCGAAATGGATAATAATGGACAATGAACGCTCACTAGGCTCAGCAGCAATCAAGTTTATGTTAGAAGACTAACTCAAAATATCAGTGCACACGACTGCTCAATACGCATCGACAAGTAACGGACAAATAGAGAGGTTTCATTCAACTCTATCCGAAATCATGCGGTGCCTCAAAAAAGACAACGGGAGCATGACATTTGAGGACTTAGTCTTTAAAGCAGTTCAGGAATATAATAAATCGATCCATTCGGTAACAAAGGAAAGTCCGATAGACACATTTTTTAGAAGCACAATCTCCAGTTAAGCAGAAGATATAGAAAAAAAAACAAGAAGAAATCAGACAGATAATCCAAAAAAACAATCAGCCGACCTCGATTATCATAATCAGGGCAAGGTACAACCAAAACTTTTTAAGCCAGGCGATACAGTCCACGTAAAAATAGATAGAAGGCTAGGAAGCAAACTTACACCTAGATACAAAGCTGAGAAAGTAGCAGAAAACAAAATGACCACTATAAAACACATATTAAAAATCATACATAAAAGTAATATAAGAACATAGTTTTTCAGACTATTTTTACCAACATGCTTGGGGATAACCACAGTCCTCGACTATTCCAACTCACAAATCATCTCACTCGAAACCGGATTAGCGGCTAAGCAAGACGGAACATTTAAAATCATCCACATCTTTAACTTACTTAGCTATGAAGAAACTCTTGCGAAGTTAGAAGAATCATTTCATTCACTCACCTCATCTCATCCATTTCACCCCTACCTTTCCTACGAACTAAAACAGATCCATACTGATTTACGCATACTTCAAACTCAAAAAAGACAGAGAAGGGCAATTGAAGCAATAGGTACCGCATGTAAATGGCTGGCGGGATCACCAGACCACCACGACCATGAGATCTTAGCAAATAAGATAAATGAGCAATTAGAAAACAACAATAAACAGGTAGTAATTAACAGATTAATTAATCAAAAAATTAACCAACTTACTAATGCCACTAATGCAATACTGGAAGTTACCCAGAGTTCGGAAGAAATCGTAAATCAGAAAGCAAATATTTTAAAGTATAAAATTCAATTAATAAAAGAAGAAATAACCAACATTATATACGCAATTACATGGGCCAAATCGAACACAAGAAATTATTTTGTATTTACAAGCACAGAAACCACAGTAGTCGAAGATATTTTTAAAAAAGAAAATAAATTATTTTTTAACATAGAGGAATTATTGGAATTTGCTAAAGTTAAATTAGCCACAAATGGCAACGACCTCATTTTTATTATTAGCCTCCCAACCATTAAAACGGATAATTGTAGAACTTTAAAAATAAAGCAATAAGAAAAGCCCAAGTAATCAATGATATAAAATACGAAAATTTTTTAGAATGTAAGAGAGAATTATTTGCAATTAAAAATCCTTGTGAATCCCATAGTGATAAGACAATTTGTAATTCAGAAAATTTGTTAGACTTAAGCAATGATACTTGCGTAAACGCTATGCTGAACCTTCGAGAACCAGAATGTAAGTTGATCAAAACTGAACACATACCGGATTTCGAAGAAATACTGCCAGCCACCATAATGCTTAACGACTTCAATGAGCCAGTCTCGCTAGACGAAAAACTTCTACATCTGCAAGGTTCCTTCATAATACAATAACGTAATTCAACCGTAACTATTGGCGATACTTCTTACAAGTTGTGAGGAGTTGAATAACTCCCCACAAATAGAAGCAGCAGCAGTTGGCCGGCCGCTTACCAGATACGCGGCGAGTTCGCGTAGTAACGGCGCGGCGAGGAGAGTTTGGAGACTTGGATGGAGAACAGGAGAGTTTGGAGACTTGGATGGAGAACGAGAGAGTTTGGAGACCACGGTTGGAGATCAGGAGAGTTTGAAGACCAAGGAGCGGAGAATGAAAGAATGGAGACTTGGCGGGCAGAGCAAGAGTGCCGTGTGCAAAAGCGGATAACGAAACTTCACCGGACTTTGGACTCTCCCGTGAACTTTGAACCGGGAGAAGAAGTGCCACATCTCGGCAGTGGAGCGGCACACAGGCGTGCCACAAGCATCACGGGAATCAGCGGGACGGCAGCTGTGGGCAGAGCATAGGTTGGAAGCGGTACGTGGAGGACAAGTGGATCAACCAGGAGGCACGGACTTTGGACCCGGAGTGGAGAGATCCAGCGGGCCGTGCGCAAAAGGGAATTAACGGTTCCCGGAGGCCCTATATAAGGCCACAGAGCGCTGGTAGCTGGATCAGTCGATCACGAGGAGTCAAACCTTCAAGATCAGTTAAAGTACCAAGTGAACAGTCAGTCAAGCAAGTAATCTACAAGGGAGCCACAACCAAGCGAGTCGTCGGAAACAGCGCTGTGGGAAGCATACAAGGAGCAAGATCGTTACATCGAGACGTTCGGGATTGGGACATCAGGAATCTCCGAATTGAGACACAAGTGTATGAGTTCCGGAAGGCATCACACGGCTAAGTCAAGGCGATCGTTTTTCCAACTTTGTCACGACCACACCCTGGCGAGTCGCCCGGCGGGTCTGTCAGAGACAAGCGGAAGAGGCCTACGACGAAGAACCGTCTGCTTGGGGAGGAAAGTTGTCTGAGACCCAGCGTACCTTGCCCGACCAAGCAGGACCTGACGTGACGGACGAGCGGTAGATCGATTTGCGGTTTCAAGAGGCGGTCGCCTGGAGAGCCCTGCGATTACCGGCGAAGTTCCCGAACAGCAACCGCCCAACTCCCCGAGTGCCAGAACGACAAGCTACTGGTCAGGAGACAGCGCAGAGGACATCGGCAGCGACGCCAGCAGACATTTCCGGCAGCCACGTTACCATCGCCGCGCGGAGCTCATTGGGGAGCGCAGGTGCGTCGCGGACGTCAAGCATTAGGGCGAAGCCGGGTGGAACGTTCTTCTGCGCTAGGCGTAAAGCAAAGTGAACTGCTAGGCAGCTTCCTGGCGGCAGCCTTGACTGTCAGCGCGATCTGAGCAAGAACCTAGCGGGACCGTCCGGGACAGAGCAAGGGACGAGTATTGCCTCGAAAGGCGTCGGCCTGGAGAGCAAGGCTTGTTCACCCTAGTCTGAGAACGGTGACGCTTCCTTAAGCCCACAAGGCCGAACTCTCTGCGAGTCTAAGGCGCAACTAGCGACCCCGAGGCAGCGCGTCGGCGAGCATGCAGAGGCGGCCACTACGAGCGTCCCGAGACTCAGGAGCCAAGCGGAAGCCGAGTCAACGCGTCGACAAGCCAGAAGGAGGAGCACCAGAGCAAGGAGATACCGAAGCCAGCCCAGCCACACACCCGCTGTACTAATACCACGAGAATAAATCCCACTGTTGCCATTAGAACCCTTTGTTTTCTCACTGATCTACGGGGCAATCACGTCATATAAATTTGGTGGGACGAACACACAATCTTCTGAGATAGCCGCACGAATATCGTAGCGAGCAGACAACAAAATCAGTTCGTTACATCTGGCGCCCAACGTGATTGTCCCAACAGTGAGAACAGCACAATAAAAATGAGAAAGAAGTGGATTTTCCGCCTTAAGAAGGAGGACTTCGCCCATGTCGCAAAGAGGCCTGATGTCGCCCTGGAGGGCAGGCTAGACGACATGAGGAAGGCTTTATCGGAATATTACTCAGAAACAGAGAACGATCCACAACTCGTCGACATCTGGGCCGAGCTGGAGGCGACATACCACGACAGAGCCGGCCCAAGCATTACGTTAACGAACGCTGAAGGGGACAACCTGGTGGCAAGCCTCAGCATTGACAACATGCAAAAAGAGGCCCACAGAAGAGAATCAAGCCAATATAAGAAAACAGCAGCGCTGACCCCGAGACCAAGCCAGTCGGAATGGTCGTTCAGGTTCGACGGGGCGGAAAAACCATTCGAGTTCCTGGAGCAGGTAGAATGGTCCGCCAACACGTACGGTTTGGAGCTTGATATGATCCCTCGAGCGATGCCGGAGTTGCTAAAATGAAGGGCTTTGAAATGGTTCATCGCCAACAACAAGCACACATATTTTCTGCTAAGAGATTTCTTCACCAGGCTGGCGGACCAGGTCCGGCAAAGGAAGCAAGGCTTCAGCGAGCCGTTCAAGGACTACATGATCGACATGCATACGATGGTGAGGCCACTTAACTATTCTACGAAAGAGACGTTAGAGTCATTAAAGAGAACTGCACCCCAAGCCTACGGATTTTCTTAAGAGCACACATAGTGTCGGACCTGGACACGCTAATGATCCTAGCCGATGAGTACGAAGAACTGGAAAAGGAACGGGAAGTTTTCGCACAGGAGAACAAGTTCTCGAAGACCAAGTCGGCGTCACCAACACAGGTGACATGCAGAAGATGCGAGGAGACAGATAACCAGGACACACGAGGAAACGACCAATGGTCACCACCACACCAAGCCAGACGACAGCAGGCAACAGACGCACCACGCGGAGGCCATTGGACACCACCCCCACAGCAACAGAGACAGCCAAACAAGACCTTGTGGCGGCCGCCAAGCAACACACAGAGGCCACAAGATACCACCCATATCACAGACCCGCAGGAGGCCTGTCGGAAATGCGGTGGGAACGGACACTGGGCTAGAGGATGTCGAAACCAGCGGCTGCTGTTTTGCTGGATATGCGGCAAGGTGGGTGTTAGGAGCGTCGATTGCTGCCAACGATCGGGAAATGGCCAGTGATCTCAGCCGCAGAGAAGCGAGCGGGGATCGCACAATGCCACCTCTCCAAACTAACGGGCAAGCTAATCGAGGAGGAGCAGCAGTTGTCCGCAGCTGTGATGATTGGTGGGAAAAGCTACAAAGCCACAATCGACACCGGAGCAACGGCAAGCTTCGTTAGCGAAGAATTGGCGGACAATATTGCTGCTCTAGGAAAGATTACCTGGACGAGACGGCAAGTTAGGTTGGCAAATGGAAGGTGAGGCGGAATTGATGCGCAGCTCGAGGTGGAGGTCAAATTCGGCAACAAACAAGTGACCATGAGCCTGTTGATTTTACCCGGGGTAGTGGATCCATTAGTGTTGGGATGGAACTTCCTGAAACAAGTCGGAACCGAGATAAGGTGTGCTGGAATAATAATACCAGCCAGGAACCGACACAATGGATGGCTCGAGGAGAAACTATCAGTAGCAGTCGTTCAAGAAGTAAACGAGTTGGACGATACTACAGCGTTCCTTGAAACAGAGCTGGCAGACTTCAGCACAATGACGGGAACATCGAATATGGCAGAACACCAGATCAAAATGAAGGACGACAAGCCAATCAAGCAGAGATACTACCCAAAGAACCCAAAAATTCAAGGGGAAATCAACGCAAAGGTGGACGAGCTTCTTCAAATGGGGTTCATAGAGCATTCAAAGAGCCCATACAGCTCCACCATCGTGATGGTGAAAAAGAAGACAGGCAAGTGGAGACTGTGTGTCGACTTCAGGCATATCAACGCGAGGTCAGTGAAGGATGCCTATCCAATGCCCCGCATAAACTACATCCAAAATCAACTAAGGGAAGCGCGGTACATCAGCAGTTTGGACCTGAAGGATGGATACTGGCAGATCCCACTGGAAGAGAGTAGCAGGCAATATACGACGTTTACGGTACCAGGCAAAGGTCTGTTTCAGTGGAGCGTAATGCCGTTCGGATTTAACTCGGCGTCGGCAACTTTTCAGCGAGTCTTAGACCAAGTAATTGGCCCCGAGATGTCACCTCACGCATTCGCTTACCAGGATGACATAATAGTGATCGGTCGCACGCTGGAAGAACACAAAAGAAACCTGAGGGAAGTGTTCCAGCGTCTAAGGGAGGCAAACCTGAGGCTGAATCCAGAAAAATGCCAATTCTTCAATAAGGAGCTGCTGTACCTGGGACATCGAGTGACTAGCGAGGGAATAGGAACAGATCCAGAAAAAGTAGCCGCCATCGACGAACTAGAACCGCCATCGACCGTCAAAGAGCTCCGGCAATACCTAGGAGTAGCGTCGTGGTACCGCCGATTTGTACCATATTTTTCCAGAATCGTCAAACCCCTGAACGACCTGCTGCGCAAAGGCAGTAAGTGGGAGTGGACACTAGAGCACCAGATGGCATTTGAGGAAGTTAAGGCAAGACTCGTGGCAGATCCAGTGCTAGCATGCCCGGATTTCAGTATAACTTTCATCCTGCAAAGAGACGCCAGCGACAACGGCATCGGAGCGATACTGACCCAAGACACCGAAAAGGGCGAAAGAGTAATCTCCTACTCGAGCCGAACACTGAACGGCGCGGAAAAGAACTACTCGACAACGGAGAAGGAGTGCTTGGCGATCGTCTGGGCGATCCGGAAGCTCAGGCCATATCTGGAAGGTTACCACTTTAAGGTAGTAACCGACCACATGGCCCTGAAGTGGCTCAACAGCATCGAAAGCCCTTCAGGAAGGATCGCCAGATGGGCCCTGGAGCTACAACAGTACGACTTTGAGATAGCGTACAGAAAGGGCCAGCTAAACGTGGTGGCCGACGCATTATCAAGACAACCACTACCAGAGACGCAACGAGGATTAAAAGAGGCATCGGCAACAATAGCTTCAGGAGGGTGCAGCTGGATCAAGGACATGGGCAAAAAGATAAGGACCCAACCGCAGAAGTACCCGGACTATGTTACGGATGGTGAGACACTGTACAGAAACATACCTCACCGAGCAGGCAGTGAAGACGTCGCTTTATGGAAGATGTGCGTCCCAAAGTCGCTACGAGAAACAGTGTTCAGGAAAAACCACGACGCACCGTTTGCGGGACACGTAGGAAGACGGAGGACAATTGCACGGTTGGCAGCCCGATACTACTGGCCAGGCATGCATAGAGACGCCCGAGCCCACGTACGAAAATGCGAGATTTGCATGCGGTTTAAGCCCAATCAGATGCAGGCGGCCAGGAAGATGTTGACCCAAGAGCCGGAGGAACCATGGGCCACGGTATGTGCAGACTTCGTTGGACCCCTACCAAGACCTAAGCATGGGAACCAAATGCTGCTGGTCATGATAGACAGATTTTCGAAATGGACGGAACTGGTGCCCCTGCGCAGTGCGACAGCAGAGTCGCTCAAGAAGGCGTTTAGGGAGCGCATAATCGCAAGGTACGGGTTCCCGAAGGTGGTCATAACGGACAACGGAGTGCAGTTTGCAAGCCGTATCTTCAAGAGTTTTCTGGCTGAGATGGGTATCAGACAACAGTTCACCGCACCATACACACCACAAGAGAATCCGACCGAACGAGCGAACAGAACGGTCAAGACCATGATTGCGCAGTTCACAGGGCAGGACCAAAGAAACTGGGACGAGAAGTGGCCGGAGATTATGCTAGCAGTGAGCACGAGCACATCGGAATCCACCGGCCATACACCGGCTTTTCTTACCCAGGGAACCACGTCTACCCTATATTATAAGGAAACCCTAGGCACTGAACGAGCTACGGATACCCCTGAGGAAAATGCCAACAAACTGAGGGAGGTATTCGAGATCGTACGCCGAAATATGGAAAAGGCGTCCCAGGACCAAGCCAGACACTATAATCTGAGAAGAAGGCAATGGAACATCACCTGTCCAAAGCGGCTGAAGGATTCGCTGCAAAACTAGCCTCGAGGTACGATGGCCCTTACCAGGTTGTGGATTTCGTCTCTCCAGTGATCTGCAAAATTCGCCACACACAGTCAAAGAAAGAAAGGACAGTTCTCGTTGGAGAGCTTAAGCAACAACAAAACGAGCAGACAGCAGAAACGTGAGATGTCTATGCGTCAGGCCTAAGCGAGAGTCATCCACACGCCACGCAGAAAGGACAATTAGAAGGATAGGTCACAAGGACTTGGATAAGGATGGTTGGTGATCCCAACTGCAAGGCAACAGGATTCAGCGTCGGGCAGTTGCCAAAGTCATCCGCGATTACGCCAGGCGGAAGGGACACTTACAAAACGGCACAAGGATACGGGTAACGTGAAGGGATCCACCCGCAAGGCAACAGGTTTCAGCGTCGGGCGCGAGCCAGAGTTAACCGTTTACGCCACGTAGAAAAGAGTATGCGCGGAGAGAGACAAGCAGCACAAGGCGCGCAGTCCAGGCACACACCGTAGCATCCGGAGATTCTTTACGGATGGCGTCGGACGAACTCGTCTAGTTGTTACCCGAGGAAAGGGGGAGCTGGTAACCAAAGACAGAAACACGCACCGCACCAACAGTTAACTAAAAAAAAGAGAAAAAGTGATGAGATGAAAAGGAGTAAAAGAAATGCAAAAAAAAAAACTTACCTATGAAAGTTCCAAAATTACCACGAGCCAGGAAAGGGGGTACCTCGATAGGCGATCGATTGGCACTAGTCGATAGTGCGATCGATGGGTACACGAAAATGGTAATATCGGCCAAAGGTGGAAATATCGCAACGAACAGATATGCGAATAAACATCGATCAAGCACGAATGGTGTGACCAGGCGGAGGAACCAATAAAAGAAGAAGAACGCAGCAATGAGCAGCGAGCTGGGGATCGATAGCCCATGAGTATCGATATCCCATTGGAGTCAGGGAGAATATGGGCGCGGGTGATTCAAGTTGCTACGAGGAGGATGACCAGCGCTGTAGAAACTCAACGGAGTTAAGAGCGTCGAGGGAGCATCGAGGGAGAAACGAGGGAGCGCCGCGGGAATCACAAGGACTCGAAGGCAAGGATAAGCAAGGAAACGCCGGAGAGTAGGAACAAGTTTTAAATGTTTCCCGAAGTAAGGGGGGAATGTGAGGAGTTGAATAACTCCCCACAAATAGAAGCAGCAGCAGATGGCCGGCCGCTTACCAGATACGCGGCGAATTCGCGTACTAACGGCGCGGCGAGGAGAGTTTGGAGCCTTGGATGGAGAACGAGAGAGCTTGGAGATCATGGTTGGAGATCAGGAGAGTTTGGAGACCAAGGAGCGGAGAATGAAATAATGGAGACTTGGCGGGCAGAGCAAGAGTGCCGTGTGCAAAAGCGGATAACGGAACTCCACCGGACTTTGGACTCTCCCGTGAACTTTGGACCGGGAGAAGAAGTGCCACATCTCGGCAGTGGAGCGGCACACAGGCGTGCCACAAGCATCACGGGAATCAGCGGGACGGCAGCTGTGGGCAGAGCATAGGTTGGAAGCGGTACGTGAAGGACAAGTGGATCAACCAGGAGGCACGGACTTTGGACCCGGAGTGGAGAGATCCAGCGGGCCGTGCGCAAAAGGGAATTAACGGTTCCCGGAGGCCCTGTATAAGGCCACAGAGCGCTGGCAGCTGGATCAGTCGATCACGAGGAGTCAAACCTTCAAGATCAATTAAAGTACCAAGTGAACAGTCAGTCAAGCAAGTAATCTACGAGGGAGCCACAACCAAGCGAGTCGTCGGAAACAGCGCTGTGGGAAGCATACAAGGAGCAAGATCGCCACGTCGAGACGTTCGGGATTGGGACATCAGGAATCTCCGAATTGAGACACAAGTGGCTGAGTTCCGGAAGGCATCACAGGGCTAAGACAAGGCGTTCGTTTTTCCAACTTTGTCACGACCACACCCTGGCGAGTCGTCCGGCGGGTCTGTCAGAGACAAGCGGAAGAGGCCTACGACGAAGAACCGTCAGCTTGGGGAGGAAAGTTGTCTGAGACCCAGCGTACCTTGCCCGACCAAGCAGGACCTGACGTGACGGACGAGCGGTAGATCGATTTGCGGTTTCAAGAGGCGGTCGCCTGGAGAGCCCTGCGATTACCGGCGAAGTTCCCGAACAGCAACCGCCCAACTCCCCGAGTGCCAGAACGACAAGCTACTGGTCAGGAGACAGCGCAGAGGACATCGGCAGCGACGCCAGCAGACATTTCCGGCAGCCACGTTACCATCGCCGCGCGGAGCTCATTGGGGAGCGCAGGTGCGTCGCGGACGTCAAGCATTAGCGCGAAGCCGGGTGGAACGTTCGTCTGCGCTAGGCGTAAAGCAAAGTGAAGTGCTAGGCAGCTTTCTGGCGGCAGCCTTGACTGTCAGCGCGATCTGAGCAAGAACCTAGCGAGACCGTCCGGGACAGAGCAAGGGACGACTATTGCCTCGAAAGGCGTCGGCCTGGAGAGCAAGTCTTGTTCACCCTAGTCTGAGAACGGTGACGCTTCCCTAAGCCCTCAAGGCCGAACTCTCTGCGAGTCTAAGGCGCAACAAGCGACCCCGAGGGAGCGCGTCGGCGAGCAAGCAGAGGCGGCCACTACGAGCGTCCCGAGACCCAGGAGCCAAGCGGAAGCCGAGTCAACGCGTCGACAAGCTAGAAGGAGGAGCACCTGAAGCCGGCGGAACCAGAGCAAGGAGATACCGAAGCCAGCCCAGCCACACACCCGCTGTACTAATGCCACGAGAATAAGTCCCACTGTTGCCATTAGAACCCTTTGTTTTCTCACTGATCTACGGGGCAATCACGTCTTATAAAATTGGTGGGACGAACACACAATCTTCTGAGCTAGCCGCACGAATCTCGTAGCGAGCAGACAACAAAATCAGTTCGTTACAAAGTCACGGGAAATCAACATGGTCGAACCAGAACCTCCGTTATTCCAACTAATGGGAGAAAAGACAAAGCTAGAGGAAGTTCTATCACTACAAATGGTCAATGAACTCAACATCAACAACACAAAAGCGCTGGAAAAACTAAGAAGCAAAACAACTATAGTTATTTAGTTACGGATCCGCAATCATCCTACTTCTACTAATAATAGGATTGATCACGGAAATCCTACGAAGACAGAAGTCAACGGAAAGTACATCGGCTTCCACTCTAGAAACGCAAGAAAAGCCTCTACATTCCGGACCTATACTCTACTACGTTGCGACCGAGGACAGTCGCGTTTAAGGAGGGAAGAGTAAACACCCACAATAATATAAAGATCCAAACTTAAGTAGAAGTAAGCATTGATTGCACAACCAATGCCCCCAATAAAGTTCACACGAGCTAAGCCACGCGCGCTGAGCTTGCACCTTTCAATTAGCGATCGTGGGAATGCAGAATAGCCAATTTCCAAAGTTGATCGAACCCAGCCAAGTGCATACAACAATAACAATAACTTAAATGCATTGGCCAATGACAACTAAATTTGGTCAACAGCGAAAGCGATGAAGAGCAGCAGCCAATGACAATGAAGAACGCTGGCAGAAACAGCAGCAGCGGCAGAGACGGTGGCAGCGATGGATCGACGCGTAGTTATAATGAATAATTGTTTAGCTTAAGTAAAATCAGTTCTTAATCCAACTCAATAAAGAAAAGATAGATTTTTTTTATATCAATTAATAACCAATCTTTTAACTCACATATAAGCTGAATATGTTTTTTAATTTTTTGTCAAAACTATCTCATAAATCATTATATCAAATATTATTGTAAATACATTGTCGGCACTATAAAAGAAAAGGAGTAAAGGATATAACGACTACAATTATTTGGAATTTTTGAGATGTGATATTTGACGAGTTTTTCACCCACTCTACCCTACTTTAAAGGTGAGTTCTTTTCAAAATAGTTCTGCGTAGTGGAGCATAAATGCATTTATATACTTTAATTTATATATTATAAATTGAGCTTTAGTGTGTGTACATAATTCTTCTTTATTTGAAAAAAAAAGTTTACGAAACTTAATATTATAATACATTTTAAGAAAAGTTTTATTGTTTACGCCTCTAACATGAACCACATAAAAAAAAAAAGATAAGAAATGAATAATATAAAATACAAGTGTTAGAATAATAGGAAAATTAGCTAAGTTTTTTAAAGACCTACCTTAAACCCATCATAAGTCCAACTGCCAAACTTTAGAACACAGGTCTGTTCATCAAATGGGAAATATTCTACATCTATTTCACAGGATGATTTGTATATAGCTGGTGGCTTCCATTCAACTAATCCTTCAGAGTAAATTGTGGCTTTTGTTGCAAGAGTCACTTCGAAGTTACCATCAGCACTACATGGTATTTTTCAATATCGGTACAAATTATCATTATATGTTTAATATTTAAAAAATGTACAATTCTTAATATTATTTGATAAAATTATATAGTTTGAATGATGTCATATTCATTCGATATTATACGTACAAATAAAGCTATAATAATAACACAAACAATGCAAAAGTTGACTAAAATTTAATAAATAATGTAGCATTGTTAAAATATACAGGAGTTGTTAAATTTCATGTTCATAAGTTTGTTTCGTTATGAAAATATTTAAGATAGATAGCACTCAGTTAAATTAAAAGAATAAATGAATGCAAAAAAAGTTTCTTAATATTGATTCGATTTCCGAATATGTCAATAGTGAAAAAATTGCATAGGTAGACATGTAATATTTGGCTCCTTTTCCAAAAAGTATCCTATATATTAATTTGTTACTTTGCTAGTAGCGACACAAAATCTAAAAGATTGCAAAAATAAATTATTTGAGTTCGGAAATACGATACATATATTCTGAACTCCGGCGATATACTTAAACCCGTTACTCGTAAAGTAAAGGGGTATACTAGATTCGTCGGAAAGTACGTAACAGGAAGAAGGAAGCTTTTCCGATCCCATAAAGTATATATATTCTAGATCAGGACCACTAGCCGAGTAGATCTAGCCATGTCCGTATGAACGCTGTGATCTCGGAAACTATAAGATCCGCAATTCTGGGATTAGACATGCAGATTGTAGAGATTCCTGCGCAGCGCAAGTTTGTTTCGTAAGCGTGCCACGCCCACTCTAGCGCCCACAAAGCGGCCAAAGCTGTGGTTCCTACAATTTTTATGCTAGAATAACAGTTTTAACTGAAATGTATTGTTCTCATCAATACCTATCAATTGCATATCTCCAACTCCCTTTGGTCCCTTTAGCGGGTACCTGGCAGTCGAGGTACTCGACTATAGCGGTCTTTCTTGTTTTCACTGGATACTTATAAAAATGAAAACCAATTTGCTTATATGCCTATAATCTAAGCTCACCCAAAATTCTGGCAGTAGTGTCTAATGACAGTTCGTTTTCGACCCTATAAAGTGTATATATTATTGACCAGGATCACTAGCCGAGTCGATCTAGCCAAGTCCGACTATCCGTCTAGAATGTTGAGATAAGGCATGCAGATTCTTGGGCTTCTTGCTCAGCGCAATTTTGTATCATCGGAGTGTCACGCTTACTAGTATAGGAAGCGTTTCCGACCCCATAAAGTATATATATTCTTGATCAGGATCACTAGCCGAGTCGATCCAGCCATGTCCGTCTGTCCGTCCGTCCGGATGAACGCTGAGATCTCGGAAACTATAAGAACTAGGCTTTTGGGATTCCTGAGCATCTTACGCAGCGCAAGTTTATTTCAGCAGCATGCAACGCCCACTCTAACGCCTACAAACCACCCAAAACGGTGGCTCCTACAGTTTTGATGCTAGAATAAAGATTTTAACTGAAATGTATTGTTCTCATCAATACCTACCGATTGACCTAAAAAAAAGTTTGCCACGCCCACTTAAACGCCCACAACCCGCCCACAAACTTCAAAAAATCGTAAGTATGAACACGGATATCTCGGAAACTCAAAGATAGAGAATTGAGATTTCAGATTTAGATGCCGTAGGCTTGAGCGCAGCGCTAGTTTGTTACGCGAATATGCCATGCCCACTCTAACGCTTACAAGCCGCCCAAGCCTGTGGCGCCCACAATTTATGCTAGATAAAAAATTTTAACTGAAATGTATTAGTCTCGTCAAAAAACAATATTTTTAAGTAGGGTAAAGCAAGTTAATTAAATTAAATTAATTATGACCATGAAGGTCTTAATGAACTCAATACTTTCAAACGTTCGGACTTTTGTTGGAACATAGCCGAGTGTCTATCACGGTGGACGAAAGTCCACATAGTGACGAAGCTTTATGCTAGATAAAAAATGTTAACTGAAATGTATTAGTCTCGTCAAAAAACAATATTTTTAAGTAGGGTAAAGCAAGTTAATTAAATTAAATTAATTATGACCATGAAGGTCTTAATGAACTCAATACTTTCAAACGTTCGGACTTTTGTTGGAACATAGCCGAGTGTCTATCACGGTGGACGAAAGTCCACATAGTGACGAAGCTTACCAGAACAGTGTGCGAAGGCAACTACTATATGTAGCCGAAAAATAGAAAATCTGCTGCGATGGCCCGATCCTAGCGAGTTATACACTGATCGAAAATTTTCACAAGAACTAAATCGTCAAATGACCCCTCATTTGTTAAATTCCGATGCTCCGTTCAAAAATTATATGCAAAACAAGATTTTGGGGGACTTTTCATAACTAACATTTTATTTTTTTTGTCCGTCTGTCCTAAACGTTTTTTTTGGGTTATGGAAATTCTAAATGATGTTTAACAGCTTAATATAAGAAACATTAGTTATACCAGAACTGAACTGAAAGAACTCGCTAGCTTGGCGGTAAAACAGCTATACATAGCTACATTTCGTACTGTTGTAACTTGTGAACTACTAAAGGTATTGGAAAGCTATTTTTAAGTACTGTATACATTTATCTTTTTTGTGGATACACAAACTCTATTTAAAGGACCGGCAAACATTTAATTGGTTTTAAAAAGCTCGATGTAAGACATTTACTTCTAAAATGTACAAAAAAATATCAGCAAATTTTGCGATAATAGCTAAAAAAAAGGTAGACTTAAAGCGACAGTTGTTTCTAAGCCACTAAAGCTAAAGACATTTGCTATATGTCGTTGAAAAGTTTTTTTGTTATCTTTTGTACTATCTTCAAACGTAAATGATCTTAATACAAATGATTAGAATTATTGTCCAAAAGGTATTTTTTCTCGATTTTTTCTAGTTTGTTTTTCTTTTTTAGAAACGGCGCTAAAGATTTCTGCTTTAACTAAAAACTGAAATGCCCTTGAGATTCTTATATTTTAGACAGATAACACATTGTTCCAAAAATATCTCGCTTGAAAGTTATTATTCCAGAACAAGGAAGAACGCTATTGTCGAGTACCTCGACTATCAGATACCCGTAACTCATCTAAAGGGACCAAAGGGAAATGGAGATATGCAAGCAGCAAAGCGAGATGGAAATGCGCCACCTACCCGTGATCTCAATATATGGTTATGAGGGCGGTAGACAGATTTAAGCGTTATGGACGTGGCAAACTTTTTTTGGGTCAATCGATAGGTAGTGACGAGACTAGTACAGATCAGTTAAAATTTTTTTCTAGCATGAAAATTGTGGGCGCCACAGGCTTAGGAGGCTTGTGGGCGTAAGAGTGGGCGTGGAAAACTTTTTTTTTAATTTATCGTTAGGTATTGACGAGACTAATACATTTCAGCTAAAATTTGTTATCTAGCATAAAAGTTGTGGGCACCAAAGGTTTGGCGGCTTGTGGGCGCACAAGGCTACGGAATCTAAATCTGAAGTCCCAATTCTCTATTTTTGATAGGTTCCGAGATATCCGCGTTCATTCTTACGATTTTTTGAAATTTGTGGGCGGCTTGTGGGAGTTTTAGTTGGCGTGGCAAAAAAGTTTTCCACGCCCACTCTAACGCCCATAACGCTTAAATCAGTCTATCGCCCACATAACCATATCTTGAGATCGCGGGTAGGTGGCGCATTTCAATCTTGCCTTGCTGCTTGCATATCTCCATTTCCCTTTGGTCCCCTAAGCTGAGTAATGGGTATCTGATAGTCGAGGTACTCGACTGTAGCGTTCTTCCTTGTTTTTTATTTACAATCTGTAAGATTTATAAAGACAATATTTTTGGATGACTACAAAGGATCGTATCGGATTACATATCGTTAAAAGGTGACAGTCAATCACGCATACAATCGTTTAGTCTCCGTAGTTATAAAAAGCGGATTCTGACACAATAAGCATATTAATGATCCCCGCCCTCTTACTAATAAGCATATAAATCGTTTCCGCCCTTTCAGTAATGTATGCGGGTTCTGGCACAAAAAGCATAATACATAAAATAAATGATTTTAATGGGTTTAAATGTCTTAAAAATGTCAAGATCATGACCATAAAGAGTATACTTAACTGCACCCAACCCCCAATACTAATCACGTGACCTTTTTTCACATTACTTGTTATAAATATTCAACAGGTGTTGTTCTGTACGTGAGAAATTTTACACACTGAGGCGCCCAAAATTTTCATGCTAGAAAAAAATTTTAACTTATCTGTACTAGTCTCGTCAATACCTATCGATTGACCCAAAAAAAGTTTCCCACGCCCACTCTAACTTAAAACTGTCTACCGCCCACATAATCATATATTGTGATCAGGGGTAGGTGGCGCATTTCAGTCTCGCTTTGCTGCTTGCATGTCTCCATTTCCCTTTTGTCCCTTTAGCTGAGTAACGGGTATCTGATTGTCGAGGTACTCGAGTATAGCGTTCTTCCTTGTTACTTTTTTCATCCCCCCCAAAGCTTCTCACTTTGCAGGCCTCTATGAAGCAGCGGCTATGAACTTTGAACTTTGATGAACGCAAGAGTTACCTTTGAAGAGTTTTGCACGATCACAGCTGAAATAGAATCTCTTCTAAACTGCTGGCCGTTGACACCGCAATCACCGGATCCCAGAGACCTTGGAGCTCTAGAGCCAGGACATTTCCTAGTTGTGAAATCACTTCGTTCCCTTCCCGACCGCAGAATTAAGACGCTCAGTCCTCGAAACCTGGAGCGGCTTAAAGCCGTGATCGCTTTGAAACAACATTTTTAGCGCCGGTGGTCGATGTGGAGTGGACAAAACAATAACTTAACATACAAGTGGACACCATCATTTAGAACGATAACCTACCTCCACAGCGATAGAAAATGGTACGCATCGAAGCCGTAGTTGAGTGGAGCAAATTTGAACCTGCGGGTACTTTCAAGGGGGCCGGGATGTACGGTGAAACTCATCAACATGATATTTCCCTGTTTGAATTTTAAAGTTGTATTAAAATGTTATATTCTATTTGATCTTGCAAACCAGACTCTGTTAACCACCTCATGTAAACCCTTTTATTATGTTAATAAAAACAGTCGTTTGCAGATCATTGCAGTCTTTAGTCGCATCGTTATTCGTGGTTATGATTGATACGGCGCCCAGACTCTGATCTCAAGCAGAACAATTAGTTTATCCTTTTTAACGAAATGCCAATTATTGTGTCGTTAAAAAAATGGAGGAGTACGCCGGGCAAGCGTCCATTCGACCAAAGAGGTATTCCAAAGACCGGGAAGGTGTTCCGGGCTAACGCCATCAACAGGCAGATTCTTAACATCAAACTATGTGACCTAGTGGTAGGCGAATACGAAAGTGCCAAAGAGCATGCAGTAATTAGGACAACGGCTAACGCGATTGAAGGATGCAAATGGAAGGAATGCGCCAAGAAGTGCTGCCGAGTCCTACAGCAGAATCTTTTGCATCATTATCGCGACTGCTCTCCAAAAAAGGCGTCTCGGGCAGGCCGGGAGGAAGATGGTCACCAGTGTCGTTACGTCGCAATTAAGGTATGCAGCGACAATCTGGTCTAAAGCCATGAAAGTTCCCTCTTACAGCACTGAAGTGCAATTAGAACAATATCACAGGAAGCAGCCCCAGTCATAGCACGTATGGTCCCTCCGTCTGAGCTGGTGCGCGAGGCGAAAGGGGTACACGGCGCAAAACGAGGGAGAGGCGAGCTACACGGTTGACTGATGGGTTGGCACATGGGTTGATATTTCGCTCATTCCTTTGAATTCTGTAACGATTGCCATTACCGCTCACTTTCATGAGTGCAGTCTGCATACTGGGTCTCGAGCACTACTCGGCATAATTCGATCCAAATATTGGCCTGTTGGGGGATAAAGACGGTAGTGAATGCAGTAAACAGATGCTTTCGAACAAAGCCTCGATAAGTGGATAATATAATGGCTGATCTTCCCATGACAAAATGCTAAGGCTCGTCTTCATGTTCTTCGCACAAAGGCTAATTATTTGCATCTATTCATGGATCTTTCTTAGGTGTCGTATGTCGTGTCAGAAGAAGGCCACGGCGCAATAGCCGCTCGATCTATGGCACCTATTTCTCAGCCATGATCATCAGAAAGCTACATTTGACTTTTGCCAGGCGGAGTCCATTGATTGGTGTTTTATCCCGCCCAGGTCAATTTTTTGGATGGATGGCAACGCGTGCCCTACTTGCTGCAGATCTTCTAGTCCCAATGAAAAGAAGAATACTTGACACTACTGTAGCAACGCTTCAAAACCTGGCCTGATCATCGATGACTTAATTCTGGTCAAGGACGAAATTTGTTTCCCATGAAGTGGAACCTGGCCAGAGTGATCGAGCTTCTGTTTGGTGGAGATGGTGTTGCTCGAGTTGCCGTTCTGAAGACCGCATCAGGAGTAATAAAGCAAGCTGTAAACAAGCAATGACTCTGAAGCCCAGGCAGCCGCAGCAGCTAATTAACTTCTCCTAATCCGAGCTCTCAGATCAATAACATCGCGTTAAGCGTCCCTCTCGATCATGCTCTCTTGCTCTCTCGTTTTGCGCATTTGCGTTCTGGGGCCCAGGGCTCGACTGACTAATAATACTTTGCAAAAGTAGTACGTATAAACCAGTGGTCGGCACACACATACCATCACAAGTTTGCCTTGCATTAGTGTGAGTGTAAAAAACACGAAGTTGGCGCGCAGCGCTCTGACGCCTGACGTTTCTCTGTTTTGCACTGAAATTCTCTGCCGCAGCAGCAAAAAAGTGCGCCGAAGCTGAGAAAAAAAGACCCGAAGACCCATGCCGAAGTCATACGAACATCTACGTTATACGTGAGCGAGCAGAGGATGGGCAGAACACTTCCCTATGCTCACTAGATAGGCCGCTGCCGACCACTGGTATAAACTAAACATCTGCATGGCATCACGCATAACCAGAGCTCGCAAATAACTGTTGACCGTTTTTCTTCTCGTGCTCTCGTTGCGAGCAAAACCGAAAAAGGTCCTACTGTCTCGCTCTCGATCTGAGCAAGAGACACTTGCTGTCATCATTTATGTTTTCTGTTGAGCGCTTTTCGTTGAGCTCGTTGTATGTTGCTCCTTAATGAGCAGTGCGTAAAGAGCGGAACGAGAAACGCTCGCACAATGACAGTCAACAAAAGACCGATTGACCGAAAAACTCAACGCAAACGGTCTTTACATTTACTTTCGTTGTTGTGAAAAAGAAATAACATAATTTGTTTAATACAACATTTTAAATTTATTTTCAAATGTTTTGGTTAACAAGTTCCATTTTGATTCCATATTCCATATTAACAAATTGATATCAAAAAGCAACAAGGAAGAATGCTATAGTCGAGTGCCTCGACTATCAGATACCCGTTACTCAGCTAAAGGGACCAAAGGGAAATGGAGATAAGCAAGCAGCAAAGCAAGACTGAAATGCGCCACCTACCGGCGGTAGACAGATTTAAGCGTTATGGGCGTTAGGGTGGGCGTGGCAAATTTTTTGGGTCAATCGATAGGTATTGACGAGACCAATACATTTCAGTTAAAATTTTTATTCTAGCATCAAAACTGTAGGAGCCACAGTTTTGGGCGGTTTGTGGGCGTAAAAGTGGGCGTGGCAGTCTACTGAAACAAACTTGCGCTGCGTAAGAAGCTCAGGAATCTGCCCGCCAAAGCTCAATAGCCTAGCTCTCATAGTTTCCAAGATCTCAGCGTTCATCCGGACAGACGGACAGACGGACATGGCTAGATCGACTCGGCTAGTGATCCTGATCAAGAATATATATACTTTATGGGGTCGGAAACGCTTCCTTCTGCCTGTTACATACGACGAAGGACGACGAAAGACGAATCTAGTATACCCTTTTACTCTACGAGTGACGGGTATAATAAAAAGTTTCAGAATATGTTGTTTTTACATTTTATTTTAACATTTAACATTTTTTATATATTATGTGTTAAGCTTTATAACTAATAAGGCGTTCAGATTCTCTGCGCTAATCGAACTTCTTCGTTCACTTAATATAAAGTGTAAGGCTGAGAATGCCCGTTCGGCTGCAAAACCGACGATTAACGATTTGCTTGCCTATGCGTGTGAGTGTATACCAATACATACGCAAAAGACCGTTTGCCTCATCTGAACAGGACAAAACGGTCCTGGAACAACCATATAATATTTAATACAATTGCACGGATATTGAAAAGCCACTGAACTATTAAATAGCGTCCTTGGTTTGCCAACGCGCTGCAAGGACTGAAAAGTTTTAGAACAAACACTCATAAAATACAAAAAGTCCTGTAAACGTCCGATTTCTCGATAGGATATAAACGTTCTCAACAGCAGTATTTAAAACAGTCAACAATGCCTAGAGGAATAAAATGAACCTCTTCACCTTGGTTAATACTAAAATTCAAATTTCAGGGACAATGTTACGGGCTGTTGTAAACTAAAACATATATCACCTAAATAGATTAATCGCAACTCAAGATATATATTAAAATTCGAAGATATTAAGAAATATGTTCTTACAAAATCTATAAAAAATAATTATCCATATAAAATATACTTAACTACTTTCTCGTGGCCCAGGGGTCTAACCTTATGGGGAAGCGTTTCCGACCCCATAAAGTATATATACTCTTGATCAGGATCACTGGCCGAGTCGAACTAGCCATGTCCGTTGTTTTTGCCCCCCCGCACCCCTTTCTTCCACGAGCGATTCAGCTTACCAACGACCGATGACCCAATCGGAAGCGGTAAATTATTTATGCCATATACATATACGTTATCCCGACCTTCTGAATTTCATCCACTAACCTACCTGCGCAGTGAGGTGGAAGACTCACTCTCTGCTTAATTCTCCCCCCCCCCCCCCACGTGGTGGTAGATCCCTTCGTGACCCACTAACTCCCGCCACGGGGCGGAAGATCCTCTCGTGTGTCCTCCCCTAATACCCTACCGCGAAGTGGCAGATCCCTTCGTATTCCCCTAACTCCCACCACGGGGCGGAAGATCCTCTCGTGTGTCCTCCCCTAATACCCCCACGAGGTGGTAGATCCCTTCGTGTCCTACTAACTCCGACGGTGAGACGGAAGATCCTCTCACTTGCCCCATTAATCCCACATCGTAGCGGAATGGCAGACCCTTCCGACTTTGACTAATCAAACTTGCATTTAGCCGGCCAACCGTGACAGAATCTGGCTGCGGCCTTGCCCGATGGTCCAGCCCGTAGGATTCTTGGCCTCACGAGCCTCATACCGCGGCCACTGCGGCCTCGCCCGTAGGTCCAGCCCGTGGAATTTTTGGCCTCACGAGCCTCATACCTCGGCCGCGTACAATAAAACCCGTCTGCGGCCTCGCCCGATGGTCCAGCCCGTAGGATTCTTGGCCTCACGAGCCTCATACCTCGGCCACGTACAAAAAAACCCGGCTGCGGCCTCGCCCGAAGGTCCAGCCCGTGGAATTTTTGACCTCACGAGCCTCGTACCTCGGCCACGTACAATAAAACCCGGCTGCGGCCTCGCCCGAAGGTCCAGCCCGTAGGATTCTTGGCCTCACGTGCCTCATACCTCGGCCACGTACAATAAAACCCGGCTGCGGCCTCGCCCGCAGGTCCAGCCCGTAGGATTCTTGGCCTCACGAGCCTCATACCTCGGCCACGTACAATAAAACCCGGCTGCGGCCTCGCCCGAAGATCCAGCCCGTGGAATTTTCCGTCACGAAAAGACTTGGTGTTTTGATGTTACCGTAAGCTCGTAGGTCCTTTCCTCTTTCTGCGTTCAGGTGCTTTTCAACTCTGGGTAAACGATCTTCCGTCTTTTTCATTTTCACTTATGTATGTGAATGCACTACAGGTCATAATAGATAGAGTCCCCCTCCTGCGCCCCTACCATTGCTTTTCAGCAATTAGGTAAGAATTAGAATTAGGTAATTGAAATTTGTAATCCAAAGAGCGAAAAGCCAGCCTCGTGCGCCTAACCATTGTCTTTCAGCAATTCTAATACAATATCTATTTGTCTTTTTAGTGAATTACGTATAAAGCTAACTTGCTGTAATGATAGTTCTAACAGACCGTTAATAAGGTCTTGAAAAGATAAAGGTGTAGAAGTGGACAGTGAAAGGGGACGAAGAAATGCCAGGGACATTGAAATCACCCAAAACATAAATAAATCCCTGTCGAAAAAATTAGAACCGTTTTTATTGCAGACAAATGATGCTCATTATTAACTCTGTTGCAGGTGAACCTGTACGTATACAGGTTATAAAAACAGATGAAGATTGCATAGAAACTTTAACACCAACGAATTCTATGTCAATGGGGCTTGGAAAATATATTCTCTTCGATGTTAGATGAGAAATAACGGCAATCAGTTCTATACGTATTAAAATTGTTGGACAGAAATTTAGAGTCAGACATCTCTGGTGTTATTAATACAGCGGGTGTGTGGCTGGGCTGGCCTCGGTATTTCCTCGGTATCTCCTCGCGCTGTTTCCACAGGCTGCTGATGTTCCTCGTCCTGGCTTGTCGACGCGTTGAATTGACCAGCGCTGGCTCCTGTGTATCGGGATGCTTGTAGTGATCCGCCTTTGCTCGCTTGCCGACGCGCTGCCTCGGGGTCGCTTGTCGCACCTTGCACTCGCAGAGAGTTCGGCCTCGCGGGCTTAGGGAACAGTCACCGTTCTCAGACTAGGGTGAACAAACCTTGCTCTCCAGGCAACGTTTTTCAAGGCAATACCTGTCCCTTGCTCTGTCCCGGACGGTCCCGCTAGGTTCTTGCTCAGATCGCACTGACAGTCAAGGCTAACGCCAGGAAGCTGACTAGCCGTTCAAATTGCTTTACGCCTAGCGCAGACGAACGTTCCACCGGGCTTCACCACAATGATTGACGTCCGCGACGTTCCTGCACTCCCCAATGAGCTCCGCGCGGCGATGGCGACGTGGCTGCCGTTTCTTGTCTTGCGTGCCCTTGGGCAACCGCCGTTCCGATACTTGCTGAACCGCTGGGCTTTTCCAGGACAACGCCTCTTGAATGCCTCAACGGGTCGATCGCTCGCCCTTCTGGCTCTCGGAGTTTTGGGCAGTTGCTGTTTGGGGACTTCGCCGTTAATCGCAGGGCTCTCCAGGACTACGCCTCTTGAAACCACAAATCGATCAACCGTTCGTCCTTCGCGCCAGGTCCAGCTTGATTGGGCAAGGTACGCTGGGTCTTAGACAACTTTCCCCCCAGAGCTCACGGTTCCTCGTCGCAGGTCTCTTTCGCTTGACTCTGACAGACCCACCGGGCGATTCGCTAGGGTGTGGTCGTGACAAAGTTGGTAACCAAACGCCTTGACCGTGTGATGCCTTCCAGACCTCAGCCACTTGTGTCTCAATTCAGAGATTCCTGATGTCCCAATCCCGAACGTTTCGACGTAGCCATCTTGATCCTTGTAAGCTCCCACGGCGCTGCTTCCGACGCCTCGCCTTGTTGAGGCTCGCTTGTAGTTTACTTGGTTGACTGATTGTTCACTTTGGTATCTTTACTTCAGCCGCCTTGAACAGGTGATGTTCCTTGGCTCACACTATGTCGCCCACCGCTGGTGACCATTGCCTCCTTCTCAGATTATAGTGTCTGGCTTGGTCCTGGGTCGCCTTTTGCATATTTCGCCGTACGATCTCGAATACCTCCCTCAGCTTGTTGGCATTTTCCTCAGGGGTCTCCGTAGCTCGTCCAGTGCCTAGGGTTTCCTTATACCATTTCATATAAGCTGCTGGATAGACGCGGTTCCCTGGCCTGGGTAAGAAACGCCGGTGTATGGCCGCTGAATTCCGGTGTGTTCGTGTTCACTGTTAGCATAATCTCCGGTCACTTTTCGATCCAGATTCTCTGGTCCTGCCCTGCGAATTGCGCAATCATGGTATTGGCTGTTCTGTTTGCTCTTTCGGTCGGATTCTCTTGTGGTGTTTATGATGCGGTAAATTGTTGACTGATACCCATCTCATCATTTGGCCAAAACCTTAAGGAATTAATACATTAAATACTTCAGGAAAGCAGATACTTTAAATAAAGATATCCTACAAACATATGGAAACTTAAACTCTTCCACTGTGATGTTTTGAGATAAGGATTTCTGGTGTATAAATTCCAGTACATCTGCAAATGTGGTTTCAGATGTTATACGAGACATTTATACATTTAATTGCTTCCTATATGGAAACACCGAGAGTCTCTTTTTTTCCCCACCAGCAATCTGAAAATCGTTCCTCTTATTATGGGGACCAGGGACTTCTGCAGAGCTTACTTTCCTGTAGGCGCAGAAAGGTCCGTAGTGCTTGACCCCTTATGATGAAATCACGGTCTATTTTAACGCAAAAGGCACAAATCCACAAAAAACCAACGCACAGATCAATATAATCCTTTATTCTGCCAACAGGTCCAGTACATTTAGGATGTATGACTGTATTCCAGAGACGACAGGAAATAAAAACGTCGTTAGGTGATGATCCAAGTGTAAGATAATATGTCAAAAAACACCGAAGCTATAATTTGTTTCATATTATTTTCCCACCAATTTTCCGATCGTTCCTATGGCAGCTGTATGATATAGTCGTCCGTTTTTGATTATTCGAAATTAAGAACTAATTAAAAAATGTAATTTCTAAGCGTAGGAGATTATATGTTAAAAAACACCGAAGTTATAATTTGTTTCATATTATTTTCCCACCAATTTTACGATCGTTCCATGGCGGCTATATGATATAGTCGTCCGATTTTGATAAAATTGAATTCGAAATTCATAACTAATTAAAAACTATTATTTCCAAGCGTAGGAGGTTATACGTTAAATAACACCAAAGATATAATTTTAAAAAAATATTTTTTTTCCAATTATTTCCATGGGAGCTATAAGATATAGTTGTTCGATCCGGCTGGTTCCGACTTATATACTACCTGCAAATGGAAGGAGACTTTTGGGAAAGTTTCAGCCCGATAGCTTTAAAACTGAGGGACTAGTTTGCGTAGAAATGGTCGGACAGACAAGGCTAGATCGACTCGTCTAGTGATGCTGGAAACATCTCCTTCACTGCGTTGCAAACTTCTGACTGAAATCATAATACCCTCTGCAAGGGTATAAGAATGTAGACACACAAGAACACAAAAGTATAAGAGGGCGTAGAGACGGCGAAAGCGAGAGAGTAGCTATCGACTGAGCGTGGCTTGCGAAACACAAACAAAATATACACGACAACAGTTAAAACGAAAATAATCGAGAGACTACAGAGAGCTACGGGAAACCACAACAAAAGCTATTAAAACGAATGCACTAATACAGGCGGAATTATAAATTCTAATTTGTTAATATTGCTACTATAAAATAGACAATTAAACATTAAAAACCGATTAAGAACTCAATCATGGCTGTTATGTTGTGCTAGTTCACAAAACAGGACACCTGTTCCACAGATATTAATCAACACATTTTGAAAAACTAACATTAAAAATGAATTCTATTTTATTGAACGTGTCAATACCTACCGGTACGCCGAAAATTGTTAAATGACGTCACATCCAGTAAATGTAAAATGTATAATCTTAAGTGGGTAAAATATAATAAAGAACTCTATAGTCGAGTACCTCTACTATCAGATACCCGTTACTCAGCTAAAGGGACCAAAGGGAAATGGAGATATGCAGGCAGCAAAGCGAGATTGAAATGCGCCGCCTACCCGTGATCTTAATACACGGTAGACAGATGCAAGCGTTATGGGCGTTAGAGTGGGTGTGGCAAACTTTTTTTTGGATCAATCTATAGGTACCCTGCAGTACCATTCGGCGCCGATTGAGCACTCAATCACTGCATAAAGTTTATCACTCAGCGCTCAATAGGCGCCTAATTTATATGGGATTGAGTGCTCAAATTAACATGGGCATGTCCTAGGGTTCATCAGTGCACAAAAACTAGCACTCATTGGGCGCTTTTTTGAGCACAGCTTTGAGCGCTCGATTAGGCAGTAGAAAAGGCACACATTCAGCACCTGTTGAGCGCTCGATTAGGCAGTAGAAAAGGCACACACTCAGCACCCGTTGAGCGCTCGATTAAGCAGTAGAAAAGGCACACATTCAGCACACGTTGAGCCCTCGATTAGGCAGTAGAAAAGGCACATATTCAGCACACGTTGAGCGCTCGATTAGGCAGTAGAAAAGGCACACATTCAGCACACGTTGAGCGCATAGCAGCAAATATAATTGCAGTTGTAATTATTTATTTTTATTTATATGTGTTAAAATTTCAGCTCGGGGGTTCCCGGTGTTATCGGAGTCGTTGGTTCGTCAGCACCTCATTGCTTTTTGCAGTGCCTTTTCGGGAGGCTCCGAGGGCTCCACCAGAGCGATTGCATCTAGTATAAGAAGAAAAACAAGGAAGAACGCTATAGTCGAGTGCCTCGACTATCAGATACCCGTTACTCAGCTAAAGGGACCAAAGGGAAATGGAGATAAACAAGCAGCAAAGCGAGACTGAAATGCGCCACCTACCGGCGGTAGACAGATTTAAGCGTTATGGGCGTTAGGGTGGTCGTTGCAAATTTTTTTTGGGTCAATTGATAGGTATTGACGAGACCAAAACAGTTCAGTTAAAATTTTTATTCAAGCATCAAAACTGTAGGAGCCACAGTTTTGGGCGGTTTGTGGGCGTTATAGTGGGCGTGGCATATTCGCGTAACAAACTTGCGCTGCGCACAAGGCTACGGAATCTAAAGCTGAGATCCCAATTTTCTATCTTTGATAGTTTCCGAGATATCCACGTTCATATTTACGATTTTTTGAAGTTTGTGGGCGGTTTGTGGGCGTAAAAGTGGGCGTGGCAAACTTTTTTGGGTCAATCGATAGGTATTGATAAAAACAATACATTTCAGTTAAAATTTTTATTCTAGCATGAAAACTGTAGGAGCCACAGATTTGGGCGGTTTGTGGGCGTAAGAGTGGGCGTGGCACTCTACTGAAACAAACTTGCGCTGCGTAAGAAGCTCAGGAATCTGCACGCCAAATCTCAATAGCCTAGCTCTCATAGTTTCCAAGATCTCAGCGTTCATCCGGACAGACGGACAGACGGACATGGCTAGATCGACTCGGCTAGTGATCCTGATCAAGAATATATACACTTTATGGGGTCGGAAACGCTTCCTTCTGCCTGTTACATACTTTCCGACGAATCTAGTATACCCTTTTACTCTTCGAGTAACGGGTATAAATAGTTTTGAAAATAGAACGAGACGAAAATAAAAACGAGTGACTGAGTAATAAAAGATGTGTTATTTTTGGCATTCAATTTAAAAGTCCCAGAAGTCTTTTAAAAATTAAACTTACAAACAATAGTTACTTTCGGCCCCAATAAAAACTTACTTAACAAGGCGGAGACGAAATTTGGGTAGACTTTGAGCTTTTTCTTGTTTTGGCCCCCCTTCAAGTTGTGGGACAGAACAAGTTCCTTGGATAATATGCTTAAAATGGATCGACTTAGCCTTCCCTTTTTTTTTATAGATTTACTATCAGCCTTGTCTTAAAATATAAGAAAATTAAAAAAATATCGAGAAGAAATTAGCAAACTTTTGTTTTCGGTCACTTGATTTATTTTATTTTGTTGTAATAAATTACAACATGGACTGAAAATTAGATATGTTTGAGATTTTTATTTAAATAGCCATATTTGTTTACGTACACAAAAGTAAGAATTGTGGTTTAATGTTATTAATATTAATTTTTAACGAATTTTAACCACAAACATAAGTTTTAAAAACAAACATCTCTTATTTTTTGTCCCTGGAACTATGCACTCAATAAGATTTTTAAATTGTTTCACAGATTTGCTTATTTGGTTATTATATGCACCATTTGTTGCTTTTCACATCAAAAATTAATATTTTTAACAGCTATTTTTTTTCCGCCACGTGTTTTTTTGGGAATCTTGTATTTCCCTTATTTTAAATATAGATTATCTTGTTTTTTACTCTCACTGTTTTCAAAATTATTGGTCTGCGATCGACTTACCTGGAAATTTTTTCTATTTCACTTTTAAGCCACTATTTATTGAATTTAACAAAGTTAACTACTCGTAGTTTTCTTGAACTTCTAACTCCTTGACTTAAGTAAACGCAAGTGAAAAAGACGAAAAAAGGCGCGTGCCTTCCAGAAAAACAACAAGCAACAACAACAACAACGGTTCCGCAAATCCGTTGTTGCTCTGTTTTTGCACATAAAAGCAGGGTATTTATGGACATATCCGACTATGCAAATCGTTATAAAAAAAATACTTTTAAAACTTCACATATTAATTAATAATATTAATAAACATATAAATATTTTTAAGAAATACAAATAACTTAAAACCCAAACATATTATTTTAATTGGTTGTTTTAACATTTACGAAAAAATGTCGCATTATTCAAAAGGCAAGGGTGCACAAAGTCTAGCTATTTTAATTGCTGGGCCCCGTTGCCCTCACACGCATTTCGTCAGCTGAGACATTGCGAGAGAGGGAGAGCCCAAAAGTACTTTTTGTGCGTTCTCTTTGCGGACGCCGACTGAGAGCGCGTCTCTTTGCCGCCGTTGCGCTCAGCTCTGCCGGCGTCGCTGGCTGCTCTGCCGACGTCGCAGTCGGCTTCGTGACGATTGGGCGCCTAACTCAATTGTGGAACTGCAGGGTACTGACAAGCCTAATACATATTAGTTAAAATTCTTATCTTACATGAATAGTGTGGGGGCCACAGATTTGGGCGGTTTGTGGGCGTTAGAGTAGGCGTGGCATATTCGCTTAACAAACTTGCGCTGCGTACAAGGCTATGCAATCTAAATCTTAAATCTTCTTTATCTTTGATAGCTTCCGAGATATCCGCGTTCATATTAACGATTTTTTGAAGTTTGTGGGCGGCTTGTGGGCGTTAAAGTGTTCGTGGCAAATTTTTTTTTGGGTCAATCGCTAGGTCAGCTTAAATTTTTATTCTAGCATTAAAATTGTAGGAGCCACAGTTTTGGGCGGTTTGTGGGCGTTTGAGTGGACGTGACAAACTTTTTTTGGATCAATCGATAGGTATTGACGAGACTAACAGTACTAGTATACCCTTTTACTTTGGGAGTAACGGGTATAAAAGGCATATTATGATGTTGGTTAACTTAGTAACAGGTATCTGATAGTCCAGGCACTCGACAACATTCACCGCAATTTCTCCTGAAAAAAATCGACTTATTAAGGGTCTTAGAACCGAAAATGTAAGAAAATTACGATTTCTGTTTCCATCGGACTATCGTAGTAGATTTTAAATTTTGCGGATATATGTAGTAGTCTCCTAGCGCACACTCCTGGTGCGTTTGGATGGTGCGAGTTCAACATTTAAAATTTGAATAAATCACTTATTCTCTTCAAAACACGCCACTGGACCGAATACATTCAGTAAACGATTTGGGTCGAAAGAATGTGTACAACCAAATTATTATTTACCTTGTCCGTCCAAATTTTGAAATTTTTTGAGTCGCTACAAAAAGTTCTTTTTTTTGCTCTTCATGGTTTGAACTGGGATCAAAATGTGAGGTAACCTTTGCCTACACTAGTAAACCGTAGAATATTGCTCGGTACTATTTGTATGCATAATATGCTTGAAGGTGATATTGACTTCGTAATTTCGTAAAACACCTTACCTTTAATGTTGCTGTTAGACTAACGCGCAATTACAATCCAACCTATGTACCCTTGCGAACTTATATTTTTGCCAGAAATGATAAATGGGCCCCGCGCGTAACAAGAACGTGCTTGGTATCATTGGGCCTCTTGTTTGGGCCTCCGGGAGGCAGAACTAAGCATTAAACAAATATGGCCTTTACTTTGTAGCTTTAACAAGAGAGAAAGGGGAGAAGGGGAGCTAAGGGAGTGCGAGGAAGATGGAGATATGCAATCAGCAACGCGACTTTCCCCAACGCGGCACACTGTATTTTTATATAACTTTTCAGTGAATTTGAACACAGCCACCAGTTCAAAGAACGAAACCGTTCACAAATAAACAGATTCGCCAATTTGGGCTTTGATTAAAAACGATACAGAAGCTTGAGGTCCCGCAATGCAAACAAAGAACGAAAATTGATTAAGTCCGAACGTCAACAGCGACCTAATTCCATAAACGTGAAAATCAAATAATATCGAAAAATCTAATAAGACCGAATTATGTAAACATAAACAAAGAAGTGGCGATCACATCATCCACACGCGTATACGTCACCTAATGCACTAACAGTGAATTTAAAGACGCAAACCGGGGTTTTATGCTAACCAATTATGTAACATACAGTTAGTCTTTTTCTTTTTTTCACGGTTCGCGACCGCTGAAGAGAGCGGACGTGTCTTGTGCGAGCTCCGCGAAAAGTGCAAGAAAGTTGATAAATTAAATGCAAACAAAACACTAAAACTAAACTGGTTAATTTCAAATAAGCGAAAAGACGCTAAAACCTAAAGAAATTTAGGTTTCAACTCACAAAATCGGTGTAATGACTTTAACTGGCACATACATTTTTTCATTTTATAATAATAAATAAGTGCCACGCTAATAAAATATAATGAGCTACGAACAGAATAAAGAGCGACTCAGCTCCGCGAGCCGAAGAGACGGTTACTTTTCGTATGTCTCAACGCGTGATAGCGAAGTGCAAAAACCGACCCTACTGTCGGTCGACAGCCAAAGAGCACGATCTTGCTCACCTTGCTTACTTACGACTACCCCTACTCCGACGGCTTGGAGTCAACAATGCAAAACCCCCCCACCATCAGTTTCGACCCCTGGCGCACCAACAACATGCAACGGTAAAACTTATGCATCCGCACTAAATTTGTCAGCAACAACTACAGCTACGGCAAAAAAACCAACAACAACCACAGCTACGACTATTATTTCGGAATCGACTGCAACCGCAGCTCTAAATACAACGGCAACAAAATCCACGACAACAAATCAAAACCAAAACAAAATTCAGCAAGCGGGTCCGGCCATACAGACCGGACTAGATCGGTACATCCATATCAAGCGTAAGCTTAGCCCGCAGAACACCGCGGTAGGTAACAAGGCAAAAATAAACCGTGTCCAAATAGAAGATAAATTACCCGGGAGATCCAACAGCAATAGATTTGCGCTCCTAGCAGAAAATGAACCAGAACGGGCTCAGGAGACCCAACCGAAACCTAAGCCCCCACCAATTTACATTAGGGAGAAAATCTCGATCGCCCTGGTCAACAATATTGTTGCGCTGACCGGGGACGGATACTTTCATGTTGTTCCGGTCACAAAAGGGGATATCCATGAAACCAAGCTTCAGACCAAATCTGAAGAACATTTCCGAGCAGTATCCAAATACCTGGAGGAAGCTAGGAAAAGCTACTACACGTACCAACTAAAAAGCAGCAAGGGCCTGCAAGTGGTACTAAAAGGAATCGAGCCCGACGTAACCGCCAAGGAAGTTATCGATGCTCTCAAGGAAAAAGGGGTTTCTGCAAAGAACGTCAGTAGCATTATAAACAGGAAAAAAGAGCCCCAACCACTCTTCAGGGTCGAGCTGGAACCAGACAGCAGAGTCTTGAAGAAAAATGAAGTGCACCCCATTTATAACCTGCAATACTTATTGCACCGAAGAATTAACGTGGAAGAGCCACATAAAAGGAACGGCCCAGTGCAATGCACAAATTGTCAGGAGTATGGACACACCAGGGCATACTGTTCACTTCGAACAGTCTGTGTGGCTTGTGGAGACTTCCACAATTCGGCTAACTGCCCTGCCAACAAAGAAGACCCTAAAAAGAAAAAATGCGTTAACTGCCAAGGTAACCACACGGCAAACTACAGGGGCTATCCGATCTACAAGGAGATAGCAACGCGTCATCAAAATACCCAAAATGCGTACACTTACTCGCGTACGACGCCGGAAGTATTTTTCGGCACGGCTGCAAGATCCGCATTTGGTCAACTAAATACCCAGAAGGGATTCTCATACGACGATGCCCTTCGATCGGGGACGGAAAACCCACTCCAGTCTAATCTAGGAAACGCTCAGCAGATCCAAGTACAGTCGCAAAGCACTCTAGAAACTATGATGGTCACCTTGCAACAAAGTATGATGGAACTCATGTCATTCATGAAAACGACCATGCAATCACTGGTTCAAAAACAGAACGTGGTGTTACATCTACTTGCAGCTAAGCAGTCCAAATAATCAGATGGCAAATCTACGAATAACAATGTGGAACGCCAATGGCGTTTCACGGCACAACCTTGAAGTAACACAGTTCCTGAATGAAAATCATATCGAGACTTACCTCACAAACAAATACAACTTCCAAATAAGAGGCTACACTTTCTACCGCGCAGACCATCCAGATGGTAAAGCCCACGGCGGAACCGGCATCCTAATCAGGGAACGCATCAAGCACCACTTTCACCAAAGGTTTTCAACTAATTACTTGCAAGCCACGTCTATCAAAGTGCAGTCAGGCAACGGAAACATCACCATAGCCGCTGTCTACTGCCCGCCTCGCTTTACAATTTCTGAAGGACAATTTATGGACTTCTACAACTTGCTTGGAGATCGCTTTATAGCTGCAGGGGCCTATAATGCCAAACACACGCACTGGGGATCACGCCTTGTGACTCCCAATGGAAGGCAAATATACAATGCAATCATAAAACCGAACAACAAATTAGACTATGTTTCCCCTGGCAGCCCCACATACTGGCCAACAGACCCCAGGAAAGTTCCAGACCTAATAGACTTTGCGGTGACAAAAAACATTCCCCGCAATATAATAAGCGCCAAAGCGCTTTCGGACCTGTCGTCAGACCATTCGCCAGTGCTAATAACTCTTCTTCAAAGCACAAGAACCACAGATCACCCCCTCAGGCTGACGTCGCACAGAACCAACTGGTTAAAATATAAAAAGTATGTAAGCTCACACATCAAATTAACCCCTCACTTCAACATCGAAGCGGACATCGACTGCTCTACCGATGCTCTTGAAGAAGTATTCGTGGAGGCAGCCACTATCTCAACACCACAAGCAGGGACGTGCAAACCAACCACTTCAAAACTAATCTGCAAATTGAACGGTTAGTCCTAGAAAAGAGGCGCCTGCGACGTGCCTTGCAAACCAAAAGATCTCCGTCATCATAACAACGTCTTAAGGAAGCCACTCGCACACTAAATCGAGCTCTAAAGCAAGAAACAGAAAATGCACAGCTGCAGTACATTAAAAAACTTTCGCCAACCAGTACAAAACATCCTCTGTGGAAGGCTCACCCAAATCTGAGCTCTCCAATCGAAACAGTCACTCCGATAAGAAACTCATCTGGCATCTGGGTCCGCAGCGACGAAGGTAGAGCCGAAACTTTTGCTTTACATCTCAGAAATGTCTTCCAGCCGAACCCTGCCACTGGTTCATTTTTCCTACCACAAATCAAATCTGAATCTATTTCCCTACCACCATTGTTTCAGCCAAAGGAGATCGCGAAAGTGATTGGGGAACCGAAACCGAAAAAGGCCCCTGGCGGTGACCAAATAACCCCAAAAATGTTAATTGAACTTCCAAACTTTGCCATTGAGGTTATATGTAAGCTCTTCAATGGGATTATAACTCTCGGCTACTATCCGAAAAAATGGAAAAAATCTATTATCATTATGATACCGAAGCCCGGAAAAGACCACACAATTCCGTCATCCTACAGACCAATTAGTTTATTATCGTGTCTGTCTAAGCTTTTCGAAAAATGCCTTCTAACTCGTATAACACCATATCTAGGAGCACACAATGTTATCCCTGCTCATCAATTTGGATTTCGCCAAAACCATGGAACAATCGAACAAGTTAACAGAATAACATCAGAAATACGCGCAGCCTTTGAGCATCGGGAATACTGCACCGCAATATTCCTCGATGTATCTCAAGCCTTCGATCGAGTATGGCTAGATGGCCTCATGCACAAAATCAAAACACACTTGCCTGATTACACTCACAAGCTTCTTGAGTCGTATCTATACAACAGGACCTTCGCAGTAAGGTGCAATACATCAACATTCGACGACTACATTATCAAAGCTGGAGTCCCGCAAGGAAGCGCGCTAGGGCCTACTCTGTTCCTCCTATACACAGCGGATATTCCCACGAATGAGCAGCTAACAACATCTACGTTCGCTGACGACACCGCAATTTTAAGTCGCTCGAGGTGCCCAGGCCGAGCCACAACACAGCTAGCAAACCACCTCCTCGTAGTAGAGAGGTGGCTATCTGATTGGCGGATTAAAATAAATGAACCAAAATGTAAACACATAACGTTTACTCTCAACAGGCAAACATGCCCTCCACTATTATTAAATAATACGCAGATTCCCCAAGTCAACGATGTAACGTATCTCGGCGTCCACCTTGACAGACGACTAACCTGGAGGAGACACATCGAACGCAAGAAAGTACATCTAAAACGAAAGGCCACCAGCTTCCACTGGATTCTTAACGCTCGTTCGCCGCTGCGTCTGGACTACAAGGTTTTGCTCTACAACTCCACTCTCAAGCCCATCTGGACATATGGCTCCCAGCTATGATGAAACGCCAGCAGAAGCAACATAGACATTATACAGCGCGTTCAATCGAAAATCCTGCGAGCTATCACTGGGGCACCATGGTATATTCGCAACCAAGACATCCACAGGGACCAAAGCATTCCAACCGTAAAAGATAAAAAGACAAACAAAAAGCGTTCTACAACGAAAAACTCTCTGTGCACCCCAATCGCCTCGCAAGAGGCTTGACTTCGGTTTCCAGCCGATCCCGTCTACAACGCAACGACCTGCAAAGCCAGCTATAACTTTCGGGCCCCTTTAGCACAACTTCAATCATATGACTGTGAGTTAGATTAATTAGTCTAAGATTTGATACACTTGTTGTTAGTATCCAAAGGAAGATTCAATAAATAAATAGCAAAGCATTAAAAAAAAAAAAAGTTAGTCTCTTTCCAACGTTCTAATAAAGAATAACCAATAAATAAAAAATCTCCTGGTTTCTTATTCGGGCGAAGAACGACTCATGTAAATATATATAGGTATCAAAACAAAATCCTGTTTACTTTTTTTTTTTAATATTCTCCGACTCCCACATAACCTCTACTGTAAATAAAGCTATGAGTGTTCTTGGGTTTATAAAGCTTTGGTCTAAAGAATTTGATGATCCATACACTACCAAATTATTATTTACCTGCCTTGTTCGTCCTAATTTAGAATACTGTTCTTCCGTTTTGAGTCCTTAGTACCAAGTGCACATTAACCGTATAGAGTCCGTACAGAAATTTCTTCTTTTTGCCTTACGCGGCTTGCCACGATGTACATCTAATTTTAGTCAGCACGAGCACTTTCGCGTTCATTCTAATAATTATAACACCCTATATCATTTAATTTGTTCCTCAACTTCTATCCCTGTATTAAAAACTTAAATCTTAGCTCGTTTGCTTTAGTCTTAGTTGAACTATGTTTTGTGCTGTCTTTATTTGTTCTATGTACCTTCCTCGGGAACCGTAAATGGGAAATAAAAATGGGCCCCGCGTAACAAGCACGTGCTTGGTGTCGTTTGGCCCACTTGTTTGTACTGCTCTTAGTGCATCAACGTTGAACAACTAATTGAAAACCCCTTACTCGTATGCTTTATAAGGGGGAACACGCATCCTTATACTTACGAGTAACAAATATAAATATATTTTTATGAAAGCTTATACCCAATATATTATATGCTTGTGCATTGATTGCACAATCGAAAAATCAAATAAGTTCACACCAACCATACCACGTGCAACAGCCAATTTTGAAGGATGACTGAACTCAGCTGAATGAAAGTGTATTTATTTATTCGTTACAAAATTTGATATCAGATTTTGTATATGCTGTCATTTTTGTTAATAACAGAAGCTTTTGTTTTAAACATCAATTATAAAATGGGGGTTCTATTCACTTTTGCTGTAATAGTCATATAACTATTGTAATAGCATTAACAGTTTTTAGTTTTTAATGACATACTTCTAATTGTTTTTCTCTTACTTAAAAATATATAATAGGAATTCTCTGAACAGGCTAAAACTATACAACATTTGCAATTTTTTTTTTCCATCAGAAGAAAAAAGATTGCCGACAACTATGCAACATTAATTTGATGTTTCTTCTGATAAGTATCCTTCAGTTCTGCAATAGGGACGCGGTGACATGGCTCAAGGCAAAAAGCTTTTTTGTTTTTTTTTTGTGCCTAAAACGCTGTTCCGCTGTTGACGTCAGCAGAGCAGTCGGTGCAACGTAGAAGACTGCCTACGAAAACGATCGTGCAACAAAGAGAAGCAGACATTCGGAGATTTCCCTCTCTTTCTTGTGTTATAATCTGCCTGCACTCCGCGCTTGCAGAGACAAATTTCGGCCGGTCCGTTATTTTTTTTTGCGTCTCTCCCCTATGTTCGGCTAGCGACGAATATTTCGGCGGAAAAATTTTCGTGGTGCAGCGACATGTGAATGCCCTAATATATTAGGAGCATTATTGTATATCGAAAAAAAACAACTAATATTGTTCTATAAAAGTAGACTATTTGTAAACTATTATAGTAAAATTTAGTAAATTGAATTTACTTATAATGTTGTTTACTTATTATACATTTTTATTACAATATAATTATACCCGTTACTCGTAGAGTAAAAGGGTATAATAGATTTGTCGGAAAGTATGTAACAGGCAGAAGGAAGCGTTTCCGACCCCATTAAGCATATATATTCTTGATCAGGATCACTAGCCGAGTCGATCTAGCCATGTCCGTCTGTCCGTCTGTCCGTCTGTCTGTCCGGATGAATGCTGAGATCTCGGCTTTTGAGATTTGGCGTGCAGATTCCTGAGCTTCTTACGCAGCGCAAGTTTGTTTCAGTAGACTGACACGCCCACTCTTACGCCCACAAACCGCCCAAGACTGTGGCTCTTACCGTTTTGATGCTAGAGTAAAAAAAAACTGAAATGAATTGTTCTCATCAATACCTATCGATTGGCATTAAAAAAAGTTTGCCACGCCCACTTTAACGCCCACAAACCGCCTACAAACTTTAAAAAATCGTAAGTATGAACGCGGATATCTCGAAAACCATCAAAGATAGAGAATTGGGATTTCAGACTTAGATTCCGTAGTTGTACGCAGCGCAAGTTTGTTATTCGAATATGCCACGCCCACTCTAACGCCCACAAGCCGCCCCAGCCTGTGACGCCCACAATTTTCATGCTAGATAAAAAATTAACTGTAATGTATTGGTCTCGTCAATACCTATCGATTGATCCAAAAAAAATGTTGCAACGCCCACTCTAACGCCTATAACGCTTAAGTCTGCCTACCGCCGGTAGGTGGCGCATTTCAACCTCGCTTTGCTGCTTGCATATCTCCATTTCCCTTTGGTCCCTTTAGCTGAGTAACGGGTATCTGATAGTCGAGGTACTCGAGTATAGTGTTCTTCCTTGTTTTTTAGCGCAGTTATAGAAATTTAGTCCGTTAAAATTGATTTAAATATTTAAAACATTTTAGTATTAACATTTTTAAAAAATCGTATTGTATTTTTTACTCAAGAAGTAATAAATATATAGTCGGATATTTTCGCTTTAGAAAGGGTATAGGTGCAGTGGCACGCGCCAACAGCGAAGAGAAAACAAAAGAAATCAAGTAAAGGGGTGAGAAGAAAACTTGGTGCATTCTGTTTGAGTGATTAAAAGGGAAGCATCCATTTTAATTGTGCGCAGCAGGGTTACTTTAATCGTTTAGTTAATGTTATAAAGTCAGGTAAGTGCTACATTAAGTTTAAGATGTTGTGCATTGATCTTAGTTTAAAGTACGTAAATTTTGAAGGTATGGGTTCTGGGTTCTGTTAGCCGAAAGTGGATGATGATATGTTTTGTGCCAAAAAAATCCCGCAAGGAGTTTATACACAGCTCTAAAAGATAAATGTACAAATAAATAAGTAAAAAGCATTTTTTAATCATATGCCCAAACATTTTTTCAGGAGCGTTGGCCAAGGACTCTGAAGACCCGGACAAATGTTTGAGAAGGGCGATGACGAACGTGAAAAACAAACTAACAAAACAAAACAACAGAAATACTAACAATATCTGTCCCCTTATTGAAAATCTGAATAATACGATTTAGTTAAAATGAATTAAAATGTAATAAAAATTGTATGCACTAAAAATTCTATATTTTCATAAGTAAAAACTCATAAGAAAAGTTCTGAATTTCACAAGTGATTTCACTTGGGACGTGTCACTGGCGAGTGATTTCATAAGTGAAAACTCATGGAAAAATTCTGATTTTCACAAGTGATTCACTTGGGAAGTGTCACCGGCACGTGACAGGTCATACGAAAAATGAGTATAAGGAACAAGTGAAATCCCGTGGGACTTCGAAAAATTTTCATTTGAATTTTCGCTTGTGAAAATGCGGACATCCCATACAATTTTCTATATGGAGCGTCACTTGTTCTTCACTTGTGCAAGAGGACATGTCCCACGGGATTCACAAGGTGATTCACAAGTGAACTTTTTTGGAGCTGAAGAGTATTTTGCTGTTATACTCATATTACTATTGTAATGGAGTATTGTATTAAGAGTATTTAGTTTTTAATGACAAATTTCCTATTCCTATTAATTTAAATTCAATTCGATTTAGCGTCGGTTGTGACCGGTTGTGTTTATCTTGTGCTCTGTGATTTTTGTCAATTTGTCATTAATATCTGTGATACTGGTGCCTTGTTTTGTGACTTAGTCCATCATAACCAGCCGTGCTTGTGTTTTAAATCGTCTGTTTATGTTTAATTGTCTATTTTATTGTAGAAATTTTAACAAAACCTAACTCTTTGTTTAGCCCGTGCATTTTGTTATTGTAACTTCTGTACGCTGTGGTGCTTTGGTTTCAATAGCTTTTGTTGTTGTTTCCCATAACCTTCTTGTAATCTCTCTCCCGTTTCTTGTCGTCTAAACTGTTGTCGTGTATATTTTGTTTGTGTTTCGCAAGCCACGCTCAGTCGACAGCCACTCTGTTGCGCTCTCTCGCTCTCGAAGTCTCTACGCGCTCTTATACTTTTGTGTTCTTGTCTACATTTTTATTTGTTTGATCCCAGTGTCAAATTAAGTGAGGTATTTATAATTCTTTTGATTCTTTGGTTTTAATAATAACTTTTTTTCTTAAATTAAAAATGGCTCTTTTTTGTTGCAAAAAAATATTATGAAACAAATTATAGCTTCGGTGTTTTTTAACGTATAACCTCCTACGCTTGGAAATAATATTTTTTAATTAGTTATGAATTTCGAATTCAATTTTATCAAAATCGGACGACTATATCATATAGCCGCCATGGAACGATCGTAAAATTGGTGGGAAAATAATATGAAACAAATTATAACTTCGGTGTTTTTTAACATATAATCTCCTACGCTTAGAAATTACATTTTTTAATTAGTTCTTAATTTCGAATAATCAAAAACGGACGACTATATCATACAGCTGCCATAGGAACGATCGGAAAATTGGTGGGAAAATAATATGAAACAAATTATAGCTTCGGTGTTTTTTGACATATTATCTTACACTTGGGTCGTCACCTAATGACGTTTTTATTTACTGTCGTCTCTGCAACATTGTCATACACCCAAAATGTACTGGACTTGTTGGCAGAGTAAAAGATTATATTGATCTGCGTGTTGGTTTTTCGTGGACTTGTGCCTCATGCGTGGAAATAGATCGCGATTTGGATGGCTATGTTGCGCTGACCAATGATCGTTTTATGAAACTGTTCGATAAACTCATGAGCGTAGTTGCTGATTTTAAAGAGTTTAAGGCGGACCTTGATAATAAAAAAATGTCAGTAGGGTCACCTAAACGCAAGAAGACAGTTCCTTCAAAATCTCTTCAAGTAAAGGCATCAGTTCCAAATCCCAACTTAGCTTCTAATATTTTTACCCGATCGGTAACGGCAGCAATGTCGGCATCCACTGGGGCTGGTGGACCTAAAGCTTCTCTGACAGCAGTACCCATAGGTACCAAAAGCTCTGGAGTCCCTGTTTCTGCTAGTCAGCCTACCGTTTCAAACCTTACGCAGCTTTCTGTGCCTACGGTGGAAGTTAGCTCTATAGTCCCTAGTCTCGATAATCAGACGAACGATGTTCAGATTGCTGGTGGTGGAAGAAAGAGCCTCTCGGTTGTTCCATATAGGAAGCAATTATTTGTGTCTCGTTTAACACCTGAAACCACATCTGCTGATGTTTTGGAATTTATACAACAGGAATTCCCATCCCAAAACATCACAGTGGAGGAGTTTAAATTTCCATATGTTCGTAGGATATCTTCCTTTAAAATATCTGCTCCTCCGGAAGTATTTAATGTACTAAATTCTAAAAGTTTTTGGCTTAATGATGAATTGGTCATTAAAGAATTTGTTCCAAACAGACGGAGAACTAATAATAGGCCTTCCACGACAGTACCTGCGCCAAAAAACTGAGCAGTTTACTTTTGGCCTATCAAAATGTTAGGGGACTTAATATGAAGCTACCTAAGCTTTATGCTGACTCCTCTGCCTTTTCGGAAGACATTCTGGCCTTTACTGAGACTTGGCTGAAACCGGAGATATCAGACTCTGAAGTTCTGTCCAAAAATTTTAGTACGTATAGAACTGATCGCTCTCCTCGTAGGGGCGGTGGGGTGCTGGTTGCCGTTACCTCTACTTTAACATCGGAAAGGATATATTTTCTTAATCCCAATGAAATAGAATTTGTTGGTGTTAAAGTTTCTTTGAAATCTTTTTCTATTTATGTAACTTGTTCTTATATTCCACCTGGATCCGACTTAACAATTTATAAGCAACATTTGTCTGCAATAAAAACTGTTTTATCTCATCTTTCCGAAAGGGATCTTTTGATTGTTTTGGGCGATTTCAATCTCCCTGACATTTCTTGGTCCCTTTCCACTGACTCACTTGTCTCTACCCCCTTATCTGACCATGAATTCGTTGACGGTCTGTTAGAATTATCATTACAGCAAGTTAGCTTTATACGTAATTCTCTAAACAGACAATTAGATCTTGTATTTGCTTTAGATCCGTCTGAAGTCACGGTATCTAGAATTGACCCACTAGTTATGCCAGAAGACCGGTATCATCCCACATTAGAACTTACAATTTGTCTTCCCTGCGTTGACACCCTTTCTTCTTCTCCTTCACCAACTAAAAGTAGATGGTTTCGTAAATGTGACTTTAGTAAACTCAATAACTTGATTTCACAATATAACTGGACAAATTTATATAATTGCTTGGATATTGAAAGTGCTACGGAACTATTTTATAGTGTTCTAAACTCTTTTTTCTGTGAATGTGTTCCTGATAGTTTTGCTCCTAAGTTAGACAGGCCTCCTTGGTTTACCAATCAGTTGCAAAGACTTAGAAACCTAAAAACAAACTTCTATAAAAAGTACAAAAAGTCGGGTAGGCCATCCGATTTTTCAAGATATGTGGTGGCTCGTACTAATTTTAATGTACTTAACAGTCATTGCTATTCCATGTATTTGAACCGATGTAAATTTGAATTTTCAAAGGATCCAAGGCAGTTTTATAACTTTGTCAATGCTAAGCGAAAGTCTTCAGCATTGCCATCATCTGTACGATTAAACTCTATTGAGGCATCTACGGATCCCGAAATTGCAGATTTATTTGCTGAATTCTTCCAATCTACTTATAGTTCTGTTTCTTGGTCTAATTCTAGCTACCCTAATCACTTAAACAGGGCAAATTGTATTTTTTCTCCTGTAATCACCGAAAGTTCTCTCTTAACTGATTTAGAATCTATAACGCCAACCTATTCTCCGGGGCCAGATGGACTCCCTGGGTGTGTTCTTAAGTTTTGTGGCCGAACTATTTGTAAACCCATTCTTAAACTTTTCAATTTGTCAATCTCATCATCTGTTTTTCCTACTATCTGGAAAGATTCTTTTATTATTCCACTCCACAAAAAGGGTGCGAAGGTTAATGTTCAGAACTATAGAGGAATCTCAAAATTGTCTGCAATTCCTAAAATATTTGAACGCATTATTACCTCTCAGTTGCAACATTTGTGCTCCTCTTTAATATCGCCGTGTCAACATGGTTTTGTTAAGCGAAGATCGACCACCACTAACCTGCTCGAATTGACATCTTTTGTAATAGATGGGTTTAACGAAAAATTGCAGACAGACGTTATATATACAGATTTTAGTAAAGCCTTTGACTCTGTAAACCACTCTCTTCTTTTATTCAAATTAGATCAGCTCGGGTTTCCGAATAATCTGTTAGCTTGGATTTCAAGTTATTTGAATGGTAGATCCCAGAGGGTTTTATTCAAAAACGCTGTTTCCAAGATGATCAACGTGACATCTAGAGTGCCTCAGGGCAGTCATTTAGGCCCTTTGCTGTTTACTCTGTTTATAAATGATCTTCCCTCTATAGTAACTCACTCTCGTGTACTAATGTATGCTGATGATGTTAAGCTTTGTTTTTCATATAATAATATTGAGTCTGGTTTCTGCTTGCAGTCAGACATTAATAGATTCCAGGAATGGTGTCAGTACAACCTTTTGAATTTAAACTATCTTAAATGCAACGTTATGACTTTTTATAGGGGTACGCCAACGTTCATAAGTTACTCTCTTCAGAACATGTCCCTGGACCGAATATACTCAGTAAACGATTTAGGTGTTCTCCTAGATCCTAAACTTAAATTTGACTCCCACATAACCTCTACTGTAAATAAAGCTATGAGTGTTCTTGGGTTTATAAAGCGTTGGTCTAAGGAATTTGATGATCCATACACTACCAAATTATTATTTACCCCCCTTGTCCGTCCTAATTTGGAATACTGTTCTTCCGTTTGGAGTCCTCAGTATCAAGTGCACATTGACCGTATAGAGTCCGTACAGAAACAATTTCTTCTTTTTGCCTTACGTGGTTTGAACTGGGATCAAAACGTCAGGTTGCCTTCTTACTCGAGTAGATTGCTTTTAATTAATTTGCCTAGTCTAGTAAGCCGTAGAACTATGCTTGGTACTATTTTTATGAATAATCTTATCAGAGGCGATATTGATTCTGTAGATTTGGTAAGCCGCCTTACTTTCAATGTTCCTGTTAGACTAATGCGAAACTACTATCCTATAAACTTGCCACGATGTTCATCTAATTTTAGTCAGCATGAGCCCTTTCGCGTTCTTTGTAATAATTATAACAACCTATATCATTTAATTTGTTCCTCAACCTCTATCCCTGTATTAAAAACTAAAATCTTAGCTCATTTGCTTTAGTCTTGTTGATCTATGTTTTGTCCTGTCCTTGTTTGTTCTATGTACCTTCCTCGCGAACCGTATTTGCCCGAAATAAAAATGGGCCCGCGCGTAACAAGCACGTGCTTGGTGTCGATTGGGCCACTTGTTTGTACTGCTCTTAGTGCATCAACGTTCAACAAATATAAAAAAACATTCCAATTTTACTTGAATGACCAAAAACGATGCAATATTCATTTGTTGTTTCTTTTGTTGGAAAGTAAGTAAGTAAGTAAGCATGAATGGTTTTTCATATAAAACTGAAAAGGGTTGCACTTTATATCGCCCAATATCTTTCAAATGGTAATTTTTATGACAAAATGTGTAATATATCAAAAGTTTGGTAATGTCAGGGGCTAAATAGTTTACAAATTTTAAAATAAACACAAATAAATTTAAAATAAAAGAAAATAAGTAAATAAATATCCAAAAAAAGTAAAAAAAAACTTTTTGCTGTAACTTTACATTTATTGTAGTTAGACAATTTAAACAAAGGCAACGTGATTAACATATTGAATTACCTATTCAGCAATTAAAAATATTTTGATTGGAAAAATTAAATTAATGTTGCATAGTTTTTGGCCATTCAGTCAGTTCTTATAAGATATTTTAAAAAACTGAAACTATGAAACAGTAATTCGATCTTTCACATAACAAGAAACATCAAATTAATTTTGCTTAGTTCTCGGCCATTCAAGTTAGCATGAAAAGGGTTGCACTTTTTATCGCTAAATATTTTCCAAACGGTAATTTTATGACAAAATGTGTTATAGATTGAAGAATCTTAAGGGCTATATTGTTTGAAATTGAAAAATAAATACAAATAAATTGAAAATGAAAACAAGGAAGAACGCTATGGTCGAATACCTCGACTATCAGATAGCCGTTACTCAGCTAAAGGGACCAAAGGGAGATGAAGATATGCCAGCGGCAAAGCGAGATTGTAATGCATTACAGTTAAAATTTTTTCTAGCATGGAAATTGTGGGCACCACAGGATTGTGGGCTTTAGAGTGGGCGTGGCAAACTTTTTTTAGGTATTGACGAGACTAATTCTTTTCAGTTAACATTTTTTTTCTAGCATGAAAATTGTGGGCGCCACAGGCTTAGGCGGTTTGTGGTCGTTAGAGGCATGGGATATTCGCGTAACAAACTCAAGCTGCGTACAAAGCTACGAAATCTAAATCTAAAATCCCAATTCTCTTTATTTCATAGTTTTCTATTTACTATTTTTTGAAGTTTGTGGGCGACTTGTGGGCGTGGCAAACTTTTTGTTGGGTCAATCGACGGGAATTGATGAGAACAATACATTTCAGTTATAATTTTTATTCTATTATTAAAACTGTAGGAGCCACAGCTTTTGCCGACTTGTGGGCGCTAGAGTGGGCGTAACACACTGACGAAACAAACAAGAGCTTCGCAGGAATCTTTAGAATCTGCACGCTTATCCCAGTATTGCAGTTTTTATAGTTTGGAGATCACAGCGTTCATACGGACAGACGGACATGGCTAGATAGACTCGGCTTGTGATCTTGATCAAGAATATATATACTTTATGGGGTCGGAAACGCTTCCTTCTGCCTGTTACATACTTTCCGACGAATCTAGTATACCCTTTTACTCTACGAGTAACGGGTATAACAAGGAAGAACGCTATAGTCGAGTACCTCGACTATCAGATACCCGTTACTCAGCTAAAGGGACCAGAGGCAAATGGAGATCTGCAAGCAGCAAAGCGAGATTGAAATGCGCCACCTACCGGCGGTAGACAGATTTAAGCGTTATCAGCTAAAGGGACCAGAGGCAAATGGAGATCTGCAAGCAGCAAAGCGAGATTGAAATGCGCCACCTACCGGCGGTAGACAGATTTAAGCGTTATGGGCGTTAGAGTGGGCGTGGCAACATTTTTTTTGGATCAATCGATAGGTATTGACGAGACCAATACATTTTAGTTAAAATTAGATAAAATTAGATAGAATTAGATAACCTAGTTAACACTTTTACTGATATCTGCGGTGAGGCCTTAAAAAGGGCTTGCCCAAGCAGAACAGTCAAAGCAAAGCACAAACCCCCATAGTGGAACGCAACCCTGGCGAACCTTAAAAGAGAGTGTAGAACTTACTTTAATAGAGCTAAATACAACAATAGCGAATCTTCCTGGAATTTATACCATACAAAATTAAGCCTATACAAAAAGGAAATTAGAATATCAAAACGAAGAGCTTGGGCTAATTTCTTCAGTAGCATAGAATCTACTGCGGAAGCATCCAGACTCAGAAGAATTTTAGCAAAATCTCCAGCAACCATTGGCTATCTAAAAACCAATGCTGACAGCTGGACGGAAAACAGACAGGAAACCCTTGAACTACTGTTAGACACCCACTTCCCTAAGAACACCCATGTAGTGGAGGACCTCTACATAGGGGAGAACTTAGACGACCAGAGTATTGACAATATTTCGAGCCCTGGCCGCGTTCAGTGGGCTGTCAACTCTTTTAAGCCCTTCAAATCACCCGGCCTAGATGGGTTCTTCCCGGCCCAGCTACAACGAACACTAGATATTTCCCTAACCTGGCTGACAGCCATGGCTGCCTTGCTCTAAACCATATTCCAACAAGGTGGCTGGACTGTAAGGTTATTTTTATACCGAAAGCCGGCAAACCTTCCCACACCAACCCAAAGGACTTCCGCCCGATTAGTCTCTCTTCCTTCTTGTTGAAGACCCTGGAAAGGCTAATTGACACCCATATCAGACTAACCATCGACCATAGCCTACTCTCTGAAGCACAGCATGCATACCGTAAGGGTAGATCAACAGATACTGCCCTCCACTCTCTAGTGTACAGTATAGAGAGAGGCTTCCGCAATTAGGAATACTCTCTTTCAGCGTTTCTAGACATAGAAGGCGCCTTTAACAACGTCACCCCAACGGTGATTACTGGTGCTCTGACTGAACTGGGCATTGAGCGGCCCATAGTGGGACTCATACACACCATGCTAACCAGCAGAGTAGTGTACACCACTATGGGATCGGCCCACTCGACCAGGAATGTCAGCAGAGGAACCCCACAGGGGGGCGTACTCTCACATCTTCTATGGGTTTTAGTGGTCAACAAACTGCTATAATTTCTAGATGGGGCAGGCACTAAAGTGGTAGCCTACGCGGACGACGTGGTTATCCTACTGCAGGGCAAATTCCCGCAAACCCTTTGCAATCTAATGGAGACAGCCTTATCCACCCTCTCCCTGTGGACGGCTGGCTGTGGACTGGGAGTTAACCCAGAAAAGACCGAACTAGTTCTCTTTACAAGGAAGTATAAGGTACCAATTCTAATTCCCCCAAAACTACACCAAACGCGCCTAACCTTTATCAATTTAGCAAAGTACCTAGGTGTCATCCTTGACAAAAAGCTCCTCTGGACTGATAACATCCTAGATCGCACACGCAAAGCGGTCATAGCCCTCTTCGCTTGTAAAAAAGCCATAGGGAGGAAGTGGGGTTTCTCCCCCTTGATAGTTCACTGGCTATACACTGCAATAGTCAGGCGCATCCTCCTCTACGGAAACATCGTTTGGTGGCCTTCTCTAGATAAGAATTGCAACCTCCGGATCCTTCACAAGATCCAACGAAGCGCAGAGCTCTGTATTAGTGGGGCGCTTCGCACTACCGACACAGAAGCACTAAACACAATTCTCGATCTCCAACCCCTGGACCTACTTGCCAAAAGCTGGGCATCTGCAACAGCGCTGAGGCTCCGCGAAGCAGCGGCATGGACAACAGGCTCTACGGGTCACTCTAATATCCTATCAAAACATACACCCTTACCACGTAGTACAGACTACGTCCCACCCACAGTCAACTTCGAAAGAAGATACAAGATTTTTATACCCACCCGTACAGACTGGGACAACCTCCCACACCAATTCGAAAACGCCGTCAACATATACACAGACGGCTCCAAGCCTAACTCCCAAACAGGTGGGGGAGTCTTTTCCCCCGAACTAGACATAAAAGTCTCATTCCACCTACCAGATCACTGTAGTGTTTTCCAAGCGGAAGTCATGGCAGTTCAGAAAGCCATTACCCACCTGAACACGTCAGTACATCAAGACATAGATATCTTCATCTTCTCGGATAGTCAAGCAGCCCTCATGGCCCTCGACTCCTACACAACGAACTCAAAAACTATCTCTGAATGCCGCAAATCTCTTAACGAGATGGCCACTCATCTGAGAATCAACCTCATCTGGGTGCCTGACACCGCAATATTGAGGGCAACTGCATAGCATACGAGCTAGCAAGACAGGGGACAACCGCCGACATCCTTCGTGATAAGGACACGGTGGGTATGCCCATGGCTACCTGCAAGCTCCATCTCAGGCAGAGATTGTATACACTTTCCAACAACCGTTGGAACTCAATCTCAACATGCCACAATTCTAGACTCACATGGCCAAACTACAACTCGAAAAGAACAAAAACTCTCCTACAATGTAGCAGGGAGGACATCTCCACTCTCCTAAATGCCCTCACGGGCCACTGTCTTATAGGGACTCATGCGCTCAGGCTGGGACTAAGTAACCACGACTTCTGCCGCAGCTGCAAACAGATAGACGAAGAGGAGAGCATCGAACACCTCCTATGCTTCTGCCCAGCGCACAACCTAAAGCGCTTTCAAACCCTAGGTAGCTACACACTTCCGAACCTTGCGGACATTCAGGACGTAAGCATCCAAAAACTCTTATATTTCTTAAGAAGAACAGAATACTTCGCGAAAGCAGATAACCCATGAGCTAGGGAAACGGATCTGTTCAGAGATCATGTGGTATCACAAGGGGCCCAATGTGGCCTAAGTGAGGGGATTATTATCTAATCTCCAACCACTCCTACCTAACCTAACCTAACACAGCCAGACTCAAATAAGATCTCTTATAGAGATCAACTTGTGGTTCTAGGAGATTTTAATATATTTGGAAAAGACGAGTGTCTTACTTCCATTAGCTCAGCATGACTTTACTGAAGATTTTCTTGACATATTTTTGTCTCAAGTTAAATACATTAAAAACTCTTTAGGCCGTTTAATAGACCTGTTCTTTGTTACTAATCCAGACTGAGTGTTTCTGTCCAAAGTAGCACCTCTTACTCAACCCGAAGATCCATACCATCCTGCTTTATAGGTCTCAATCGACACTAGTGCTGTGTTAGTAGAAAAATCAGAGAAGTCAACGAAGCGATTACATAGTTTTCGCAAGGCTGACTTTTGGAGACTGAACATTGGTCCAATCTCTACTCATCCCAAAATATAGATGATGCGATAAATATTTTCTGTAGTACCGTAAATTCGTTTTTTAATTCTTGTGTTCCGTTATACTACCCGTCAGTCTCCAACAAGCCACCTTGACACACCTAAGAAATAAGAAGTTCAGACTTTACCTCTTTTTTCACTGCCTTTTTCTTACACTGAAAACTCTTTTCTTGTTGATCTGAGCGTCATGTCCTTATGGATAAACAATGGGTACGATAAGGTACAAATTTGCATCTATGAAACGGAGAAGATAGCGTGGTCCCCTACTGAAACAATTTAGCGCTGCCAAAGTCGAAAGTGGACTACTATATACAGTCGCAAAATTAAAAATCTGCAGTGATAACGAGTGACATACCAATCGAAAGGTATCAAAAAAGTATGGCATTACCAAGAGTTTCAAGATTTTAATTGATTTGAGAAAAAAAAGAGGTAAAAGTATACAAGTGAACATTTAGAAATTTCGAACTGTTGGGGCCGGTTGGGATGTTATTAGGTCGAATGACAACTCATTTGTTAAAATCGGAGGTTCCGTTCATAAGTTATTCCAAAACCAAGATTTTGGGGGACCTTTCAAAATGAAAATGTTTGTCCCTTTGTGTGCGGGTTTGTAGTAGTAGTAAGTAGTATATACATACTTTTTTTCTGATTGGCAAAGTTTGCAACCGTCAGCCATAACATAAATAGACGATTACAAAAATTATTGCAATTGTTTTCTTCTTCTCCGATGAAGGTCGGAGGAAAGTTTGGTACAGTCTTTGCCGGTTAGGTACCTTTTCAGTTCTTCATTTGAGATGCAGTGCGAATGTAAGAGGGCTATTCTTAGTTCAACTAAAATTGGGTAAATTCCACATCTTTGATTACTCGAAGGTGTTGGGAGTGTTCCAATACGGGTTATAGTTGAGCGGCTCCTGTATTATTTGGGTAGCACTCAGAGCGGTGGCCACCGTGCCAGACTGCAAAAGTGTTTATCGAGTAGATTCAAGCTATGGCATTATTAAGAAGCGAGGAGACTTCCAGGGTGGTGAGCTCTAAATATAGGCAGCTTTGAAGTCCACAAAGCAGATATATAGTTTCCTTTTAGAGTCCAAATATAACTTGGTGATTAAAGAAATATCGAAAACGCTGTTGACCGTCGAAATTTAAAATGATGGGCTGCTGACGAAGACAGACAATATAAAAACCTCCGCTAGACTGGATGCATCTGCCTGAATTTTTCTATGCTGGTTACTACCGTTAATATATCTATCTAAATTCCAAAAGCCCTTGCTATTTCTAACTCCAGCTATTTAGTGTACCATAGCCTTATACCAGGCCGTTGTTTCTACTTGGAAAGATCTTTTTAAGGCGACATTCGCTTCTTGGTACGCTATCCTGGATTCCGTGGCATTGAAAGTAATAGACGTCTTGAGAAGTTCAAAAGATGTATTTTTTTGTAATGCTTTATTGTCTCCATTATCATAATCACCATAGGTTATTTCTAATTGGGGTTGTGGAGTTCAGCATCCATGCTGCAGCGTTTTTGATACAAGATGTGATGCGATCCAAATCAGGTTCCGGGTGAGACATAGTTGATCATCTAAGATGCATGTACGAATTTCCTTGATATTTGTAAGACCTTTTTCGTGCCACCTGAGCTTGGGATGGAGTCCTTTTTAATGTTCACTAGGGATGGAACTCGTGCATCTTTCGATCTGTATTTCCATAGGCATGTAATCAGAGTACGACTGCTACCATCGGCGGACACGGGGAGGAGCAATCCTCACTGCGTGTCGCCAGCGGTCGAACCTCTGGGGTGACGGGAGTAGGTCATCTCAGTGGTAATGCTACTGCCACGTCTCAGGCTAAGTTAAGCCGCACGAGTGCCGTAGTCGAAGTAGACTTGTGCTCGGAGAGCGTGCTACACGAAGCTGAAACAAGTCATAACCGCTTGCCTGAACCAAGATCCAACTCCCCTCGAAGGGAAGGGCCGAAGCGTACAAGCGAGGGGATGAAGGCTAAGGCGCAATACAAGGCAGCCCTCAAGATCAGGAGCCGGTTCCATGATAAAGCGACCCTCTCCCAGGAGGAGAAGGAAAAGCTAGCTTGGGCAGAGCAAAGGATCGAGGAAGGAAGGCTGCATTTCGCAAGCAAGCCCGCAATGGCGTCGACGGGCGGATTTGCGAACACGGTGAATGAGATGCTTGCCAACAAAAGCAACGCTCACACGAGAGTGCCGCCAAGGACGTTCCGGTGATCAAGCTGAAACGCGGGCCCAAAGAGGCAGGCCCTTCGCCACCGAAAGTAGCAAGAAAGCCCAACAAGAAGGCCAAGTTCAGTGATGTCGTCAACCGACACCTGATCGTGGCACTAATTGACAGGAGCGACGAGAATGGGAAGATGACGGAGACGCGCTGGAAGATTGTCCATGCGCGACTCGTTGAGTCTCTCTTTGCACGGATGGAAGAGGCACCAACAGCCCCCAAGCCCACATTCGATGGTGAAGGGTGGTTGAGCGGTGTCAAAATCCTGAAGTGCAACGACGATCCGACCAGGAAGTGGTTGACGCAAACGGTCTGCCAACTTGAGGCGTTGTGGGAGGGGGCCAAGCTGGAGGTAGTGGACATACCATCCATAACGAAGGCAAAAATTCTCTTCCCCTTCGCAATCCAAGGGGATCGGGCGCTAAAGCTGCTTTGCCGGCAAAATCCAGACGTCCCAACGGCGAATTGGAAAATTATGCCCATGGCCAACCCACTACCCAACGAGAGGGGCCAAAGTGTGGTTCTCCAAATCACCAAGGAGGCGGAGGATCTGCTGTACCCAAGATTCGGGAAGATGGCGTGGGGCATGGGTAGACACTAACCTGCGTCTTAAGAAGCACCACCCCGCCGACAAAGGCGCACACATCCTGCAGGCAGGCGAGGTAGATAAGGACCTAGGTCCGAAAGCTATCGTGGAAGCCGCCCAGGACCTTGCGCTTGACGACTCGGAGGACGAAGAGGATGGTGACCTGACTGTCATAGCCAACCCGTCGAGCGGAGATGAACAAGCCACCCATGACACTGAGAGTGCTGCAGCTCAATATCCATTAAAGTAGACTCCCGTCGGCGGAGCTCCTGATTGCCATGGATAAAGGGCCCGTCGACATAGCCCTAGTTCAAGAGCCATGGATTGCCTCGGGCAATACCGTGGCCGGACTAAGGTCCTCAAACTACAAGACATTCTACTCACCAACGGTAATCAGGAACAGAAGCACCGTACTTGTGCGAATGGGTATCTATGCTAACCTTACGCCTCATTACAGCTCTGATGCTAGAAAGCGAGGAGCAGCGCCTCTTGGTTGCCTCCTGCACGTAGCACAAGGCAGACCGGCGCCACCAGAGCAGCTTGGTGGAATTCGGCTCGAAGGATAACCAACTCCTCATTGGTGCAGATGCCAATGCACACTACAGCGTGTGGGGAAGCTCCGACATCAACGACAGAGGTGAGTCACTCGTAGACTATATTTTATCTACCAACTTATATATAGCAAACGTGGTGCAGGAACACACCTTTGTAGTTCCTACCCCGTCAAACGTGCTTGATAAAATGCTGGAGAGTCCTAAAAACACCAACCTTCTCAGACCATAGGTATGTTCAGTTCAGATATGATCTTAAAAGTACTCCAAAGGTAACTGTCTATAGAAGCCCCCGGAACACGAACTGGGAAAAGTTTACAAGGACAGTTACCTCGAAACTTGCGACTAGCCCGGGCGTAGTATGATCCGTGAAAGACACAGAAACGTCCTAGAGACCCTGTCCAAGGAATTACTGGATGCGTATCACGCATCATGCCCGACATCAAGAACAAGGAAGAAGACCACACCCCCATGGTGGAATCGGGAATTGACGCTCAAAGAAATAACCTCCGAGAATTCTTCAAAATCGCCAAAAAAGGCAGACAATGAGATTATCAACGGGGAATACAAAATCCTACTTAGGGATTACAAGAAGGATTCACGCAGGGCACAAAGAAGCTCGTGGAGAAACTTCTGCTCCAGCATCGAAAACGTCCCGGAAACAGCCAGACTCCGAAGGCTGCTTTCGAAGCAACCTGCCATACAGTCAGCTAAAATGCGACGACGGACAGTGGACTGAGGGCAGTGAAGAGGCCCTAACAGAACTTATGCAATCGCACTTCCCAGGATGCACGGATGTCGTAGACGCCAGCACGCATCAGGACATAGCAACTGGCGAAGAGCGCCCCGCGAACGATCTATTAACACCTAGGAAAATCAACTGGGCCATATACTCTTTTGCGGGCTATAAGGCACCAGGACTATGCACCAGGACCATGGCTGTATGAAATATACTCGGCATGTCTAAGCACGGGCTATATCCCAATCCAATGGAGGACCTCTCGGATTGTCTTCCTCCCAAAAGTGGGAAAGTGCAGTCATGCAAGCCTCAAGGATTACAGGCCGATAAGCCTTACCTCTTTCTTTCTTAAAAAACTGGAAAAGCTGCTGGATCTACACATCAGGAGCAATGTAGGAAGGCTCATGTCATCCAACCAGCACTCCTACACCAAAGGGAAATCTGTGGAAACGGCACTACACTCGCTAGTAGTATCCCTTGAGAGAGCCCTACATGTTAAGGAATATGCGCTTGGAGTATTCGTAGATATATCTGGAGCATTCAATGCACCCCGCAATAAGCCTCTAAATAAGAAACCTGCTTAGCTGCAGGCGGGGACATTCAGCGTGCGGCACTGCTTCCATGGTGAAGGGGGCACACAGAGGCACACCACAATGTGGGGTCCTCTCGCCTCTCCTCAATCAAGCGATTCGAGAGGAGAGCCCCAAAAATAACAACCTATGCGGATGACATAGGCATAATTATTACGGGAGTCTGTTCATCGACCCTCAGCTCCATAATGAAATCAACACTCAGGGAGGTATGTGAGTGGGCGGAAATGGTGCGACTCAGTATTAATGCGGACAAGACGGACCTCAATCTCCTTACTAAGAGATACATGGTACCGAAATGGACCCCCCGAAAATTGGCGCAACCAGGCTGACCCCGAAGACACAGGTCAAATACGTCGGCACAGTACTGGACTGCAAGCTGCATGGAGACCCAATGTAGTGGAAAGGGTGAAATATGCATCCAAGAAGATGCTTAGCAGCACATGGGGCCTGTAACCTGCTCTGATGCACTGGATCTATATCTCGGTGGTGCGTCCGACTCTGCTGTATGGAGCCTTAGTGTGGTGGCAAGCCACTAAAAACACGACAGACACCGAGCTTATGGCGAGAACTCAGCGGCATGCACTGGTCTGCATAACGGGGGCGCTGAGGTCAACCACAACCAAAGCTCTAGAAACGATCCTCGAAATCGACCCCATAGATATCCACGCTCAACTGACTGCAGGAAAGGCAGCACAACGTCTAGTTGCATCTGGTAACATGACGACCGAAGCATGATCAACAAAACGGACTACATGTTCCCCAGAACGTGCCCGTAGGTTAAAACAACCTCGCTCATGGGCCCAGACGACTGGAAATCGGGTCGGGACCAGACTTAACAACTCAACATATAAACAGACAGTTCCAAGATGGATGGGGGAGTAGGAGCGGGTTTATACTGTGCGGACCCTGAAATAAGGCTGTCTTATAAGCTACCCAGCGACTACAGCATATTCCAGGCAGAAGTCATCGCCATATGAAAAGCGGCTGAAGTGGCTCAAAATATAAGCCGACCACATGATGTGGTCAACTTGTTCGTGGACAGCCAAGCGGTGATAAGATCCAAGCAATCGTCAACGGTCAGTTCCAGAAATGTAATGGCGAGCAGGGAGGCACTAGATAGCCTTAGCACGACAGCCACCAGGGCATCGGTGGCAACGAGACAGCTGACGTTTTAGCAAAGGAGGGCGTAGAGCTGCCGAAGGACCAAAAGGAGACCGTGCCTATCTCCCTTCGAGCACTACAAAGCGCTCTGGAGAATCGGGCGGACACGCAAGCAAAAAGCAGGTGGGGGAATACCAAGACTTTCCGAATCTCAAGAATTATGTGCAAAGAGCGCAACGATAAACTCAGCCACTACCATGAAAAGACTGCAGACTGTTAGGGGGAATCCACACAGGCCACTGCCTGGCAGCATCACACGCAACCATACTCGGAATACTCAACAGCCGCACCTGCAGGAAATTTGATGAATCGGGGGCTATTGAAACCCTGGAACATCTCATCTGCAATTGCCCAGCACTCTCACGAGCAAGAAGAAGATACCTCGGTGCCCCAGTACTGGCATCACTAGGTGACGCCTCCAGGCGAATTTCTTGCCTTCGCCAAAAACACCTGGATCCTTGTGGACATAAAAACCTCTTAACTCATCTCAATGTTCATACAAATCAACCGTACAACTAAGGGCTATATTGGCCTATGCGTGACCCCGTGAGGGCCGTCCGAGTTAACCTAACCTAACCTTACAACCTATGTGGGTAAAAATTGCTCTCATTGCTCTGGTTGTTATAGCCGTTACTCCCAGAGTAAAAGGGTATACAAGATTCGTCAGAAAGTATGTAATCGGTAAAAGAAAGCGTTTTCGACCCCATAAAGTATAAATATTTTTGATCAGGATCACTAGTCGAGTCGGTCTAGCCATGTCCGTCTATCCGTATGAACGCGGAGATCTCGGAAACTATAGGAGCTAGAATGTTGAAACTTGGCTTGCAGATTCTTGGGCTTCCTGGGCAGCGCAAGCTAGTTAGTCAGCAGTCGCCCACTCTAACGCCCTTAAGCCCCAATAACACTAAAACCAGTCTAGCTCAAGCATTTTTCAATATGTTGTAAAAATTAAAATGAGAGTTTATTTGTATTATCAACACACATCCACATGTCAATTATTAATATCGGACCAGCCATTAAAAAGTTATATCCAAACAATCGTCAATGTTTTGCAAATTCAATCGAGATTGTACACCACATTCAGAAAATCATCTGTTTTCACTAATACGCCACCAAGCCGCTTGGCGCGTGGGCTAGGGGCCTCTACAGGCTAGCTGACGCTATAGACTAGGTAACGCTATAGGGTAGGTAACGCTATATGCTAAATGGCGCTATATGCTTGGTGTCTTAGTGAAAAAAGCAGATTTGCTGAAAGACCATCTCCAATCCTCTCGCACTCCCTTTAGCTTAGCACCGTTCCACGCAAACGACCACCACTGGCTCTTCCACAGTTTGCGATTAACTCTTTAAAAGGAACTCAGGGAAGTAACGCTTAAAATCTATAAAGCTATGCATAATGAACGTTTAAAAAAGTAGAATTACGTCAGAAGAATTTTAAAAGTCGAAAAAGGCTACGTGTAGAAGATTCCTGCGGAGTCTAGGGAGATTTAAAAGCAAGTATCTTAAGACGCATTACCTTATTTCTTCATTTTTTTAGGTTCACGTTGAATGATTTACGAATTCTTCGGGTCAAGTAATCCGCAAATTCTTTACGTCGAGAGGTTTTCAAATTCTTCAGATCAATTAACTGAAACAATGTCTGTCTCAATTACCACCATGATAGTTGCCATCATCATTTAATTCAAGAAGGGATAAAATTAAATATGCGAATTTTCCCGGTTTGACTTGGTATTTCAAAATGACTGCTAAAATCTCGCAACTCATTCGAAAGGTATGAGATCCATAAAAAAAACTAATTATCTTCGTTACACAAAAATGTTGCGCTAAATTGCCTATTTTGCACCTTAAATTCATGTTTTAAAAAGCTTCATGTTAAATTAAACCATTTTTAATTATAATATAGAAAAGACCAAGGTAAATCAAATTTAAATTCCTAATACAATTGCCGCTATCTCGTTTTGAGTTATATTTTGAGTCTTATAAAATAAAACTCACCGTTAACCATTACTGATAGTTTTTATTTTATACTACTCATCAATAACGATTATTGCGTGAGTTTTACAATGAATCTCAACAAATGCGCAGTGCGACAGCCAAATCGCTTAAAAAAGCTTTTAAGGAGCGCATAATCGCAAGGAACGGGCTCCCAAAGGTGGTCAAAACGGAGAAGGGAGTGCAGTTTGCGAGCCAAATTTTTAAAAGTTTTCCGGCTGAGATGGGTATCGGACAGCAATTCACCGCACCCTATACACTTCAACAGAATTCGACAGAGTCAGCAAATAGAACGGTCAAAACCATGATAGCGCAGTTCGCAGGGCAGGACTAGAGAAACTGGGACTAGAAGTGGCCGGAGACTATGCTAGCTGTGAATACGAGCATATCGGGGTCCACCGGTTATACCCCAACATTTCTTACGCAAGGCAAGGATCCACGACTTCCGAGCGGCCTATATGATAAGGAAACTCTAGGCACTGGACGAGCTACGGGGACAACAAACTGATGGAGATCTTCGAGATCGTACTGCGAAATCTAGAAAAGACATCCCAGGACCACCCCAGAAAATACAATCTGAGGAGGAGGCAACGGACCCCAGCGGTGGTCGACGTAGTATGGGCCAAGAAACATAACCTGTCCAAAGCGGTCGAAGGATTCGCTGCGAAACTAGCCCCGAGGTACGATGGTCCTTACCAGGTTGTAGATTTCGTCTCTCCGGTGATCAGCAAAATACGCAAGATACATAGAAAGAAAAAGCGTACTACCCGCGTTGGTGAGCTTAACAAACAACAAACACAAGGGCAGACCCAGACCGCAAGGCAAAAGGTTTCAGCGTCAGGCATTTGCCAGAGTCATATCTACAGCGTATCCAGCTGGTCACACAAGACAGAATCAGACTTCGCACCAACAATAAACGGAAAAAAAACACGGGCAAACCCTGGAACGAAAGGGAAGTAAATGCCGGTCCAACCAAATGTGCAACTCACCACGGTGTAACGAACTGATTTTTTATGTCTGCTTCCTACGATATTCGTGCGGCTAGCTCAGTAGATTGTGTATGTTCATCCCACCAAATTTATATAAACGTGACCACCACGGGTTCCTATTGAGTTTGTTGCGGGTATAATCTAACAGCGGCTTGGTGGCTCGGCTGGCCACTCGGCCTTCGGGATCTCTCTCGATGATTACTAGCCTCGTTGACTCGGTGCTCGGGTCCTGTAGCTCCATGAAGATCCTTGAAGCTTCCTGAAGACGCTCAGCGCTGCTCGTCTCTGACGCGTTGACTCGACGACGTCTTGGACTCGCGAGGGGGTCAGCCGTGCGGGTTTACGGAAGCGTCACCGTTCCCAGATAAGGGTGAACAGATGCTGCGGTCTCCAGGATTACTCCTTTCGACACACACTGTCCCTTGCTCTGTCCCGAATGGTCCCACTGAGTTCCTGCGTAGTTCGCGCCGACAGTCCAAGTTACGCAAGAAGGCTGCCTAGCGCTTCACTTCGCTTCTACGCCGAGTGTAAACTAACGTTCCACTCGGCTCGACCTGTCTTGCGTGGCTGTCGTGATGTGGTGGCTGGCTTGCTGCTGACGATGTCCTACGCACTGTTCCTGGATGTGCTTGTTGCGCGGCTGGACGTGGCGTGGCTTCTGGCACTCGGGGTTTCAGTCATACGCCGATCCGGAACTTCGCGAGTCGAAACCGTAGGGCTCTCCTGGCCTACTACTTAATACCGTATTCTCTCTTTCTCTCCCTTCTGGCTCCTTACATTCGGGGTCTCGGACACACGCCGATCCGGGACTTCACGAGTCAAACCGTTGGGCTCTCCTGGACTACTCCACTTGAGACCATACACGATCGACCGCTCTCCCTTTCTGGCTGATCACGCAAGGACCTGCTCAGTTTCCACTTGACGTACTGGACTTAAGCCGGGACACGCCAAAGTAGTGCTTGGGGTGAGGTTCGCTGGGTTTACCAAGGCTTCTCCCCCATTTCTTGTTGCAGGCCTTCACAGGACTAAGTCCCAATCCCGAATGTCTCGACGTAGCGATCTTGCTCCCTGTAGGCTCCCACGGCGCTGCTTCCGACGACTCGACTTGTTGTGGTTCACTTGTAGCTTACTTGTTTGACTCACTTGTTTACTTTGATATCTTGAATGATCTTGACGGATCGACTCCTCGTGATCGACTGATGATGCTGCCAGCACCCTGCGGTTTTATATAGGGCCTCCGAGAACCGTTATTTCCCTTTTTCGCACGGCCCGCTGAATCTCTCCACTCCGGGTCCAAGGTCTGTGGTTCCTCCTTGACCCGCTTGTCCTTTACGAACAGCTTCAAACTGGAGTTCCGCCTATTGCTGCCGTCCCATGATGCATGTGGCACGCCTGTGTGCCGCTCCGCTGCCGAGATGTGGCACTTTCTCTCAGAGTCCGAAGTCCGGTGGAGTTCCGTTATTTCCTTTTGCAAAGTCTCCACTCTCTCATTCTCCACATCTTGGTCTCCAAAATCTCTTTCTTCGCACCTTGGTCTTCAAACTTTCTTACTGAGTCTCTTCTCCAACCGCTCTTCGCCGCGCCGTTACTACGCGAATTCGCCGCGTATCTGGTAAGCGGCCGGCCATCCGTTGTTACTGCTGTTGGAATTTGTCCGGAGTTATTTAAATCCTCACATTCCCCCTTACTTCGGGAAACATTCCAGACTCATTCCTACTCTCCTGCGTTTCCTTGAAAATCCTAGCCTTTGAGTCCTTGCGATGCTTCCGCTGGCTCCCTCGGCGCTCCTTCGATGCACCCTCGACGCCTTTAGCTCCATTGAATCCCTACAGCGTTGGTCGTCCTCCTTGTAGCAATTTTAAGTCTCCCGCGCCGATCTTACATCTGGTTCCACTGGGTACCGATACCCATCAGCTATCGACAACCCAGAAACCCGTGATATTGATACCCTTCAGCTATCGACATTGCTTGGGCGGCGTTGCTACTTGATCGCTGCGATGGGTACCAGAATCGATGTTTCCATTTTTGCGTGTACCCATCGATCGCACTATCGTCCAGTGCCAATCGACCGCCTAATCGAGGCGCCCCCTTCCCTAGCTTATGGTGATTTTGCAATTGCATGGGTAAGTTTCAAACTTTCATGGCTTTTTTTCTCTCTCATCCTTTCCCTCTCCTTTTCTCCACTTTCGCCCTTAATTCGTCCTCAGCCGGTTGCACTGGGCCTTATGCTGGCAACATTCGAGAGAGAGTGCAGAGACGACCGCGCATTTGCTTCGCAACCAAGGCAACGGGTAAGTTTTGTGGCGTTTGGTCTTTTGCTTCCTGATTTAACCTTTTCTTTCATTTCAGGTTGCTGATGCTGCTATGTATTCCCTTTTTCTTTGACATCCTATTTTCAGCCTATTTAAATTTAAATTTTTATTTACCGCCGCTCTTCGAACACTTGAGCCTCAACCTCACCCGGAATGCGCGTACGTCCTTTCCCACCCGGACACTGCGCCTGCCGCCTAGGATGCGGGCCTTCTTCACAGAAAGGGCCTCCTCGATTCACTCGGACCATTCGTCCTTCGCAATCTCTTGCCATCGCTGACCCTCCGGTGCCGACACCACCCTCATCAACTTTGGCCTGGCCACCACCTCGGCGATTTCCGGCGCGAAGTGCTGCCGTTTTAGCGGCGGACGGCAACTGTCCACTTGTTCGCTCCACACCCAGGCCCCCCTTTCCAGCGGCTCGTCCTGTTCCGGTGCTGCCATCTGTTTCTGCTGATGACGGTGTCGTCCATCCGGTGCTTGGTGTCGGTGGGGTCCATGACTCCGGTCTGCCTCGGGTTCTCGGGTTCTCGGGTCCCGTGGGCTCACTCGTGGGACTTCCTTCTCCCAAATTCGAGGCTCCTCCGCTGCTGCCGTATCCTCCGCGGGTCTTTCCGGCCATGGCCAGCTGACCGTCTGCTGCCGCCACTTCATCCCTTCGGCCACAAAGGTCCGGGTGCTGTGGCTTACGCGTGCCGCCCGGAGGTCCGTCCGAACGTGGTATTTCTTCGGGTTCCCTTGCTGTTGCTGCGGCGGATCGGGTTGTTGCTGCTGGCGTTGCTCGTGTTGTTGCTGCGGTCGATGCTCGGGTTGGTGATGCGGTGGTGGCTGCTCGAGTTGTTGCTGCTGTCGTTGCTCATGCGGATCCTCGTGTGGCTGCTCCGGCGGTGGCCGTTCGAACCTTGGCGTGGTTGGTCGTGCCGGCGTCCTCTGCGGTGACCCTTCATACTGGGGCGTGGGCGGGACTTCTGGCAGCCACTGCGGAGGTGAGGCCGCCCGGTCTTCTGCCACTTTTGGCGGCGGGGTCCAGGGCTCGGGCAAGTATCTCGGGGTGGGTGGGAACCCCGGGTTCTCCCACAGCTGGCGCCCCTCTCCTCGGCCCTCCGCAACGTGCCCTGTCACTCCGGTGCCTCCTCCATCTGCTTCAACCGCCGCTCTTCACTCCGCCGTCGCGCCACGCATTTCCGGCGATACTCCATCGTAGCCGCTACCACGGACTCGGCATGGCTACCGGGAGCCTGATGGTCCAGGGGCGTCTCCTTGCTGGCCCACTCGACCTCCGCCGCGCCAGTCGGGATGCGGCCGTTGGCCTGGTTGACGGCCTTTCGAAGCCGCCATTGCCTCTGCTCCACCCGCGGGTCTTCCACCAACTCAACGTCGCTGTCAGAGCTGATGACCGGCTCGGTCACGCCTCGCCTGTCGACCATTCTTGCCCGGGGCTGAATCCTCCGGACGGCTAGTGGGCAGCCATAATCCTGCGCGCTTCGCTTCTTGAATTTCCTTTTGAAGCCTGGGCTCCCTTTAACGACACCTCGAGCCTTCCTCTTTGCTCGATACCGCTATTTCCTTCGGTCTCTTTTTCTTCCCATCCAGACACTACGGTACAGTTCTCTGATCTGTGTCGTCTTCCCCTTCCTTCGGCAGACTGCTGATGCGTGTTTTCTGATCAGTCCCAATCGAGTCTTTAGATGCTTCGGTTTGCTCCCCTCCGAGTTCTTTTCGTACTCATGTTGTCCTTGTACCTTTGTAGTTACCTCGTAATACTTGGACGTTGATGCACTATGGTCAGTACAAACAAGTGGCCCTTAGTACACCAAGCAATGTTTGCTACGCGCGGAGCCCTAAACCGGCAAGTAAACGAAATCGCGGACATGGAAAAGACGATATAACAATAGACAGTTTAAAATACATGCTCACATATAATTGTTAGCAACATAGAATTTAACAAATTATTGGAAGATAGAAAAGACGTGACACAGTGAATTATGATCGTTACAAAGAACACGAAAAGAATCATGAAGGGCATTATTGGATCTACATATTGTCAGGGGCAACGGGCGAAAATGACGAACTGTTCTACAGGAAACATTCCAGTTGAGGAAACTAAGAAGGAAAGGGGAGTCGACATCACCATTAATTAGTTTATGCAAAAACATAGATCCATGCCACTTTCTACGATGGTTCAGCGTTGGTCCAGCAGGCGCATCCTCGCATAATAAGAGGGCAATCGACTTCCTGTGTCCCAGTTTAATCCTCTCTAAGCAAATAAAAGTAATTATTTTTTTTTTAAACGGACTCTAGCATATTTTGGTAACCGCTAATTTGAGGTGACCATATACACGAGCCATATTCCATAGACGGACGAACAAGAGAAACATACAAAAGCTTTGTTGTGTATGGATCAACTCTCTTGACCAACGCTTCATAAACGCTAGGAGACTTCTGGCTTTGTTAGATATAGTAGATATATGGTCTTTAAAACCAAGTTTATGATCAAATAAAACGCCAAGATCCTGAACTGAAAAAATACGTTCAAGGGCGTTATTTCCTACAGAATAAGAATACAGAGATGGATTACAACGATAAAAGGCACCAAGTATACAAACAATACAGATCTAAATGACGGTCATTATATGAATTAGGTAAACACATGGACAAACATAGCTTGACATCATCTGCATACATTAATATAGTTGATGATTTTATGACATAAGGTAGATCATTAATCATCAAGCCAAACAGTAAAGGTCCCAGGTGGCTACCCTGTAGCACTCCAGAAGTAACATTAATTATTTTGGAAATTTTATTATTAAAAAAGACCATTTGAGTTCTATTAGAAATGTAGGAAAATATCCACTCTAGGAAGTTGGGTGGAAAACCTAAAAGGGACAATTTATAAATAAGAATCCTATAGTTCACTGAATCAAAAGCTTTAGAGAAATCGTTATAAATCACATCAGATTGATGATGTGTCAGAAATCCTCTAGTAATTAAAGACGTAAATTCAAGTAGGTTTGTAGAAGTAGAGCGACACCTAGTGAAGCCATGCTGAAAAGGTGAAATAATAGACCTGCAATGATGCTGCAACTGACAGGTAATAATTTTTTCGAAAAGTTTAGGAATAGAACTGAGTTTAGCAATACCACGATAGTTTGAGATATCGGACTTGTTCCCTTTTTTAAACAATGGGATAATAAAGGATTCCTTCCATATGGATGGAAATCTACATTGACTTAGGGACAGATCAAATATCAATGTTAAGGGAAGAGCAAGATAAGATGAACAATTCCTAAGTATACAAATTTGTATTCTGTCAGGACCCGGTGAAAATGAGGGCTTGAGAGTTCAAATGAGGTAGTGGGTATGAATAATCTTTATTAATAACACTATTGCACTTCGTATATGTCGATTGAAAAAAATCTGCGAATAAGTTGGAAATATCATTATCATCAGATGCTACATTATTATTGAGAAAAAGAGGAGAGAAGCAGTTTTACTTCCGTTTAGAATTGACTAAAGAAAAAAATTTAAGGATTACTTTTGAAATCACGCTTAAAACGACACAGGTAATTTTTGTAACAGTCAGAATTGTACTGGATAAATTCCGCCATAGCTGAACTATATTTGATCTGTCTGCAAGCCGTATATCTTAAAACGTTTAAAAAGTCTGGTTTTTATTCTTTAGATAAACTAGCTGACGGATAATCCATGGAGAGCTGTAAGAACTATTCAGGAAGGAGAGAGGGACGTGTTCTCAAATAGACGGTAAGGGACCTCATAAAAGTACCCAACTGCATCATCAACAGGAAGGTCAACTAGATAGGACCAGCTTACTGTCGATAAAGACTCCACTAGTTTAGCGTAATCAGTACTCCCAAATCACAAACTAGGCATTATATTTATTGCAGTCCTAGGATTCTTAAAAAATCCATTAAAACAGAGCTGAAGGGTAGGATGATAACAATCTTCAGGTAAAGATAGTGGCGAAATACGACTAACTTCAGCATCGCTACTATCAAAAACAAAGATTAAGTCAAGAAGACGATCAATATGATTGGGAATTATGTTAACTTGTTGCAAAGATAGTTCAACAAGACCATCATTAAAATCATTTTGCATCCTAGGAATCATTGTCAATGAGTCCTTACTCTCCAACCAAGAGATATTGGGAAGATTAAAGTCACCAAGCATAATAAGTTGGTCAGTTTCAGCAAGCAACAAGGAGATAGAATGTATGGCGGACAGGTGCAATAGATACACGTTAAATTCAGAGCCAGGGGATACATACGAGCAGGTTAAAAAAATGTTACTTTCTGGGAAAGATAATTTTACGGAAATAAATTCAATACCTGATGATTCAGAAATATCAACAATCTCAGAATTTAAATTGGATTTGACTCCAATAAGAACGCCTCCACCTCGACGGGTCTGACGATCCTTCCGATAAGCAAAAAAGTTATTAGACAAAATCTCACTATCGTGTACGTATGGGTTAAGCCAGGTCTCAGTGAGTACAATAACTTTGGCCTCAAAATTTGAACTATTTATATAAAGCGTAGAGAGTTTACTAAAAAGCCCCCGAACATTCTGATATTGAATTAGGAAATTTAGCTTTTTAATTTAAATCAGAGCTGGGTGCCGACGAAGAAGGCATGGAAGGGAGCTATTTTTTGTATATGGTCGTGGACAACTATGTCAGCAGGCCAAAAACTGGGGCAAAGAAGTTTGGAGAACAGTTTATCCGGAACAAGTATTTTAAACGAAGAGTAATCTCTTATATGTTTAAAATTACATTTGGTGATGTCGGTACCATTTTGATTGGGAAGGGAGAGGTTTGTGACGATATGATGCATCACGTCATTTACTGTTAGTGCTGCATTCAACCTAGACACAAAAATAGATTTCCTAGGTACCATGACAGTGAGTGGTACCGGAGAAGAGAGAGCAGGGCTATGGGTGTTCTTCCTAGGGATCATGCTAGTAAGTGGGACAGGAGGAGGTGCAAGGGTATTAGCCAGAGGTAGAACAAGGTGCGGCAGAGCCCCCGAAGTGGCAACAGCCGTTGTCCGGTTAGTAGGCCTTACTGACTCAGCCGAAACTACAATCAGCGAACCTGGTAGCGATTGCACCGTGGCGTCATTCGCTGTTGACTCGTTCCCATTGGGATCGTCCTCATCGCAGGACACATAGCTTGCAGTGGGGCTTGGAAGAGAGGTTGGTCGAGAGATCCGGAACATGTAAAGAGACATCAGACAGTGTAGGACTACGATTTGTATTTAAAAACAAGGAAGAACGCTATAGTCGAGTACCTCGACTATCAGATACCCGTTACTCAGCTTAAGGGACCAAAGGGATATGGAGATATGCAAGCAGCAAAGCGAGATTGAAATGCGCCACCTACCGGCGGTAGACAGACTTAAGCATTATGGGCGTTAGAGTGGGCGTGGCAAACTTTTTTTTTTATCAATATAGGTATTGACGAGACCAATACATTTCAGTTAAAATTTTTTATCTAGCATGAAAATTGTGGGCGCCACAGGGGTGGGCGGCTTGAGGGCGTAAGAGTGGGCGTGGCATATTCGCGTAACAAACTTGCGCTGCGTACAAGGCTACGGAATCTAAATTTGAGATCCCAATTCTCTATCCTTGATAGTTCCCGAGATATCCACGTTCATATTTACGATTTTTTTAGGTTTGTGGGCGGTTTGTGGGCGTTAATGTTAATCGATAGGTATTGATGAGAACAATACATTTCAGTTAAAATTTTTATTCTAGCATCAAAACTGTAGGAGCCACAGTTTTGGCGTGGCACTCTGCTGAAATAAACTTGCGCTGCGTAAGAAGCTCAGGAATCTGCATGCCAAATCTCAATAGCCTAGCTCTTATAGTTTCCGATATCTCAGCGTTCATCCGGACAGACAGACAGACGGACAGACGGACATAGGTAGATCGACTCGACTAGTGATCATGATCAAGAATATATATACTTTATGGGGTCGGAAACGCTTCCTTCTGCCTGTTACATACTTTCCGACGAATCTAGTATACCCTCTTACTCTACGAGTAACGAGTATAATAATTGACTTCAAAGAATCCGACCTTTAAAGTTGGAGTCGCAGACATTGAACCGACTTAATAAGTCTGTAAGTCCAGCAATTAATGCCTGGAACTCCAGCTCCATTTGCCTCATGAATACTCTAATATCAATTTTGATGTGCAGGCATGTCTAGTCCAGGATGGCATTAGATCTAGTGCGATCAGCAATTTGGATCGCACTATGCCAAAAGTCTGCACATTTAACGTGCGAAATGTTTTTACATACCAGCAACTAACAACTGGCTGCCGAGAAGTGATTTTGCCAATAAATTGGCATCCAACAACACAGCAGGCATACATTGATTACAAGTTGAAGTAAGTTGATTGTAGAATGTAGAAAATTTTCATAGGAAGCTTTAGATGAGTGCTAACAAACAATTGTGTGGCTTTGCAAAACGCAGAAGAAAGAAAAGAGCGCGATAAGACCAATTTAGCAAAGACCCGTTATCTCGAAAATGAGAGCCGGTGACTGAAGTTGAGAGATGTAGCAGAGCGAACGGTGCGAGAGCGCCAAAACAACAATGTATATAAGAAACAACAACTATTTTCCAATTTATTAATAAAGATAATGGTTTTAGCACAAATAAATAATTTGCATTCAAACGGCGGCCTCAACCGAGTTGAAAATGTAAACTTTGGGAATATAAAAAATCGGTAATTTAGACACTAGGCGAATAAATTTAGCGAATATAAAACACGTCAGTGTACAACACAGAGTGATATAATGTCCTTGGAGATTTCTTGAAGTTACCTTGTAGTATCCTTGGAGTCGTTTGTTGTATCCCTGGAGATATTTCTTTGGAGTTATTTTGTAGTATCCTTGGAGCATCCTTGGGTAATCCTTGGAGTTCCCCTGTAGTATTCTTGGAGGATCCTTGGAGTGTCCTTCGAGGATACGTGGGGTGTCCTTGGAGGATCCTTGAAGCATGCTTGGAAGGTCCTCTCTCTTGTGTCTGCATGTTGTAGCTGCTCGCTTCTGTTTTGTGTTTGTTGCTGTTTAAGCTCGCTTACGTGGAGTTTCGCTGAGTTTGTTGGCCTTCTCCTCCGGGGTCTCACTTGATCGTCCGGTCCCTAAGGTTTTTGTCGAACAGGGCGCTCGGTAATCTTGGCTCTCTGCCTTGGGTAATAAACGACGCTGTGTAGCCTGTGGATTACTGTGCGTTTACTGTGAGCATGATTTCAGGCCATTTTTTGTCCCAGTTTCTTTGGTCCTGCCCTGCGAACTGCGGTATCATTGTTTTCACCGTCCTATTTGCTCGCTCCGTCGGGTTCTATTGCGGGTGTACGGCCAGGAAATTCTTTAAGATTCTACTGGCAAATCGTACTCCGTTGTCCGTTGTGACTACTTTCGGGACCCCATACCTTGCTATTATGCGTTCCCTGAAAGCTGTATTAAGCGAATCGGACGTTGCGCTGCGAAGCGGTACTTTAGAGAACCGGTTCCTCTGGCACCTGCGTCAGCATTTTGCCAGCCGCCTGCATTTGATTCGCCTTGAACCTCATGCATGCCTCGCATGCTCTCACGTGGGCTTCGTCGTCTTTGTGCATACCTGGCCAGTAGTACCGGGCTGCCAGACGTGCTATTGTCCTTCGGCTTCCTACGTGGCCAGCTGCCGGTGAGTCGTGGTTTTCTTGCAGCACCGTTTCCCAAAGAGCTTTCGGGACGCACATCTTCCACGCTGTGACATCCTGGCTGGCCGCCCTATGTTGTATATTTCTGAATAGGGTGTCACCCTCCATCACGTAGTCCGGGTACTTTTGCGGCTGGGTCCCTATCTTAGCGCGCATTTCCTAAATCCAGCTGCATGCTGCAGAAGCTTTCGCCGCCGATATCTCCTTAACACCTCGAAGCGTCTCTGGTAGTGGCTGCCTTGACAAAGCGTCTGCCACCACGTTGAGCTGTCCTTTCTTATACGGTATCGCGAAGTCGTATTGCTGCTGATCCTTCCTGAAGGGCTTTCTATGCTGTTGAGCCACTTCAGCGCCATATGGTCGGTAACTACCTTCCAGATATGGCTTGAACTTTCGGATCGCTCCGACGATTGCCACGCACTCCTTCTCGGTCGTTGAGTAGTTCTTATCAGCGCGGCTGAGCGTTCGTCTTGAGTAGGAGATTACCCTTTCGCCTCTTTCAGTTTCCTGAGTCAATATTGGCCCGATGCCATTGTCGCTCGCGTCTGTTTGTAGGATGAATGGTTTGCCGAAATCCGGGCACGCCAGTATGGGATCTGCAACGAGTCTTGCCTTTACCTCTTCGAATGCCGTCCTGTGCCACTTGTTTTTGCGAAGTCAAGGACAAATCGGCAGTACCATGATGGTGTGGATTGCGGTTCTAGTTCGGCGATGGCTGCTACCTTTTCCGGATCCGTGCCTATTCCTTCGCTAGTCAGTCGATGGCCCAGATTTAACAGTTCTTTCTTAAAAAATTTGTATTTTTCCGGGTTTAGCCTCAGATTTGCTTCCCTTTGATTTTGACAGGACTATAATAGAGCATTTTCCGTTGCCCAGTTTTTTATTTCACCAAGTTCATAAAATTGTTTTCATAAAATCGGGAAACTCTGTATATACATTGTTCCCAATAAAACGACCTGTAAAGGTACATATATAAACTTCGGCAAGCCAAAGCATCCTTTCTTGATAAAATATAGTTCTTACGACGCTTTTGATGAGTTTATAGGTTCTAGTACACTAAATTATATGAATTAAATTGAATTTACTTATTACTGTAGGCAAAAAGTAAGGTGGTGTCATGCACTATGAATTCCTGCCACCCGGGTAAACTGTTAAAAGGAATTTCATTTTAGCGTTATGCGTCGTTTGCTTGAAGCAACTCGTCTTAAAAAAAAACAGAATTATGGTCTAAAACATAAACATCACGATTATGCACCGGTTCACACTTCACTCGATCTTTGTGACCATTTAGCACAAATCACGACGCTTATACTTCTGCAACCATCTGATTTGGCTCCGTATGAGTTTCTAAAAGTCAAGAGACTACTCTGGGGAACGCGTTTCGAGTTGATTAAGGAAATAAAAAATAACAGAGGAGGGCGCTCATAGCTATACCGGAAATGGAGTATTTGGCATGTTTACAGGATTGGAAAAAACCTAGGCATAAGTGTATTTTATCGGAAGGCGATTACTTTAAAGGGAATGAAATTGACTTAGAAAAATATATCAAGATTTTTCATTTAAGAAATAAATTCACCTTACATTTGCCCACGGTAGTAGGTCTCTTTTAACAGGAACGTCATGCTGATATAAATATAAAACATAAATTGATTCACAAGCAAAACTCTTAGTAAACAATTTCCAACATAAGCTCAAAAATATGTTTTATGAAGGTCAACCCCTAAGTTTTACGAGTAAATTTAAGAACAGAATAATTACAGAAAATTATCTTCTAATCTATTAAAAGTCAATTTAAAAAGGCAAATAAAAAGGCCATTAAGCCATTAATTAGCCCTTTATGGGTCGCACAAAAGAAAATAGATCAGTTTATTAAGCGAAAGCTAAATAAAGCTACCGTAAGCTAAATAAAGATACAATCAAATATTGATTCCAAATGTAGATGAGACTTTGACTAGTTGTGGTGTTGAAAAAGAATTTCAGGCCTAAACTTCTCAAAAGGATCATTACAAAGAGAGATGGTCATAAAAAAATAAACACAAAAAATAATTTTCATTAAGTAATGGCCAGTATGAGTTTCATCTTATGCCTTTGGGAAAATTATGCATCGTTTATATGGATTACATCCTTACGATCTCAAAGAATCAATCAATCATCTAAATTGTATAATCAGCTTCGTATCTAAGAGATCGAGTTTCTCGGCCCCTCTTTTAATTCAGAAGGTGTTAGGACAAATCAGATGAAAGTTGATGTCTTCTTTATGTTAAAACAAGGAAGAACGCTATAGTCGAGTACCTCGACTATCAGATACCCGTTACTCAGCTTAAGGGACCAAAGGAATATGGAGATATGCTCTACGTACCCGCGATCTCAATATATGGTTATGTGGGCGGTAGACTGATTTAAGCATTATGGGCGTTAGAGTGGGCGTGGCAAAATTTTTTTAGGCCAATCGATAGGTATTGATGAGACTAATACATTTCAGCTAAAATGTTTTATCTAGCATGGCGCCACAGGCTTAGACGGCTTGTGGGCGTGGCATATTTACGTAAAAAACTGGCGCTGCGTACAAGGCTACGTAATCTAAATTTGAAGTCCCTATTCTCTATCTTTGATAGTTTCCGAGATATCCACGTTCCTATTTTCTATTTTTTGAAGTTTGTGGGCGTTGAAGTGGGCGTCGCAAACTTTTTTTTGGGTAAATCGATAGGTATTGATGAGAACAATTCATTTCAGTTAACATTTCTATTCTAGCATCAAAACTGTAGGAGCCACAGTTTTGGGCGGTTTGTGGGCGTTGGAGTGGGCGTGGCACCCTGCTGAAACAAACTTTCGCTGCGTAAAAAGCTCAGGAATTTGCATGCCAAATTCCAATAGCCTAGCTCTTACAGTTTCTTACATCTCAGCGTTTATCCGGACGGACGGACAGACGGACAGACGGACATGGCTAGATCGACTCGGCTGGTGATCCTTGTCAAGAATATACAGACTTTCCAACGAATCTAGAAAACCCTTTTACTCTACGAGTAACGGGTATATCGGGCCGAAAGAGTTAATGAAAAATATTTAAGATTTTTCACAAACAAACAAACATTTTTTATGTGTAGTAGCGTGCCGAAAAAGTAAATTTTAGAAAGTGTTTTTATTATTTTTTTGAATGTAAAATTTATTTTTCGTCACAAATTATGATATCAGAACTTCTGTATGTTAAAGGTGCGGCCGTCACTATTTTTTTACCTCGTTAAGAGGTGGTTTTGTTTGATGTATACATATGTATATATGTATTCTTGGACAGCATGACTAGACGAGTCGATCACGCCACGTCCGCTTGTCCGCTTAGACGCCTCTCAATTTAATTGCTATCGGAATAAAACTTTCCCAAAACAACCAAACCCAAATAATTAACTAAAATGTTCAGCTTGTTGTTGTTGTTTCAGAATTTTGAATAAAATCGGAAAATCGATGTAAGATCAATATACCCTAAATTGCTTCATTGTTTTTAATCATATTCTCTTTTACTCTGTGGTATATACATTTTTATACCCGTAACTCGTAGAGTAAAAGGGTATACTAGATTCGTCGGAAAGTATGTAACAAGTAAAACGAAGCGTTTCCGACCTCATAAAGTATATATATTTTTGATCAGGATCACTAGCCGAGTCGATCTAGCAATGTCCGTATTAACTTTGGGATCTCGGAAACTATAAGAGCTAGTGTTGGGACTTGGCATGCAGATTATATTTTGAGGCAATTCAAATGCGTTTGTTCCTTTTATCTATATGTATAATCTGTATGCCAAAAATTATTGAGATCGGACCGTCCCTAAAAAAGCTATCATTGAAAAGTGCAATTGAGATTGCACACCACATGCAGCAAATACGATGTTTTCACTAATACGCCACCAAGCCGCTATAGCGCCTATAGGCTAGATGGCGCTGTAGGCCAAGAGGCGCTATAGAAGAAGAAGATAGGGTGCGATATTGGCCGAGCTGCTTGAAGCATATCTCCATCCCTCACGCACTCCCTTAAGCTGAGTAACGGGTATCTAATAGTCGAGGCCATCGGCTAAATCGTGTTCTCTTGTTAAAGTAAGCTTGGTTAGTTTCAATTTTGTTAATCTTGTAACACTTATGTATATGCACTCCCCGGTTAATCAAAGTTAAATCAATGCTGTACGGTTATAACAAGTTGTAGTTTTTAACGCTTCAAAACATCCAAAAGCGATTTCTCTTGAAAATATATAATAAGTAAAAAATCTGGAAATCTTTAAAATCTTAAACGTTTTTGCAGAATATTTAAAAACGACTGGACAATTTTAGGAAAACCGAAAACACTTGAATACTAAAATTATTTTGAGATACATTTCGGTTGGGGCTTTAGAAAGACTAAACGTAATGTGCTTGTAAAATAAATCTTAAGCGGTTTCTTTAAAATGTCAGGTCAAACCAAAAAACTTATTTACTGGTCTCAATTTGAAAACAACCCAAAATTTAGGGGCAATGACATTTTGGTTTTGGTTATAATTTTGGTGCCATTCGACGTGTTTTGGTAAAGTATATATACGAGCTTAACGATTGGTGCTTCTTGCTTGTTTAGCCTTTCAATTTTGCTTTCCGCACACTCCAGCTTAATTTTCTTACTACTTGTACTGCTGTCCACAAAAAATAAGTAAATCAAGAGAGAACGCTATAGTCGAGTGCCCAATCGAGTACAATATTATCGGAGTAAAATATAATCGGAGTACAATATATCGGAGTATATATCGGAGTACAATATTATACCTGAGAAACTAATAATAACTTATCTTAACTGCCTTAAAGACCTCATTACACATAAACTAATAAACTATCTTTGGATTACTCACTTATTATAAAGAACAATATCCGGCCTCCATATATGATCAGATGGAACATGTAACATATGAACTCCACCATATTCTTTTGGTTCCCATCGAAGTTTGTAGTCATACCAAGACTGTCGAAAAGTAAATTTAGAATATTTTTATTAGTTTTTGTATAGAGCTTAATAACAGTAGAATGATTGATTGCTTTGGTAAATTGACATTTCGTTTCCTTACATCTATAAGTACAGGAAAGATGTGTAGGTTGGGACACTTTTTTCCCTGCCACATTGAGCTGAAAAGCAGAAAAAGGATATCCGCGCATGGCCCTAATGATAAAAGCTAGAGCACCCAATTATATTCGTTACACTCCATAAGGGGGCCCAGGTGCGCACTAAGATCCGGTGAAGACCTATGTTCCCCTTGTGCACCAAACAGCTTCAAAATAAGATTTAAGTATCAAAATATATACAACTAAGTGTTCCATAACTAGGGGTGGTATTTTTTTTAGAACAAAAAACCTGGAACGACAAAAAAATTATGTAGCGACATCTAAGTAAAAAATTTTAAAAAAGCTTTTTTCTAAATATTGTGTTTTATTTTTCTTTATCAGTCACCGACTATCTGTCTTCGAGTGCGGACGTCTGTGCCTATCCAGTTGTCAGTGCTTTGCTTATCGCGAAATCCCATCGCCCGGCTATCGCCCATACCACTGTTCTTCTTAACGCGCACGTGTAAATAGAAAGATCCCATTTTTCAAAGCTAACTACCCTTGAACCATGGCCCCCGGGCCACCCAAAGCCAAGAAAAAAAGACAATACCAGAAACTTCCAGTAGAATTCCCCGACCTGCCTGAAACGCAGCTTAAAAACCCGAGATTCTTAGTCGTCCTGCTTTGCAATCCATAGAGCTCTTAAGCACATCAGCAAAGACATCACATCGATCTCCACTCTCCGTGATGGAAACCATCTCATGCTTGTCAATTCCAAAGAAGTCAGTGATAAATTCACCAAAGTTACCTCTTTACCCGGATTATGCGATATAGAGTGCAAACTCCGCAACACGCTCAACTTTGTTAAAGGCACTATTTACGCACCCTGCTTAATTAACATCCCAGAAAATGAAATTGTTGAGGAATTAAAATCTCAAAACGTTCACAGTGTTTTTAAGTTTACAAAAATGATCGACGGCACTCCCAAACCATTTGCCAAAATTCTCGTAACATTTGACCGCTACACTCTCCCGACAAAACTAGACGTTTCCTGGCACACAGTTAGGGTTACCGAATATATTCCAAACCCTATGAGGTGTAAGTCATGCCAATTACCGGGACACACATTAAAGCACTGCAAGAACCCAGCCGCCTGCGTATCATGCAATCTCGCTCCCCACCTTCCCGTCCCCTGCACTCGCATTTTTTGCGCAAACTGTTACGGCGATCACCCCGCTTCCTCACCCTCATGCCCACAATATCAAACACAAAAAAATCTTCTGCACATCAAAACGAGCAGGAAATGCAGCTTCCGTGAAGCTCGCATGATCTTAAAACAACAACAAAACACAACAACCAACTCCACGCTAATGTACTCGACCGTCGCAAGCCAAGGCCTAACAGCCGCTCCCGGAAAATCAGACAACACAAAAGCAGCAAAACACGACAAGAAGACCGAGCTCCTCAGTTCCACGAGTGCTGACTCGGCCTCTTGCTCGACAAAAGCCCCAACATCAGACTTACCATCGCATCTTTCTCCTCATACCAGCACTTTGAATCCCAAAGAAAAAGTTTCAACGACACCCAATTCTTCCGAACCGGAATTCACATACCTAAACCCAGGAAATCGATTCAAAAAACATTTAGAAAAAGTTCGCTCTTATAGATTAGAAGTAGATAATCTTCTTAGACAGACAAATGATGATAACACAACCATGACCTCAAGATCAAGCTCAAAAGAATCAATCGCTTCACACGCCCCAAACCCACAATCAGTAAACAATCAAATAGACTCTGACACATCAATGGATGACCCCGATACTTAGTCCCGATCCTTTTCATTTTTACACTCATATAAAAACATATACATTACAAATAAATAACATCAAAACCCAAAAAAATCTTATCATGCCTATCACTATAATACAATGGAATATCCATGGGATATTTAACAACTATAACGAACTTACACTCCTTATAAAAGACCTCGCACCCGATATTGTATTTTTGCAGGAAACACACCTGCCATATAATTTCACAAACTTTATCTACCCCAATGAATATACTGGCTATTTTCATAATCTACCACAGAACACCGTGGCCAAGCAAGGTATCGGTGTGCTTATTAAAGGAAACATCCCACATATACTTTGCTCTGTACTCCAGCTAAGTTTTGGACAGGCCATTAACATTGTCAATGCATATATCCCCCCTAATCAAAGCTTTACATCCTCGGATATAACAAATATATTAGAAAACCTCAATGGGTCAACCATACTGCACCGTGACCTTAACTCGTGGAGTCCTCTATGGGGCTCCCCGCGAACTAACACAAGGGGTAAAAACATCGAACGCGCGATTCGAGAAAATAATCTTATATTTCTTAACGACGGCTCCCCCACCCACCTCTCAACCCACAACACCTTCACTCACATCGATCACCATCCATATCGCTACTCCAACTCACCCGGATAATACTCGACCACTCCCTAAATATAAGACAACAACTCAGGGACCAAAAGCAACAACTGTTCTGCTCATATAAGGCTATAATGAGTGACCTAAACCTCATCAGGTACAAAAAAGCAAACGCTCTCTTTAAAAGAGCTGTACTCTCGGCCAAACGTAACTGCCTTGAAAAATTTACTTCCAGGATCTCCCCGTTATCCACCTCAAAGAAAGTCTGGTCCGATATTAAACGCTTAGCTGGAGTCCCTCCCACACCTTTCAAATATATAAAATCCGACTCAGGTACCCAATCTGGATCCTTCAACATTGCCGAAGTGTTTGCCCACTCCTGGTCCAAATACTCTTCCGACACAAACTTTTCAGCAGAGTACTTTCTGGAAAAAAATCGGTATCTGTCAGAGTCCTATCTCCCGGATTCCTTGTCTCCATCCGCTACAAGCGTAGATACGAACTTCACTCTGCTCGAAGTAGAATCCTCAATAGCTAGCGCAAAAGGAAAAAGCCCTGGGGCCGACAGGGTATCATACCCTATGCTCAAAAATTTACCATCCCTCCTGAAAACCAAACTTTTGGAAATCTTTAATCAAATGCTAGACTCCGGTATATACCCACATACATGGAGATCAGCCACCATTATTCCCATACCAAAACCTAACAAACCCTCTTCTGACATTAACAGCTACCGCCCCATCTCCCTGCTATCTTGTTTAGGAAAAACGCTAGAAAAAATAAAAGCTCGACGTCTTATCTGGTTTATTAACCGGCATAATCTAATTTCGCATAATCAAGTTGCATTTAAAAAGAAACACAGTACTATGGACGCGTTGCTGCGTATTCAACACTTCGCGTCGAACGCTCTTTCGACCAAAAATCACGTCTCTATCCTAGCGACGGATTTTGAAAGAGCCTTCGATCGCGTGGGGATTCATGCCGTACTTTGTCAACTCGGGCGCTGGGGCATTGGTCCAAGGCTTAACAACCTTATTAAAGCCTTTATGACCAATCGCTCTTTCAGGGTTCGAGTAAACAATGTTACATCGAACACCCACATTTTGCACAACGGAATCCCACAGGGTTCCCCTCTTTCTGTAGGTTTATTTATGATAGCATTTAAAGAAATAAATAACATTCTATCTAGACATAAAGAAATCCATATCTTACTATATGCAGACGACGCTATTATTTTCACAAAAATAGAAAACATAAATATTGTTAAAACCAAATTCCTAGAAATACTACACGAGATTAACTCGTGGGGAGCGACCTCTGGTGCCTCGCTTGCGACTGATAAGTGCCAGCTACTTCATATTTGTCGTAAACACCGATGTAACCCTTTCAACATAGACTTTAACAACAAAATAATAAAAAATGTTAATTTCTTAAAAACTTTGGGCATAACCTTCGACTCCAAACTAATTTTTCAACAACATTGTAAGATTCTTAGACAACAGCTAGAAACTAGATTTAATATAATCAAATTTTTATCATCAAAATACTCTTGCGTGCACATAAAGACCCTCATAGAAATTACGCGCGCTCTAATGCTCTCTAAAATCGACTACGGCCTGCCAATCTTCGGATGGAGTGCTAAGTCGCCCGTGCCCTTCACGCCTTTCCCACCTCTCCAGTAGCATGCACATTAGCAGAATCAGGCCTACCGAGTATTCAATCACGCTTAGAAGAAACTACGATGATGCTTATCCCAAAGCTATACACAACATCGAACCGCGTTCTCGCTAACGACTTCAGAGACATTTTCAAACAAAACGGAATTTTAAATGCATATCTACGCTTAGGCGTTGCGCCAGTTACGTCCAGCAGCTTAACCTACCTCTGCCTAAGCCAAGAAGGTCTTTTAAATCACCTGCCTATTGGGGCCCCAAAAAGCCAAACATAAACACGCAAATCTACAGTGCTTCCAAAAAAGATACATGCTGCTTAGAATACCAAAAACGTTTTTTGAGTGTACAAGAAGAGCTTGAGGATAAAACATGGATTTACACTGATGCCTCCAAAGTCACCGACTCAACTACCTTCGCAGTGGTTGACTGCAATCAAAAATTAATTGCAGGAGGTAGGCTCCCGTCCTACAACTCCATATTCACCGCCGAAGCTTTTGCCATATTAAAAGCATGCCATTTCGCCTCCGAAAATGCTGGAGAATTTGTTGTCTGCACAGACAGCCTCTCCTCTATTTCCGCCCTACGCAACTGGGATCACAACGATCCCACAATCCAGGAAATTAGGAGCATTCTAAGCTCACATCCAACAAAAATCACCACACTTTGGGTTCCCAGTCACCAAGGAATCCATTGAAACGAACTCGCAGACAAGGCCGCCCAACCAATGAGACTTACACCATGCATTCTCTTTACCCCGTTTAATACCAAGGACATACAAAACCGAATCAGGCTCTACCTTAAAGAAAAAAAAATCTCCGAATGGGCACTCTTCATGCACAGATACCAATCACTAAACCCTAATTGCATCAACGTCAGGCTACCGCCCAACGTCGGTAGTCGAGCATGGGACGTTCATCCGCCTACGCATCGGGCACACACAATCCACACACCAACACATACTGACGGGAACGACGCGGTCTACATGCCAACTATGCGGTGACGGTCTTACCGTAGATCACCTCTTGGACACCTGCAGCCGATTACAGAACATTAGATTGTCAATATTTGGTACAAGTCGCACAACAGATTTTTTGAAAAACCCTTCTCCAGAGAATATCTTAAATATTAACAAATTTGTAAAACTAGCTCACCTAATCATATAAAGTAAAATCATACAAGTTTCGAGTCGAAGGCCCCTCTAGCTAGCACTCATTAAAAAAATCCATTAGGTTTAGTATTGTATACTAGATTTAATTTTGTTAAATAAATAAATAAAAATAAAAGTTTTTCTTTATTACAGACATAGAGAAGAGAGAAAGCTTTAGACGGTGACATCGACTATAAAATACTCGTTACTCAGCTAAGGGGAGTGCGAACGAGATAGAGCTTGTAGCCACCAAAGCGTCCGCTTCCAAGATTGCACAGTTTATTTGCTTATAACATTTTTATTGAATAGTATGATTTGAAAAATTTTTTTCATGTTGATATTGATAATCAAAACAAAATTTTATTTTCTTTTCTTTTCTTTCGTTAAAGGCGAGGCACCCTATCGGGATCAAGAATATGTATTCTTTATAGAGTCGAAATCGCTACTCTTTTTCTTTACGAGTAATAAATATCTGCCTAGATTGGCTAAAAATGCTTGTATTCCCGTTGCCAGCTGAATTTAAATTTTTCCAGCAATCACACTTAAAACAAGAAAGGAAGTTAGCTTCGGCAAGCCGAAGCTTATATACCCTTGCAGCTATAATTATTATATTAAAAAAACACAAAAAATGATATTCCCAATAGTATAAGATAATATGTCAAAAAACACCGATGCTATAATTTGTTTCATATTATTTTCCTACCAATTTTCCGATCGTTCCTATGGCAGCTATATGATATAGTCGTCCGATTTTGATAAAATTAAATTCAAAGTTCAGAACTAATTAAAAAATGTTATTTCCAAGCCTAGGAGGTTATATGTTAAAAAACACCGAAGCTATAAATTGTTTCATATTATTTTCCTACCAATTTTCCGATCGTTCCTATGGCAGCTATATGATATATTCGTCCGATTTTTATAAAATTAAGTTCGAAATTCAGAACTAATTAAAAAATGTTATTTCCAAGCGTTGGAGGTTATATGTTGAAAAACACCGAAGCTATAATTTATTTCATATTATTTTTCCACAAATTTTCCGATCGTTCCTATGGCAGCTATATGATATAGTCGTCCGATTTCGATAAAATTTAATTCAAAATTCAAAACTAATTAAAAAATGTTAGTTCCAAGCGTTGGAGGTTATATGCTAAAAAACACCAAAGATATAATTTTTTTTTATTTTTTTGTCCGATTATTCCTATGGGAGCTATAAGATATAGTTGTCCGATCCGGCTGGTTCCGACTTATATACTACCTGCAAAAGATATAAGACTTTTGGGAAAGTTTCAGCCCGATAGCTTTAAAACTGAGAGACTAGTTTGCGTAGAAACGGACGGACAGACGGACAGACGGAAAGACGGACAGACGGACATGGCTAGATCGACTCATCTAGTCATGCTGATCAAGAATATATATACTTTATGGGGTCGGAAACGTCTCCTTCACTGCGTTGCAAACTTCTGACTGAAATCAATATACCCTCTGCAAGGGTATAAAAAGCCAAGACTGACGGGAAATCAGCTGAAATGACACCAATGTTTATAAGTCCTAAGGTGTGGATGTTATCGCATCTTAGGTAAGGTGTGGGTGTGGCATATTACGAAAGTAAGGAATATATGTTTGAAATCTTAACGCTCTAGCTCTTATACTTTCCGAGAACACAACGTTCACACGGACAGACGGACATGGCTAGATCGACTCGGCTAGTGATGTTGATATAGAATATATATACTTTAACTTTAACTTTATACTTTAACTGGGGTCAGAGACGCTCCTTTTTAGCTGTTATATACTTTTCCCCGAATACCATATACCCTCTAACTCTACGAGTAACGGGAGTAAAAACTTAAGTCGCTGTTCCGATCAAGAAGATTTTTTGATCAAGGTGATATCTGCGGTACAAAGGCTTGTGTTTTATTTAACTTTTTTCTCAGTTCATAGAGATGGCAGACGGGTAAAAACAAGTGCAACCGATTTTAAAAGCCTGGCGTCTTTTCCATAAGCATTTCACATACTTTATCTTCTATGTTTATACTGAGCTTCATGAATTCTAAGAAGCGTGAAATCGAATTTTTCACCGGCGGGGCTTTTAATTGCTGTTGCCTCTAATTAAACATCGGAGAGAATATACTTTCTTAACCCCAATGACGTAGAATTCCTTGGTGTTAAAGTTTCTTTGCAATCTTCATATTTTTTGTAACCTGTCCTTATATTCCGCCTGGATCCGCCGTACAAATTTATGAGCACCATTTGTCTGCAATATAAACTGTTCTATCTCATCTTTCCGACAGGGATCTCTTGATTGTTTTGGGTGATTTCAATCTCTCTGACATATCTTTATCTATCCATGACCTTGTTGATGGTCTGTTAGAATTATCATTACAGCAAGTAAGATTTATACTTAATTCACTAAACAGACAATTAGATCGTGTGTTTGTTTTAAATCCGTCTGAAGTCACGGTTTCTAGAATTGACGCACTTGTTGTGGCAGATGACCGATATCATCCCACATTTTAACTAACATTTTGTCTTCCCTGCGTCGATACCCTCTCTCCTTTACTTTCTCCAACCAAAAGAAGATGCTTTCGAAAATGTGACTATAATACACTCAACAGTTTGATTTCACAATATAATTTGACAAATTTATTTAAACTTTTTTTTCGTGAACGCGTTCCTGATAGTCTTCATTCAAAGTTAGACAGGCCTCCTTGGTTTACTTAATATTAATTTTAATGTACTTAACAATCATTGCTATTCCATGTATTTGAACCGATGTAAATTTTAATTCTCAAAGGATCCGAGGCAGTTTTCTAAATTTCTTAATGCTAAGCGAACTCTTCCAATCTACTTTTACTTATGTTTCATGGGTAATACTAACTACCCTAATCACTTAAACAGGAACCATTTGTAACCCATCCTAAAACTTTTTTATTTCTCTATCTCATCATCAGTTTTCCTACTATCTGAAAAGATACTTGTATTATTCCACTCCACAAAAAGGGTGCGATATCCCGAACTATAGAGGAATCTCCAAATTGTCTGCAATTCCTAAAACATTTGAACGGATTATTACCTCTCATATGCAACATTTGTGCTTCTCTCTGATATCAACGTGTCAACATGGTTTTATTAATAGAAGATCGACCACCATTAACCTGCTCGATTTGATAGCTTCTGTAATAGATTGTAGTAGGCTCATCGGATGGTCACATTATTACCGATAGCTCTGGTAAGAGAGACGAATTGATAGTTTTTAAGCAATCAATACGAGAGGCATTCTTGTGTGAACAGTCGAGTGAAACGAACGTGCTAATAAATATTAATTTGTGTCTTCCGACTTAAAGTTGTTTCCTTCCACAAATTCAGCTGTGGTTCAAACCTACACCATGGACAATATAAATTTTAACGAATATTCGGTGGTTCAGCTAAAGAAATAGCTTTCCGTATTGGGATTGCCAACACAAGGCCTTAAATCCGAATTGATGGCTCGTCTCGCTGGGGTTTCACCCGAAGTGCGTAGTCAAGCACCTCGTGAAGACGCAACGGAGGAGGATCCCAACGACGATTCTGGGAAAAGTCTTGACGCCAACGACGATTCTGGGAAAAGTCTTGACGCCAACGACGATTCTGGGAAAAGTCTTGACGCCAACGACGATTCTAGGAAAAGTATTGATGCCAACGATGATTCTGGAGGAGATCAAGACGACGTCTCCGACCATGAACTTCATGCCGCAGACAGCAACGATCCGGACTATGAACCACCAACAAAGGAAATGTCTTCCGAGAATGCTCTTCAGCAACATGAGCTTCTTGCTATCATTCGGCGGTTGCAGGCAGCAAACGCAGACACGTGGCGCCCCACAACAGCAACAACAACAAGCTGTTGACAATGGTGGGGGCAACTCCGGCGGTGCAAACATTCTGTCGCACGAGAACCCATCGGCTGGCAACCCTGCCAGTCTGATCGTTTTACCGACCTCAAGCAACAACACATCGGTTTGCAATCCTGCCAGTCTGATCGTTTCACCGACTTCAAACAACAACGTATCGGCTAACAACCCTGCTATCCTGAACGTTTCTCCAGCCCCACGATTCAATGTATCGGTTGGCAACAGCAGCACTCCGGCAGTTTTCGTAGCACCAAACAATAACATTGCAACTGGCAGCGCCGACTCACCCACTGTCCGGGCTGCATCAGCAGCTTCGTTGTCTTTCGCTAAAGAAGCAGCTATTTGCTTAGATGAAAACATGTGTGCTCGCAATTGGGTGGAGCACCTGAAGAACATTGGTCAGCTATATGGATTGACTGACGACTGCCCAAGGATGTTGCTTATTACTAAAGTATAGGGAAAAGCTCACCGTTGATTACACGCAAACCCCACCAGGATGCAGCTTATTTTGGCATTCGGGCAATTGTCATCGAAGTCGGAGCTGCGTCGCAAGTTCGAGCAACGCAAGTGGCAGCCGAAAGAGCGTTTTGCCATGTACTTTGAGGACAAAATGATGGAGCTAATTATTGAAGGAGTGCCATCAAAAATCTTGAGGGATCAAGCCCGCGTCCAACGATTTGCCGACACGGAGCAGATGCACTAAGCCTTCGCCAATATCTGCCTCCCGTAGCCGTCTGAATGCAACACAGCAAAGAAGCCAGTAATGGAGGGCTCTGCGTACAACTAGCTACGCTGCAGGAACTGCAACTCCAAGTGGCATTTCGCAACGAATTGCCGCAAACCAAAAAGGGCTCCTGGTTCGCCTGTGGGGAAATGGGGGATTTCGTAGGACAATGTCCTCAGAGGAAAAGCGCTAATGACAACAAAAACTTTGTAAGATTTATACAATTTTTATACCCGTCACTCGTAGAGTAAAAGGGTATAGTAGATTCGTCGGAAAGTATGTAACAGGCAGAAGGAAGCGTTTCCGACCCCATAAAGTATATATATTCTTGATCAGGATCACTAGCCGAGTCGATATAGCCATGTCCGTCTGTCCGTCTGACCGTCTGTCCGTCTGTCCGGATGAACGCTGAGATCTCGGAAACTATAAGAGCTATTGAGATTTGGTGTGCAGATTCCCGAGCTTCCTACGCAGCGCAAGTTTTTTTCAGCAGCGTGCCACGCCCACTCTAGCGCCCACAAACCGCCCAAAACTGTGGCTCCTACAGTTTTGATGATAGAATAAAAATTTTTACTGAAATGTATTGCTCTCGTCAATAGCTATCGATTGACTTAAAAAAAAGTTTGCCACGCCCACAAACTTCAAAAAATCGTGAGTATGAACGCGGGTTTCTCGGAAACTGTCAAAGATAGAGAATTGGAATTTCAGCTTTAGATTCCGTAGCCTTGTACGCAGCGCAAGTTTGTTAATATGCCACGCCCACTCTAACGCCCACAAGCCGCCCAAACCTGTGGCGCCCACAATTTTCATGCTAGATAACAAATTTTAACTGAAATGTATTGGCCTCGTCAATACCTATCGATTGATCCAAAAAAATGTGCCACGCCTACTCTAACGCCCATAACGTTTAAATCTGTATACCGCCGGTAGGTGGCGCATTTCAATCTTGCTTTGCTGCTTGCACATCTCCATTTCCCTTTGGCCCCTTTACCTAAGTAACGGGTATCTGATAGTCGACGTACTCGACTATAGCGTTCTTTCTTGTTTTTGTTTATTTACCTAATGTACCAATTATTGCAGAATGCCTCATAGACTCTGGCAGCGCGATATCTTTCATAAAGCTTTCTAAAGTTCCTGTTGGACTAATTATTAATAAAGTTAACGTTATGTATTATGGAATAAAAAGGAGCCAACTCAATGTTATTGGAAAAACGTCGTGCTTTGTCATAAAAAAAATAAATAAAAAATAATTTTGATTGATAATCGTCGCTGATGAGTCCATGGGACATGATGCAATTTTGGGAAGAGATTTCATGGAAATTTTTGGATTGAGCATTAATCTAGACACCCTTGACACTATAATACAATACTGACAACTTGAACCTGTTTTATGATACGATGGGTCTACCTCTTGCAACTTCGGAATTTGCAAATGATTGCATTACAGATTGCCAAAGAAATACTACTTAGGATGCGACTATTAAGAATTAACTGTTAGGAGATGAGACTGTTCACGAAAAACTGTTAGAGGAAGGGACTGTTAAGGATCAACTGTTAGGGGAAGCGACAGTTAAAGCACAACTGGTAGGAATAGAGACTGTAAGGAAGCGACTGTTGGCAAAAGAAAAATGTAAACAGGAACTGTTAGGAAAACAGGGAAAGCCTGCCAAAGAGCGTTTTACAAGAAAGATTTAAAGAGGATACGTTGAACATCATGGTAGTTGATGATAAATTACCGGTTTATAGCTACGGTAATGATATCAACTATGAGACCAAATCGAGGTTTGACAAGATGTTTAATGAATTATATATTACTGCAAAGAGACCAGAAATACCATTTACCAGATGTGAAATGAAAATTAACATAGAAAAATCTAAGCCATTCAGCTGTTCACCTGGGCGACTATCATATAGTGAAAAGGAACAGCTTCCAAAATTGCTAGACGAATACCTGGAAAAATTAATTATCCGAAATAGCGACTCGGAATTCACTTCACCAATTGTATTAGAAAAGAAAAAACTGAAGATCTTAGATTATGTAAAGACTTTAGGAAGCTGAACCAAGTTCTTATAAAAGACAACTTCCCTTACCTTTAATATATGACCTTTTGGACAAGCTAGTCAATAAAAGTATATTCTCAAAGCTCGATCTAAAAAATGGATACTTTCACGTTTTTGTGAGTGACAAATCACTAAAATACACTTCTTTAGTAACTCCCTTAGGACAGCTTGAACTTTTGAGGATGCCTATGGGCATAAAAAATGGTTCAGCAGTATTTCAACGTTTCGTAAACAAGATTTTTGCCGATTTGATTAGAGAGAATAAAGTTATTGTATAATAATAATAACAATAAGTTAGAACTGCGATTGGACAAATGCGAATTTATGCAATCAAGCATAAAATACCTAGGAATCTTTATAACTAAAAAAGGAATAAAAGCTGATGACAAGGGTCTTGATGCAATTAGGAACTTTCCAATTCCAGAAAAATTGCAATATGTTCAAAGTTTTTTGGGTTTATGCTCATATTTCAGACAATTCATAAAAGACTTTTCTATTTTAGCCTAGCCACTTTATGACATGATAAGAAAAGACAAAGAATTTACATTTGAGGAGAGAGAGTTGATCTGTCTTATGAACTTTAAGAAAAAGCTAACAGAATCTCCGGCTGTAGCTTTTTATGATCATAAAGATGATATCGAGTTGCATTGCGATTCAAGCTCTCTAGGTTTCAGTGCGGCGTTAATACAAAAGAAAGGAGATGGGAAATTTCATTCCGTGTTCTATTTCTGAAAACGAACGACAGATACCGAGTCTAAGTACCACAGTCAGTTAGAAACGTTGGCTTTTATATACGCTCTTCGCAGATTTCGAATATACCTTCAGGGAAAGCATTTTAAGGTTAGAACAGACTGCAACTCTTTGACTCTTACATTAAGTGGGGTCGAACTAAACCCTTGAATCGCCCGGTGGGCACTCGAACTTAAAAATTACGATTACGAAGTGGTTCACCGATCGGGGAAAAAAATGCAGCATGTTGACGCCCTAAGTAGGTATAACGTCTTGATTGTTGAGGCTAATAGTCTTGAAAATAATCTGTTAATCGGCCAATCAAAGGACCCCAATATACAGCAAATAAGGGATCAATTAGAAAAAAATCAGCTTAAAATGTTTGAAACGGGGAACGAGGTTGTCTACAGAAAAAAGAACGACGACAGATTTATATTTTATGTCCCTGAAGAAACGGAAAGTCACATTTAAATCACATAAATACCTTAATGAAAAACTAAAAAGTTTATTTTTGGCTTATCAAAATGTTAGGGGACTAAATATGAAGCTACCCAAGCTTTATGCTGACTCCTCTGCATTTACTGCAGATATTTTGGCTTTTACGGAAACTTGGCTGAAACCAGAGATATCTGACTCTGAAGTTCTGTCAAATAACTTTAATGCCTATAGGACCGATCGCTCCTCACGTAGGGGAAGCGGTGTGCTGATTGCCACTAGCCTAACATCCGACAAAATTCACTATGATACCCCTAACGAAATTGAATTTGTTAGTGTGAAAGTTTCCTTGCAATCCTTATCTTTTTTTGTTACATGTTCCTATATTCCACCTGGCTCTGACTTAATAATTTATGAGCACCATCTGTCTGCGATAAAATCTGTTCTATCCCTTCTTTCTAACAGAGACCTTTTGATTGTTTTGGGTGACTTTAATCTCCCTGATATTTCTTGGTCTCCTACTGACTCACTTGTCGCTATACCCTTGTCATGTCCATGATTTTGTAGATGGCCTTTTAGAATTATCGTTACAGCAAGTAAGCTTTATATGGAATTCATTAAATAGACAACTAGATCTTGTGTTTGTTTCAGACCCGTCTGAAGTCACGGTATCTAGAACTGACGCTCTTGTTGTACCTGAAGACCGATATCATCCAACAATGGAATTGACAATCTGCCTCCCATGCGTTGATACCCTCTCTCTTTTAGTTCCTCAAACTAAAATGAAATGTTTTCGAAAATGTGACTTAACTTAACGATATGTTTTCTCGATATAATTGGACAGACTTGTACAATTGTGTGGATATTGAAAGTGCCACTGAACTATTCTATATAGTGCTAAATACTTTTTTTAATGAATGCGTTCCTGATAGGCTTCCTTTAAAGCTAAACAGGCTTCCTTGGTTTACCAATGCGCTTCAAAGACTTAAAAACCTTAAAACAAACACCTATAAAAGTATAAGTATAAGTATAAGAAAACTTAACTACTATTAGTTCGGCTGCTCGGTCAAATTCTAACTACCCTAATCCCTTAAATAGGGCAAATTGTATCTTTACCCCTGAAATTACGGAAAGAGACTTAGCAACAACAACGCCAACTTATTCTCCCGGTCCAGATGGACTCCCCGGGTGTGTGCTTAAGTTTTGTGCGTCAACCATATGTAAACCAATTCTTAAACTTTTTAATTTGTCTATTTCATCATCAGTTTTTCCTACTATTTGGAAGGACTCTTTTATTATTCCACTTCACAAAAAGGGTGCGAAGGCGGATGCCCAGAATTATAGAAGTATTTCCAAATTGTCGGCAATTCCTTAAGCATTTGATCGTATTATTACTTCTCATTTGCAACATTTATGTTCCTCGCTAATATCACCGTGTCAGCATGGTTTTGTTAAGCGAAGATCGACCACCACCAACCTTCTTGAACTGTCATCTATTGTAATTAATGGATTTAAGAAAAAAATGCAGACTGACGTTATATATACAGATTTTAGTAAGGCCTTTGACTCTGTCAACCACTCTCTTCTATTATTCAAATTAAATCAGCTTGGGTTTCCTTGTAATCTATTAACTTGGATTTCAAGGTTTTTGAATGGTAGGACTCAGAGGGTTATATTCAAGAACGCTGTTTCAAAATTGATCAACGTGACATCTGGAGAGCCTCAGGGTAGTCATTTGGGTCCTTTGCTGTTTACTTTGTTTATTAACGATCTTCCCTCTACCATAACACATTCTCGTGTACTAATGTATGCTGATGATGTTAAGCTTTGTTTGTCATATAATGATATAGCGTCGGGTTTCAACTTACAGTCAGATATTGATTGTTTTCAGGGATGGTGTGAGTACAACCTTTTAAATTTGAACTGCCTTAAATGCGACGTTATGATTTTTTATAAGGGTACTCCTACTTTTGTTAGTTACTCTCTTCAAAATACGCCACTCGACCGCAAATATTCAGTTAATGACTTAGGCGTTCTTCTGGACCCAAAACTTAAATTTGACTACCACATAATGTCCACTGTCAACAAGGCCATGAGTGTTCTTGGGTTGATAAAGCGTTGGTCAAAAGAATATGATGACCCTTATACAACCAAATTATTATTTACCTCCCTTGTCCGTTCTATTTTGGAATATTGTTCTTCGGTTTGGAGTCCACAATATAATACAATATAATATAATATAATATATTGACCGTATTGAGTCGGTACAAAAAAAATTTCTTCTTTTTGCCCTTCGTAGTTTGAACTGGGATCAAAACGTAATGCTACCTTCCTATCAGAGTAGATTACTATTGCTTAATTTACCTACACTTGTAAATCGTAGAACAATGCTTGGTATTATTTTTATGCAAAATCTTATAAGCGGTGATATTGATTCTGTAGAACTTGTAAGACGCCAAACGTTCAATGTCCCTGCTAGACTAACACGAAACTATTGTCCCCTAAATTTGCCACAATGTACATACAATTTTTGTCTGCACGAGCCCTTTCGCGTTCTATGTAATAATTATAACAACCTTTACCATTTAATTTGCACTTCAACTTCTATCCCGGTATTAAAAACTAATATTTTAACTCATTTGCTTCATTCTTAGTTGCTTCTTTTATTTTCATTTGTGTCCCGTCTCTATTTGATTTATGTATCTTCCTCGCGAACTCGCATTTTTGCCCAAATTGATAAAGGGCCCCGCGCGTAACAAGCACGTGCTTGGTGTCGTTGGGCCACTTGTTTGTACTGCTCGTAGTGCATCAACGTCCATCATATAACACAAAAAAAAAGAACTTGGGCGCATCGGTAAAGATAAAATGATAGACGCGATTTTAAAAACATATTGACTTAAGAATATGAAAGAAAAATGCAGTAGTCATATTGAAAATTGATTGAAATGTGTGGCGTTTTCCCCGAAAGCTGGAAAATCAGAAGGTTTCCTAAATAGTATTCCGAAAGGGGATAAGCCATTTTAACTATATAGATCATTATGGACCATTAGCTAGAGGTAGGGCGAATAAACACATCTTTCTCATTGTAGATGGGTTTACTAAATTTGTAAGATTGTACACAACTAAAACGACAAATACAAAAGAAGTTTTGAAAGCGTTTAGCGACTACTTCAGGGCTTATAGCACACCAAAGTCAATTGTTTCAGATAGAGGTAGTTGCTTTACCTCTAATTAATTCAAACAAACGTAAAACACTTAAAAACAGCTACTGGATCCGCACAAGCAAATGGGCAGGTCGAACGAATAAATAGAAGCATTGGTCCTATGATTGCAAAACTTACGGGACCTGAAAACGGTGCACATTGGGACACAGTAATTGCGCAAATAGAGAATAACACTGTACACAGAAGTATTAAAGAGATCCCAAGCAAAATGCTATTTGGTGTACAATAGAAGGGTGAGATTGTAGATGAGCTTAGAGAAGGATTGGAAGACGTACAGGATACAATTGTTACAGAAAGTTTAGAAGGGATTCAAGTAAAGGTTATGTATAATCAAAACCAAGCGCAGGCATACAATAAGACTTATTTTGACAAAGCAAAGAAAATGGCGAAGGATTATGCAAAGGAGGATTACGTTATGGTGAAAAATTTTGATAGTACAGCGGGAGTAGCAAGAAAGTTGATACTCAAGAATAAAGGCCCATACATTATAGCAAAGGTACTTCGCAACAACAGGTTATTGTTGAAGGATATTGAGGGCTTCCCAGTCTCTCGAAATCCATACAAGGGTGTTTGGAGTGCTCAAAATATAACACCGTGGATAGGTAAAAGGAAATCATTGTAATGCAGAGGGTGGTCAATATAACATGTAAAGAAAAATAAGAATATTGTAATTAGACTTCACTTTAGTCCTAAGTACATCAGGATCAGGAGATCCAATACGCAGGATGGCCGAATTGTAGTAGGCTCATCGGATGGTGACATTATTACCGATAACTCTGGTAAGAGAGACGAATTGATAGTTTTTAAGCAATCGATACGAGAGTCGAGTGAAACGAACGTGCAAATAAATATTGATTCAAGTTATTTGATTTGTAGATCTCAGAGGGTTATATTCAAAAACGCTGTTTCCAAGATGATCTGTGTGACATCTGGAATCCATGAGGGCCAGTCATTTAGGCCCTTTTCTGTTTACTCTGTTTATAAATGATCTTCCCTCTATCGTAACTCACTCTTGCTTATGCTTATGACGTTAAGCTTTGTTTATCATATAATAATATTGAGTCTGGTTTATGCTTGCAGTCAGATATTAATAGATTCCAGGAATAGTCAGTACAACCTTTTGCATTTAAACTATCTTAAATGCAACGTTATGACTTTTTATAAGGGTACCCCAACGTTCATGAGTTACTTTCTTCAGAACATGTCTCTGAACCGAATATACTTAGTTAACGATTTATGTGATCTCCTGGATTCAAAACTTAAATTTGAGTCCCACATAAAGCGTTGGCCCAAAGAATTTGATGATCCGTACACTACCAAGTTATTATTTACCTCCCTTGTCCGTCCTAATTTAGAATACTTTATTCAGTCCGTACAGAAACAATTTCTTCTTTTTGCCTTACGTGGCTTGAACTGGGCTCAAAACGTCAGGTTGCCATCTTCCTCGAATAGATTGCTATTAATTAATTTGCCTACTCTAGTAAATCGTAGTATTTTCATGCATAATCTTATCAGAGGCGATATTGATTTCGTACATTTGGTAAGCCTCATAACCTTTAATGTTCCTGTCAGACTAACGCGAAGCTACTACCGCATTTACTTGACATTGACTTCCTAACTTATCTTTCGCGTTCTTTCTAATAACTATAATACCCTATATCATTTAGTTTGTTCCCCAACTTCTATCCCTGTACTAAAAACTAAAATCTTAACTCATTTGCTTCAGTCTTAGTTCATCTATGTTTTGTCCTGTCTTTATTTGGTCTATTTACCTTCATTGCGAAGCGCGTACCAAGCACGTGCTCAGTGTCGTTGGGCCACTTGTTTGTACAGCTCATAGCGGATCAACGTTCAACAATATATTAAAAAAGGAAATGTTTTTTTACGAAATGAAAATGGACGAGAAGAGAGTGTGTTTCTAGTAGACATATGCATGTATGGCAAAAATACCGCGGTCGAAGAAACAATGCTTAAAATGAGTTGACAGAATTTGAATGAGAAGCTTCTCGGGTATGAGTGAGTGAGTGCGCTTACCGACGTCTCAACAGACACGACGAGGCTTGACAGAAAACAAAATGAGTGAGTAAGAAAGCGACGAAATAGTACAACGCAATTCGAATGCATTCGAATGCTGGACAGAAAAAAAAGAAAGAAAAACAGAAGTCTGTGAAATTCCCTTTAATATTAATTCATTTTTTATTAACCTTCATTATAATTTCATTAAAATTTCTTAATATCACATATGTATTTCTTAAAAATAGTTAATAGTTTAATTCATAATAAAATGTAGAAACATTATTTCATTGTTTTATTCAGGGTTAGTGGCAATTCAACAACGTTTACCTGTTATTAAACCAAACAAAACAACAAATCTACATAAAAACAAGGAAGAACGCTATAGTCGAGTACCTCGACTATTAGATACCCGTTACTCAGCTAAAGGGACCTAAGGGAAATGGAGATATGCAAGCAGCAAAGCGAGATTGAGATGCGCCACCTAACGGCGGTAGACATATTTAAGCGTTATGGGCGTTAGAGTGGGCGTGGCAAAATTTGTTTTTGATCAATCGATAGGTGTTGCCGAGAGCAATATATTTCAGTTAAAATTTTTTCTCTAGCATCAAAACTGTAGAAGCCACAGTATTGAGCGGTTTGTGGGCGTTGGAGTGGGCGTGGCACTCTGCTGAAACAAACTTGCGCTGCGCAGGAATCTCAGAAATCTGAATGCCTAATCCCAGTATTGTAGGTCTTATAGTTTCCGAGATCTCAGCGTTCATCCGGACGGACAGACAGACGGACAGACGGTAATGGCTAGATCGACTCGGCTAGTGATCCTGATCAAGAATATTTATACTTTATGGGCTTGGAAAACGCTTCCTTCTGCCTGTTACATACTTTCCGGCGAATCTATTATACCCTTTTACTCTACGAGTAACGGGTATTAAAATAAGGCGATATCAACTCTTGAGTGGACTCATCCTGCAGAAACTTCTGCAGGTCCTGAAGATGGCTGTCGGCTCCCATTGTTGCAGAAGATTTCTGTAGGTATAGAAAGACGAGCAATCATTATCTTAAGCGCTGCCCGAAACGCCTTGTTCGACAAATCAGAGACCACTTCGCTATGGATGGCTTTGGTTGCCATGCTAATAAGGACCGCGAGGTATAACTTTATGGGAACCTTTCCTCGGTCTCGGATATACGTTTTGATCAGTCTGCTAAAGTCTACGCCACACTTCTGGTAGTTGTTGGTAGGTATCCTATTAGCTGCATCTCCAATTTGGGCCTGTAGCAAACGCATGCTATGCAGGAGCTGGAATTCAACATACAATATTCGGATTTGAGCAACTTGAGCCTTGCGCCCTGCGTAACACCAGCGAAGTGTGATTTACGAGGCAGCAGCAACGCTTGCTTTTTAGACTCCTGTATGTCAGCATTGTTGAAAGGCCCTTTAACCTTGATTAGTGAGTATCCTGTTGAACTGTCGATCAAAGGATTTATGACTTTTAAGCTTCTAGGTAATGATCTTGCTTTCTAGACAGTTTTCTGGTATCTGTTCCTTGTTGAATATTCCAATAAATGCTTTAGCATTCTTTACGAATTTATTGTGGTGCTTGCAATATGCCTTGATTTTTGGATCTCCTTGACAACTGCAGAATCGAAATAGATACGCAATCGTAAGTAAGCGTTGTTATTCGTTGAAGAACATGGTGATGTAGAATTGAGTTTTAAATGGGCACCTTCTTTGTTCCGATTTCATTGTATCCTGATAAACTTCAATGAACTTAGGCGATTTTGGCCAAGCTGCCGAAGGTTGGATCAAGAACGGTGGACCTACATCGTCGATACTTCGAGTTCAGTTGTTTTAGCTCTTCAGCTGGATTTTATCAACTAGGCACAAATTTCCACTGACCAGTTGTTGCCAGATCCTGAATCTATGAGAATCTTTACCTTGCGATAGCTGAGAGTGTGATCGAGTGCTGACTTAGCCAGTGCAGCAAGATTTGTGAGTTTGTCCAGAATTAGTCCACGCACTGCATGTCTGCAAATATATGCTTAATTTTTGAGTATGCTTACGCTAGAAAGTGCGTTACACAGTGGCGGATTCAGGATTTTTTTGAAAGGGATATAACAAAAATTTGTTGAACAAAAATAAACATTTTGAAAAAAATAAAATTTTTAATTTTAATACCCTTTTTATATCTTTGTGTTGTTACTTTTTTTTGATTTCTGCAGAGGACGACATGCTGATCAGCTTAACACAGGCTGAAACTACTAGATATGGGACCCTAGAGAAGGAAAAACGAAATCATGCGGTATCACAATGGACCCATAGAGGTCTAAGTGTGTCGGACCATAGTTCGACAGCCGCCCTAACCTAACCTAACCTACTTTATTATACCCGTTACTCGTAGAGTAAAAGGGTATACTAGATTCGTCGGAAAATATGTAACAGGCAGAAGGAAGCGTTCCCGACCCCATAAAGTATATATATTCTTGATCAGGATCACTAGCCGAGTTGATCTAGCCATGTCCGTCTGTCCGTCTGTCCGTCTGTCTGTCCGGATGAACGCTGAGATCTCGGAAACTATGAGAGCTAGGCTATTGAGATTTGGCGTGCAGATTCCTGAGCTTCTTATTTCAGATTTAGATTCCGTAGGCTTGAGCGCAGCGCATGTTTGTTACGCGAATATGCCACGCCCACTCTAACGCCCACAAACCGCCCAAGCCTGTGGCGCCCACAGTTTTCATGCTAGATAAAAAATTTTAACTGAAATGCATTGGTCTCATCAATACCTATCCATTGATCCAAAAAAAACTTTGCCACGCCCACTCTAACGCCCACATCGCTTAAATCTGTCTACCGCCGGTAGGTGGCGCATTTCAATCTCGCTTTGCTGCTTGCATATCTCCATTTCCCTTTGGTCCCTTTAGCTGAGTAACGCGTATCTAATAGTCGAGGTATTCGACTATAGCGTTCTTCCTTGTTTAAACTCGAAATAAAAAGTCAGTCTTACACTTTTAAATATGGTTACACAATATATATAGAAATTTTATATAGGTTTTCATCTTCTTCTTTTACCCCATGATGTGCATTCTCGAAATTTAACAAATGAAAATCTTTGATTTTTCCCAAAGTCGAAATGATTTTTACCAAACTGTCCCCTATTGGCTACCTAAGTATGATTGTGTGTATAAATTGACAAGATCTTTCCTTTTCCACCTGCAGCAAAGTGTGTGCGACCTCTTGTAACCAACACTCTCCTTTATTCTATGATTTTGTGTCTCCTTTATCGATTTGATGGTGTCCTATTGGTTACACTTGTATCAAATATTTTTCAAAATCAATACATCTCATCTCCTTTAACCAATGAATAGTCGATGTAACCTACTAGAAGTTTTTGAATTTAAAAAATCTTAAGTATGCACCTCTCATCTTCAATATTATCGCACTTCAAACACTATAAATGATCGAGGACAATAGTTAGTCTACCAAAAATTGTTTTGAAGTGGGATACTCTGTTACGTCGAACACAACTGATCGTGAAAAAAGGAATTTAAATAATAAGAATAAAATAAAATGAATAACCAAAATCAGTTTTGTCAATCCTGCAAGTGTTTCTTGCAAAAGAATAAGTGGACAACCATGTCCGTTCGAAGCTGCATAAGCGAAATGCAATTCATCCCCTTGACGGAAGAGTCAAAAAATTTCTGAGGGATTCGAGGGAAGAATACTGCAATATGTAAATGATGGATCGGACTTGATCTTACCTAAGAGTTTCTTGGGTGAAGCTGGATTGTCACTGCTACCTCATCTCAGCATTCTATTAGAAAGTTATACTTCAGCAAAAGTAAACTTTGAACTGTTTGCAGAGTGTATACTTTTTAAATATGAATCTGAAGAAATTGAAATGAAAAGTTTTCAAAGTAAAATGATGATCCTGAATAAAGATTATGATTTAGAATGTATCTTTCATGAACATACCATAGAAATAATTTCTAAAACTCAAGAATTTCAAGAGAGAGACAGTGGATGGACTCTTATAAAATTGATTCGATTGGAAATGAATGTGAATCATTATACACCGAGGGCTGGTTCGTTTCATACCACTTCTCCGTTTCCTTTTGACAAAAAAGCAATAGTTAATGTTTGTAACTAAAATGATCAATATTGTTTTAAATGGGCGTTGATTTCTGCCTTAAAAAGTGTTAACAGGTCGCAAAGATGTTCGGCATATAATATAGATATATCACTGGAGATAATTCGTATAAGTGATGAAATAAAATTAGATTTCGCAGGGTTGACTTTCCCCCTTGAAATAAAATTAAGCAAAAACACCTCTTAACGAGGTAAAAAGTAGTGGCGAACGCGCCTTTAACAAAAATGTCTGATATCAACAATTGTGACAAAAAATGATATTTCATTCGATAAAATAAATAAACCATATTAAATTTATGACAAGCATTTTCATTTTGGGAAGAAGAAGAAAATCTTGTTTTTTGAATTACTTTTGAACGGGACATCGGATTTCAACAAATGAGGTGTCATTCGACGCGTATTCTTAGTAAGAATAAAAATAGTTTTACAGCTGGGGGCTTTTATCCCCACCGTATCCAGCAGCTCCAATTTTCAAAATTTTTACTTTTCCACTTTCACCGCTTTTTCTCCCAAAAAAATCTATATTTCGAAAGTCTTGGTATGCAATCTTTTTAGTTTTTTCGATACCTTTTGATTGGTGTATCACGTTACGATCGGACCATAATAGCAGATTTTCAATTCTGCGGCTATATATAGTAGTTGTCTTCGCACGCTCTCTTGCGCGCCTCGCCACAACGTGTACTGCCGTCCATACGTCCGTACTGATGTATAAAAAAATTTTTAAAAAGAATACTCATATGAGTTTAAACGTATTCGGATATGATGAAGAGACGAGGGAAATAGTTAAACACTTTTTCAATCAGAAGTTGAAAGACCTCTTCATATCAATATGATGTTTTTGAAAGACGGGCGCAATTTTTCTGCAGTGTGTTTGAATTTTTCCGGAACCCAGGAAGCTGCATTGAAACACAAGACGCTCTGCAGTAGGAAGGTGCAGATGCAAAGATGCCGCACCCCCAGAATAATACACAGGAATTTACCCAAGTTCAACATAAGCTTCGAGTTCCATTTTGAATGCATTCTGGAACCAAAAAATCTTGAAGTGAGCCCAAAGTATTTAATATTAATGAACATATTTCAATATCATATGCGTATTATATAAAGTGTGCTTTTGATTCTAAACTAGATTAATTTGTTTTAGAAATAGGAAAAAATTCAGGAATAAGTTTTGTTAGTTCCTTGATAAAAAATTCAACTAAATTCAGTGATGACTACTTACATAAAATAGTCCCTATGAGAATGACTTTGGATGACCAGCAATTATTTGATAATTCATTGAATTGTTCTATTTGTCAAAAAGTTTTAGGGACTGATAGGGTTAGAGATCATTGTCATTCCACAGGTCGCTTTAGAGGTGCAGCCCACTCTAAATGTAACTTGGATTATAAAGTTAACAAATTCATACCAGTATTTTTTCATAATTTTTCAAAATACGACTGTCATTTATTTATTCAAGAGATGGGAAAGATTCCCGTTGAAATTTCCGTTATACCAATTAATAAAGAAAACTATATTTCTGTCTCAAAAAAATAAACTTTTAAGTGGAAATAGTTTTGAAATTCGTTTTCTCGATACATATAGATTTTTGCCATCAAGTTTAGATACCCTAGCTTCTAATTTAGTTGATGATCAATTGAATACTGTAAAGTCATTTTTTAGTAATGATATTGAATTTCAACTAATGCTTAAGAAGGGTATATAATGATCACGCTCTTAAAGTTTGGTCCCATTTCTCATGTTCCACTCTTAAAGATTATTTAGAATTACAAGGGTGGTCAAAAGTATTTTCACAAAAAAAAAGTTAAATATATTCATAATTTGAACTTACATCTTGTTAACTTTGGCATCAATGGAAAGGTAATTTATATGCCGTTTGAATGATACAATACATTTCTTAACACATTCAGTACTTATTGAAAAGGACGAATTTGTGTGAAAATGTCCTTTTTGAACTTTTTTCCTCGACTTGAAAACTTAAATTTTTTGATGCAAAAAGTTTCTTCAAACAAAAATAATAGTAACTGCAAAAAGAATTTTTCAAAAATCATTTTGCTTATATTTTTTATGAATTTTTAAAGGTGACACTGTCGGAAAAAATTTGTATGAAAAAGAGAAAAATATGGCTAAAATGCATGTTTCTAAGCATTTTCAAAAAATCAAAAAAAATATAAGCAAAATGATTTTTGAAAAATTCTTTTTGCAGTTACTATTATTTTTGTTTGAAGAAACTTTTTGCATCAAAAAATTTAAGTTTTCTAGTCGAGGAAAAAAGTTCAAAAAGGACATTTTCACACAAATTCGTCCTTTTCAATAAGTACTGAATGTGTTAAGAAATGTATTGTATCATTCAAACGGCATTTAAATTACCTTTCCATTGATGCCAAAGTTAACACGATGTAAGTTCAAATTATGAATATCTTTAACTTTTTTTATGTGAAAATACTTTTGACCACCCTTGTATATTTGAAAACTGATGTATTCCTTTTAACTGACCTTTTTGAAAACTTCCGAAAAATTTAAATATTCACTTGACCCAGCTCACTATTTTACGACGAGGCAATGTTGAAAACTACAAATATTCAAATTGAATTGCTGACAGATATTGATTTTTTATAGATTTATTCAAAGTAGCGTTCGAGGTGGTTTAGTTCAATGTTGTCATAGATATACAAAAGCAAATAATAAATATTTGTCAGATTATGATTCCTCAAAGGAGTCTTCATTTTAAATGTAACAAAGTTCGATCAGCAACAGAGTTGCGGGCCGCCAGCAGCGGCTGCCCAAAAGTGCGGCGTCAGCATCTTGGCCGAACGATGGAGTGGCGAGCCGCAGTTTGATTATGAATTGTACTTTCAGTTTCTAAACAGAGCTCAAGCTGCCCTAACGGGTTACAAATAAATAAAATAAAATATAATGAACAAACCTTTGTTATAATTTTTATGTGGATGCGAATAACTTGTATGGTTGGGCAATGTCACAACCTTTACCATACAAAGACTTTAAGTGGATGTCTACCACAGACATATACTGTGTTTATGCTATGCCTATTTCATGAAATGATTTCATGAAATGAGCAAATTCGTGTGTGCATAAACACCGTTTCATGAATTCGATAACACACGAAAGTTGACTATGAATTCAGACCCAATTTACGAAATGCTGAGGCACAGCCTACTTCACAGCCTACTACTCTATATCAAACTCAAAAAATTTGACAGCTTTACTAATATCATTTCATGAATTTGTTTGTGTTGTATAAACAGGGGCTATTATAATTTCATGTATTGGAGAATGCATGAAATTCATAGCATAAACATAGTAATAGACAATTTTGATATTCATAATATTCCATTTGATAGCAAATACAGTTATTTTTTGGAAGTGGACTTAGTATATCCGTACCGTTTACATGATCTTCATAATGATCTTCCATTTTGTCCGTCAAATTGTCTGGCCTCATAAGAGGATAAGGTAAAAAAATTATTTGTTGACCTGGGAAATACGAAAAATTATGTTATACATTATCGAAATTTGCAACAATGTATACAGAATGGGTTAGTACTGAAAAAGATCCATAGAGGAGTTCAGTTCTTACAAAAACCTTGGTTAAAGAATTACATTGATCTAAGTACTTTACATAGGCAAAATGCAAAAAATAAATTTGAAAAAGTTTTTTTTTTAATTAATGAATAATTCTGTATACGGAAAAACAATGGAAGATCCCAAGCGCAGGGTCGATACTAAGCTTATTAAGACTGGACGAAAAGCACATTGTGCCAAAACTTTAATTTCAAAATCCAATTTTCGTAGTGCAACTAATATTAATGAACTTTTCTATGCAATTCAAATGAAAAGGTTTTCCGTTCTATTTAATGAGCCAATGTATTTAGGATTTGCAGTATTAGACTTATCGAAATGGGAAATTTATGATTTTCACTATCAATATATGAAGACAAAGTTTCAGGAAAAGTAACTATTAAATTATATGGATACTGATTCATTTATATATACAATGAAAACTGAGCATTTTTATAAAGATACTCGTAATGATCTTGAAGCAATATTTGATACATCGGACTATTCAGATGAAAGAATTAATCTATATAACTTCAAAAGAGTTACCAAAAAATGTTTAGGGTTTTTAAAGATGAGCTTAACGGTAAACTCATAACAGAATTTGTAAGTCTGTGCTCAATAGATCAAGTTGAATCTTCACATAATAAAGCAAAGGGAGTGAGTTCACTAAATCTTACAAATGAACACTATAAAAACGTTTTATTATCTGGGGCCTCACTATATGGTAATAGAATAATGTTTATATCAAAAGCACATAAAACAAGCACAATTAATGTTAGTAAGAAAATTCTTTGTGGCAAAGATAACAAAAGAAAACGTAATGTTAACGAAACACAATTTTTAGAGTTAAGTAATGAAGACCATGGTACGACATCAATTAAACATCAGAGATTAATCAAAAAAGATATTTTAGAAAATGTTGAATGTCTGGAATCAAATCGATTTTGCTTGGGTGAGATGATACAAAATAATTATGTGAACGATGGTGAATCATAAGATAGCCTTAAAAAAAGAAAAAAAAATTATTTTATGAATCAGTTCAATTGGAGATTTTTTATTATGATCGAGTTTTTGGAAAATGTAAATGAAAATGATTCTGAGTTTGTAAAAAATATTTTTATTATTTTTAATTTTACTTTAAAACATTGTACAAAAATATTAATATTAAACTTAACATAAGATACAAGAAATATATAAATAACAAGGAAGAACGCTATAGTCGAGTACCTCGACTATCAGATACCCGTTACTCAGCTAAAAGGGCCAAAGAGAATTGGAGATATGCAAGCATCAAAGCGAGATTGAAATGCGCCACCTATCGGCGGTAGACAGATTTAAGCGTTATGGGCGTTAGAGTGGGCGTGGCACTCTACTGAAACAAACTTGCGCTGCGTAAGAAGCTCAGGAATCTGCACGCCAAGTCTCAATAGCCTAGCTCTCATAGTTTCCGAGATCTCAGCGTTCATCCGGACAGACAGACGGACAGACGGACATGGCTAGATCGACTCGGCTAGTGATCCTGATCAAGAATATATATACTTTATGGGGTCGTAAACGCTTCCTTCTGCCTGTTACATACTTTCCGACGAATCTAGTATACCCTTTTACTCTACGAGTAACGGGTATAAAAATTAACTTAATAAATCATTTGTTATACTACAAAATGTCTTTCTTATTTATCCAGCTAGTCTTTGAAAACCCCAGCCATTTAACCAAAACTTTATTTCCTTTTCGCCTTACAACTTTTGCAACAAGGTATGTGAGGGGGAATTTTGCAGTTCTTTATAGAATCCGCCCTGAATCAGGCTAGCATCTAAATCTTCAAGTAAGTATGTTTTAGGGTATGTAATCTTCACCTTTCTAATTTTAAAGACTTCAGTTGTATAGTTTGGTGTATACCCTTTCTCAAAGACATGTTTATTTTTACTAATTCGAACGTGGTCCCCCATACGGAATTTACTTGCAACAAATATTTTCAGGTGATTATACGATGTTTGTAATATTTGTTTTTTATTGGAAGAATTGACATTACTTGGACTCATTTTTATTGTTCTATGCACTATATTATTATATTTATTATTTAATTGCTAACATATATCTATCCACTTATATTTTCCATTGATGAGTTCTTTAAGAGTTCTATTGAAACGTTCAACTATTGATGCTTTTAGAGTACTGAAGGTTGAATAATGATTTGTCCTATAAGTTTTCATTAATACCTTAAAATACGTATTAAAGAATTTAGTGTCATCATCAGTTTGCATTTTTTTTGGTGTTCCATGACCCGATTTAACTATTTTCTCCATGGCTTGGGAAACATCATTTGCATTTTTTGATTTTAATGCCTCACCCCAAGCATATTTCGAAAATTTGTCTATAACAGGCTCCCATTTCAACCAAATCTGCTTGCCACACATCGTTTATACCCCTTGTATTTACTCGTCTTCGTTGAAAGTTTTTTCGAGATGGTCCGTGCAACTCATTTACGGTTTCTCGCTTATATTCTCGCTTATATTCTTCTAATAGGCTGAAAAGCGACACCTTCTAACTCAATTGTGGTTTTTTTCGGTAATGATATCGGTTTTGTTACATATTTAAATAAGTAGTCCTCAATGGTCTTAATCTTTTCCAGAATTTTGGGAAAAATTAACACGTCTTTTAAAATTTTCTGATCGTTCCTTATCAATAGAAAAATGTGCAAACTTATCGACACACATGATGTTTATAAATGTAAAACATATTTGCCCTTCGTATTTATACCCATTAAAATATAATCCTTTCCTCACGCAATTCCTCTAATATTGAAAAAATTTCATTATTGTGGCTGGTGTTACCCGCTCCTTTTGATGCTACTAAAATTTCCAATCGTTCGACTAACTCATTTACATCATTCCAATATACATAGTTTGGATTTGATTTCTAAAGAGTCATGTAACCAAAACCTGTTTTTTAGCGAAGTGGAGTAGACGTTGTAGGACTGAAATCTTTGTCTATCAACTTCTTAATAATATGGCTATATTTGTATGCTCGTGTACCCTTGATTCTGTTATTAGGTTTAAAGCCTGCTCTATGAATATTCGTTTCTAAGATAATTTTTTTATACATTTTCAAATCTTGATCATCATAGTGTTCAGGCTTACTAAGAAAAATTAGAGAGTACAGACCAGGAGTCAGATCACAACTCGTTCCACTAGAAAATGTTATTTTATTATCCTTAATTTTTAATTCTTTATCTCCAAGTGTTAATAAATTGTTTGCAATTTTTTTAGGTCCATAACCTTTATCCAACACATTTTCTCTGGTCAAATTACTGATATTAAAATCATATTTATAATTATAAAAACTATTAAGTTATATAATTGTCATTTTTGTGAATATTAAATTTTCCATCAACCATTTCATTGATGATATCATCCTGAAGAGAGGTGTACCTTTCCGGCATGTACAGGATGTGCTCCTCAAACTCAAGAGCAATAGATTCTCCAACCTTTGTTGCTTTGCGCTCCGCCTTGAGGATCGGGAATATTACATTTTTAGTCATCCTTGTCTTCGATAGCATTATCTTTTTATACTCTAACTCTAACTCTTTAATTACAATGCTTATCTGGTTTTCCTGATTCATGGTGGTTGTTGAGGTTTTTGGACTTGGTACAGTTTGTACACGTTGTATTTAGCTGTATATTGATGTTTACTACCTGTTTAGCAGTTGTTCAGTACTTGTTTCGTAGTTGCTTACCAGTGGTTTTAGCTGGTTAATAGCTGTATTTTGATGTTTACTACCTGTTTAGCAGTTGTTCAGTACTTATTTTGTAGTTGCTTACTAGTTGTTTGAGCTGGTAATTAGGTGTATTTTGATGTTTACTACCTGTTTAGCAGTTGTTCAGTACTTGTTTCGTAGTTGCTTACTAGTTATTTTAGCTGGTTAATAGCTGTTATTAGATGGTTACTATCTGTTCAGTAGCTGTCAACTAGTTTCTTACTAGTTGTTATAAGCTGGTCACCAGCTGTTTTGAGCTGTTATGAGCTGTTATAGTTTTTTTGTTAAGAATGATCAAAAACTTCTTGTCCTCTAGATGAAGTTCTATGTGAGGTAAAAACTTAGACTGTGAATTTGAACGCGTGCAGGTCCACTTCTTATACTATACAGAGTTCACACATACACGTGCCCATACATTGATTTTCAACCCCCCGAATGTAAATTAATCATTTAAATATACCGGTTTTGACTCCACATCTTCTACGAAAGAAAGTAGAAAAGCGAGGCACAGGTGTCCACAGTTGTATGTATCAAAGTCTTGAACTCTATCGCAATTGTATTGTATTCTATGTCCCAAGTGCTTCACAACTTCTCTAGTTGACTGAAGATTTCCAAAACTATCGAAATAATGAATATTATTTGTATACCCTTGCAGAGGGTATATTGATTTCAGTCAGAAATTTGCAACGCAGTGAAGGAGACGTTTCCGACCCCATAAAGTATATATATTCTTGATCAGCATGACTAGACGAGTCGATCTAGCCATGTCTGTCTGTCCGTCCGTTTCTACGCAAACTAGTCTCTCAGTTTCAAAGCTGTCGGGCTGAAACTTTCCCAAAAGTCTTATATCTTTTGCAGGTAGTATATAAGTCGGAACCAGCCGGATCGCTCAACTATATCTTATAGCTTAAAAAAATTATATATTTGGTGTTTTTTAACATATAACCTTCTAAGCTTGGAAATTAAATTGTTTAATCAGTTTTGAATTTCGAATTTAATTTTATCAAAATCGGATGACTATATCATACAGATGCCATAGGAACGATCGGAAAATTGGTGGGAAAATAATATGAAACATATTATAGCTTCGGTGTTTTTTTTACATATAACCTCCAACGCTTGGAAATAACATTTTTTAATTACTTCTGAATTTCGAATTTAATTTTATCAAAATCGGACGACTATATCATATAGCTGCGATAGGAACGATCGGAAAATTGGTGGGAAAATAATATGAAACAAATTATAGCTTTGGTGTTTTTTGACATATTATCTTATACTATTGGGAATATCATTTTTTGTATTTATAAATTTAATAATTAAAGCTGCAAGGGTATGCAAACTTCGGCTTGCCGAAGTCAACTTCCTTTCTTGTTATTTTTAATATATGCATCCCAATGTATACCACTTGATTGTGAATTATCTATGTTTACTATACCACACTCCCGACTTTTTGGTGCTTCTGGGAAAATATCTCTTATAAACACCCCTCTGAAATGTGGGATATATTTCTTAGCAAAATGTATAATGTCGATATTTGATAGTGGTGTATTGGACAGCATAGAAATTAGTTGTTTGCTTCTTAAATCCTTTCCCCTTACTTAGGAAAGAAACCATAACCGTTTCTATAGGGCTTGAGATACAACCCTTCTCCCACAGCAACACTTTCAATTTTCCTGATGTGACGTTTCTTCTCCTCCATATCTTCTTTAGCCATTCTCGCATTGTTAATTGTTTTTGCAATTGCTGAACTGCCACTTGCTAAACTACCAAGAGTGCTGAGGGCTGTCAAGATCGGCACGATTGGTAAAAAACCTCCAATTTTGGGTACATTAACTACATGAGGTACTTTAACATTTTTCTTAGAACCCTTTGATTGATGAATTGATTTACGTGCAACTTTAATAGCACTTATAATGTCTAATGGTTTTTGTGTTTTAATGTCTTAGTAGCAACATTAATAACAGTCGAAAGGTTTGTCTTCTTCATTTTATTCTTCATTATCTTTTTCCTCCCTTTCTTTTCAGTTTTATTCAATCCCATACCAAATTTTTTCTTGGCTTTCATTATATTTGTAACAAAGTATGCTGCTGCTTTTTCACCAAGACTGCTATCTGGTGCCTTGACACGCGACCAGGCTTTGTCAATTAATATGGAGTCTGCCCTATGTCGTTCACTCAATGCCTTGTTTTGAGAATATGTCATATCGTGCTCTTTGCACGCTTCATCCAATGGGTTTATTCCTTGATCACCGCGTTCCAACCGTTTCTGTAACTTTGAACCCGGTCCACAAAAATTATATCCCGGAATATGGGCTTCAAACGGTAAAGTATTGATTAGCTTATCGACAAGACCACCACCGTGTTTACAATTAAAAATACGACTGATGCGATTATAAGAACGTTTAATCATCAAAGATTTCTCATTGAATAAGGTACATTACATTAAAACAAAAAATTGTAGTTAGAAATATTAACGATGAAAACGAGAAAAATCTATCGCCACGACATAGTGCTCTCTTACCGAACACAATAGGGGCTCTAATTGTTGGGCTTTCGAATTGTGGTAAAACTAATATTATGTTAAGTCTAATAAAGAGTCCTAATGGATTAAAATTCGAAAACGTTTATATATTTTCAAGAAGTTTATATCAACCTAAATATGAGTACTTGGAGAAATTAATCAAAACGAATGGGATATCATACATTTTCCCATAATTACGGTGTACTAGACCCCAGTAAAGCCAAAAACAATTCCATTATGATATTCGATGACGTAGCTTGTGAAAACCAAGATAACATAAGATCTTATTTTGTATGGGGCGAAATAAATATATCGACTCTTTTTATTTATGTCAAACATATAGTCATATACCGAAACATCTGATTCGTGACAATGGCATATTTATTATAATAGTTAAACAAGATGATTTTAATGTGCGGCGTATATATTGGGACCATATTAACACTGATATGAATTGCTGATATGAGTGCGATCTTATCGATTTTAATATGTATAATTCGATTCCAAATATTGATGAAAAAAATAATCTCCTCCACTTCGGTGACAAGGTTATTACAATTCCTACTGGATCATATGAATTGAATGATATCACCGATATCATTTACAATAAACTAAAAGACTATAACCTTGAAAAAACATTTAAAATTTAAAGTAATAATAATACACTTCAAGTTGAAATAACTACCATGCGAGAGTCAGTTTACTTTAATAAGGAAAGATCGGTTGGATAACTGTTTGGTTTCCATCAAAAAGTACTAGAGCAACATCCTACAAAAACCTATCGATCAGATCAGACTGTGAACATATTAAAAATTAATACATTTCGTACGGAATGTAATAATAATCAGCGGTTCATATGTAGATGATACACCGAATCATACGTTACATGAGTTTTGCATTAATGACAAAAATGACAGTGACACCACGTAACCTAATTTATTAACCAATCAACTGTGACGAAAAATCAAAACGCTGATTTGGTGAGTTTACGTGGTGAAAACGTTTCGATTCGTATGCAAATTCGGTTAATAAAATGATTATTTATAATAAAAGACGTAGCTTAAGTCCTCAGCCAAGCATTACCAATTGTAAAGCTATAAAAAGAGGATCAACAGTAAAAAGAAGCTCACTTACTTTGAAAAATAAACTATTTAAAGTCGTTAGGCTTGAAGCTTCGAGTATAATAAAAAAGGTGAAAAGGAAAACAATGAACGAAATTTTAAATGTTCCAGAAAAAGTTTACTCAGATGAGAGTATTTCGAAGAAAGAGTTTCATACTTATTCATCGTATAATCAAACATTTAAACCAAACGATGAAGTTTGAATTACTATCCAAAATCAAGACTTGTACGTGCTTCCTCACGAAAGTTACCTTAATTTTCAAGGAATTATTATAAAATATTCACCGAATGGACCTACAACTGATAATGTTACCACTTTTTTAAAAAATAATTGTATGGCTTACTTTTTGGGTAAAATTAAGTACGAAATAAATGGATATGAGATTGATAAAACACGACTTGTCGGTATGACTACAACCCTAAAAACTTATATATCTCTAGATAATCTTCAAAGTCAAAATTTATTAAATTTCGGATGGAGCAATGGAGACGAAATTTTTACGGGACCCCACTTTAACTTTTCTGTACCATTGAAATTTTTGTTGGGATTTGCTGAGGATTATAAAAAAGTTTTGTTAAATTGTAAACAAGAACTAGTGTTGATGCTAACTAATCTTGGTGATGTGTTTGAACAAACCAGAAATGAGCAATCTTTACAGCTGGAAATGACGAATATAACCTGGAAAATTCCTCATGGAACTCCGAGCGATTTTGCAAAAATTAAGAAGTACGATATTATTAAAAGTGGTGTAAACCCACCAATCGCATTCCGGAGTTGGGATTCATATGTTAACCTCAAATTGGGGTATGGGAGTCAACACAGCTGGAATGTGAAATTTTCGGCTTACCGCGAAAAACCAAGATTTGCCATAATTGGATTTACACTAAATGGAGAACTTATCACACATAACTTATCAAACTTGAAAGTTCACTTGAATCTGAGTCATATCCATATGATAATCTGAATGTTGATTTTAGTAAAAATCAGTATGCTCACCTATATGAAATGTATACAAGATTTAAATCTAGTTATTATAATCGTAAGTCACAACCATTTTTGACCCCAAATGAATTTAAATTGAATTCCCCTATTATTGTGGTTGATCTTTCATATCAAAACGAATCAGTGAAAACTGGTCCTATTGATGTGAGAATTTCAATAGAACTGAAGACACCAAGTCATGACAATACCCAAGCTTACTGTCTCCTATGTCTATAACCCATTAAACGGACTAGTACAACGAGTTGTTTAACATCAGAAAAATGTTAAAAGATACTGTTTCGATTGATGTTCAAGGTTTCTTTGATAATAATAATAATTTTATTCTAAAGGAAATTGGAATTGTATTCAAAATATATCCAAACTTGAATAATAGTTTATTAATAGAACCACCATATGATTTTACTTTGCTAAATACAAAATCTCGAAAGACTGCAATTTGGTTAACCAATACACATTACAAAATTTTTTGGAACGATGGAGAAAACAGTATTCCACAAACTCGAAAGTATCTAAGAACAATTACAAGCGGAAAACAAATTATTTGTAAAGGTGTGGAAAAGAAACGATTTCTAGAGATATTTTTTGGGAGTCGTCAGCTCATTAATATCGAGGAAATTGGCTGTCCGTCATTAAACAGGTTTTAATGAAACCGGTTTCCCTATTGTGAAACACACCTTACGGGCGGGGGTTGTGCTCTTAACAACGCATACATTATTTTGACATTTTTTAATAGTAGCTCTAAAACAATAAAATAATTTTTATACGTCATTTTAGAGTTAAGACGAGATGTGTAAAGACCTACAAAACAACAAAATGAAATTTCATGAGGTAATTGACCAATTTATTGAACAATTTAAAGGACAGATAATTGGTCAGCATTTTCCATACCTTCTAAACACAAAAACAATGTTCATGAATTGAGGTGGACATGATCTGAAAACTACGAATTACGGTGAACACTTTACACTTTGTAATCCTGAATTGACGTCGGAAACCTGCGCCTGCGAAGCCACAAAATTAATTTCAATATATAATAAAACATGTTCGCGATACCAAAATAAATGAATAAATGTATTATTATGCTACAAAATAAACCTCTGACTTTTTATTTCGAGTTAAAATTACAGGTACGGAGAGTGAAAAAAAATATTTCCTTGTCTAAGATATGTCGGCTACTTGCGAGTTGTTGCGCGGTCGTGATTTTAACCCCTATTATGAGACGTATTAGAGCTAGCAGTCAGCCGTGAGGTCGTTGGCGTGAGGCCCATTATCTTGTCAATGACCGTGCGCCTTCAGGCTTATGCATGTGTCCCTTTTATTGCGCTTGTCAATGAGCGTGCGCCTTCAGGCTTGTGCATGTGCCCCTTTTATTGCGGTCAGGTAATGAACAGGTGCGCATGTTCGGGTAGCTCTTGCGTGAATCCCTTTTATGACATGTTTGTGTCCCATTTGTGGAAAGGAGAGTATCCTAGACATTTAACCAGTTAAACGTTCTGGGGCGGAAACAGCTTTAGACATTTTGTGAACAACTAATTTTTTAATTAGTTTTACAACCATAGGATACACCTTTCCCCAACATAATCGGACATGATCCCCTAAGATTTATATATCAATCTTTAGATGTTTTGGTTGTGTGATATTTATAACGTACACAGCAAACACATTTAAAATCAGAGTGTAAGTTTTTACTTCACATTGAAAGTCGTCTAGTGATCAAGAATTTTTGATCATTCTTAACAAAAGACTATAACAGCTCGTAGAAGTTAATAACAACTAGTAACCAGCTAACATCTAGTGAACAACTTGTATACATTTACCAAACATATAGAAACCAGATACTAAGCAGCTTGTAACCAGCTAATAACATCTAGTAAACAACTTGTATACATCTACTAAACATATAGAAACCAGATACTAAACAGCTGGTAACCAGCTAATAACATCTAGTAAACAACTTGTATACATCTACTTAACATATAGTAACCAGCTAATAATAACTAGTAGACATCTACTAAACAGATAGTAACCATCTATTTATAGCTCATAACAGTTAACAACAGCTAGTAATCAAAGTTCAAGCAGCTCAACCGCCATCAAGAAAACCAGATGAGTATTGTTATTAAAGAGTTTATTAAACTTATTCAAAAGCTTAGACAATCATGTCTAACTCATACAAATAGTATACAAATGGAATAGAACTAGAAAACTAGAACTAGAAAAATAGTTGGCAACATTACCAGGTCACACCACCTATATCATATACTTGAATTAGAAATTAAATTAAAAGACGCTTCTATGTTAGCTAAAGATGCCTTCGAAATAGTTATAATGTTTAAAAATAATACAACATCTGAGAAACATTAAATTGTGAGAATTTTTTTACACCTATCTATGGGAACCAAGCAAAAATATGCGTTTGGAACGAAGGTTAGCAACCCATATATTTCTTACAGAGGGAGGAGTCAGAAAATTAATTATATAAAAATATATATAATATATATATAAGTGAGAATTATTTTACATCTAACTATGGAAACCAAGCGAAAATATGCGTTTGGAACGAAGGTTAGCAACCCATATATTTCTTACAGAGGGAGGAGTCAGAAAATTAATTATATAAAAATATATATAATATATATTTAATTATGAATTAAATGAAATATGTTTACAATAATAAAATAAATATAATATTATTAAATAATCCTACAAAATTTGTTTCTGACTGAACAAATGAATGGTTTAAGAATAATCCAACATCTGAGAAACATTAAATTGTGAGAATTATTTTACATCTATCTATGGGAACCAAGCGAAAATATGCGTTTGGAACGAAGGTTAGCAACCCATATATTTCATACAGAGGGAGGAGTCAGAAAATTAATTATATAAAAATATATATAATTTATATTTATTTATGAATTAAATGAATTTGTTTACAATATTAAAATAAATAAAATAATATTAAATGATCCTACAAAATTTCTTTCTGACTATAATTAAAATTACAAGTACGAATGAAGGGAAAGTATTTTGTCCAATGAGTTACGTTGGCTACTTGCGAGTTGTTGCACGGTCGTAACTTCATCCCTTATCAATGGTCTTGAGATGTATGATCTTATCAGACGTCCTGCTCCTTAGGTCTTGGGCATGTGACTTTAATGACGGTCGGGTAATTATAGTTCACGGTAAGTTGGTTGGTATGCTTTGATAATTCTTAATAAGAGACTATAACTACTCATAACACTTGTTAACAGTTAGTTACCATCTAAAACCAAGTACTTTACAGATACTATACAAAAAGTAATCATCCAAAACCATGTACTTTACAGGTACTATACACAAAGTAACCATCCAAAAACAAGACTAAACAGAAAGTAACCATCAAAATACTGCTAGGTAACAACTAAATACAACGTGTCCAACGTGTCAAGTCCAAGTCAATATGAGTACTGCCCTAAAAAATTATATATCTCTGGATAATCTTCAAAGTCAAAATCTATTAAATTCTGGATGGAACAGTGGAGACGAAATTTCTACGGGACCCCACTTCAACTTTTCTATACCAATAAAATTTTGTTGAGATTTGCTGAGGATTGTAAAAAAAGTTTTGTTAAAATGTAAACATGAATTAGTGTTGATGCTAACTAAGAATCTTGGTGATGTGTTTGAACAACCCAGAAATGAACAATATTTTAAGTTGGAAATGACGAATATAACCTGGAAAATTCCCCATGTAACTCCGAGCGATTTTGCAAAAAATGTAGATGTATGATATTATTAAAAGTGGTGTAAGCCTACCAATTGCATTCCGGAGTTTGTATTCATATGTTAACCCCAAGTTGGGGTGTGGGAGTCAACACAGCTGGAATGTGAAATTGTCGGCTAACCGCGAAAAACCAAGATTTGCCATAATTGGATTTACACTAAATGGAGAACTTATAACAAATAACTTATCAAATTTGAAGCTCTGAATGTTGATTTTAGTAAGAATCAGTATGCTCACCTATGTGAAATGTATACAAGATTTCAATCTAGTTACTATAATCGAAAATGAAAAGAATTTTTCAAAAATCATTTTGCTTATATTTTTTATGAATTTTTAAAGGTGACACTGTCGGAAAAAATTTGTATGAAAAAGAGAAAAATATGGCTAAAATGCATGTTTCTAAGCATTTTCAAAAAATCAAAAAAAATATAAGCAAAATGATTTTTGAAAAATTCTTTTTGCAGTTACTATTATTTTTGTTTGAAGAAACTTTTTGCATCAAAAAATTTAAGTTTTCTAGTCGAGGAAAAAAGTTCAAAAAGGACATTTTCACACAAATTCGTCCTTTTCAATAAGTACTGAATGTGTTAAGAAATGTATTGTATCATTCAAACGGCATTTAAATTACCTTTCCATTGATGCCAAAGTTAACACGATGTAAGTTCAAATTATGAATATCTTTAACTTTTTTTTTGTGAAAATACTTTTGACCACCCTTGTATATTTGAAAACTGATGTATTCCTTTTAACTGACCTTTTTGAAAACTTCCGAAAAATTTAAATATTCACTTGACCCAGCTCACTATTTTACGACGAGGCAATGTTGAAAACTACAAATATTCAAATTGAATTGCTGACAGATATTGATTTTTTATAGATTTATTCAAAGTAGCGTTCGAGGTGGTTTAGTTCAATGTTGTCATAGATATACAAAAGCAAATAATAAATATTTGTCAGATTATGATTCCTCAAAGGAGTCTTCATTTTAAATGTAACAAAGTTCGATCAGCAACAGAGTTGCGGGCCGCCAGCAGCGGCTGCCCAAAAGTGCGGCGTCAGCATCTTGGCCGAACGATGGAGTGGCGAGCCGCAGTTTGATTATGAATTGTACTTTCAGTTTCTAAACAGAGCTCAAGCTGCCCTAACGGGTTACAAATAAATAAAATAAAATATAATGAACAAACCTTTGTTATAATTTTTATGTGGATGCGAATAACTTGTATGGTTGGGCAATGTCACAACCTTTACCATACAAAGACTTTAAGTGGATGTCTACCACAGACATATACTGTGTTTATGCTATGCCTATTTCATGAAATGATTTCATGAAATGAGCCAATTCGTGTGTGCATAAACACCGTTTCATGAATTCGATAACACACGAAAGTTGACTATGAATTCAGACCCAATTTACGAAATGCTGAGGCACAGCCTACTTCACAGCCTACTACTCTATATCAAACTCAAAAAATTTGACAGCTTTACTAATATCATTTCATGAATTTGTTTGTGTTGTATAAACAGGGGCTATTATAATTTCATGTATTGGAGAATGCATGAAATTCATAGCATAAACATAGTAATAGACAATTTTGATATTCATAATATTCCATTTGATAGCAAATACAGTTATTTTTTGGAAGTGGACTTAGTATATCCGTACCGTTTACATGATCTTCATAATGATCTTCCATTTTGTCCGTCAAATTGTCTGGCCTCATAAGAGGATAAGGTAAAAAAATTATTTGTTGACCTGGGAAATACGAAAAATTATGTTATACATTATCGAAATTTGCAACAATGTATACAGAATGGGTTAGTACTGAAAAAGATCCATAGAGGAGTTCAGTTCTTACAAAAACCTTGGTTAAAGAATTACATTGATCTAAGTACTTTACATAGGCAAAATGCAAAAAATAAATTTGAAAAAGTTTTTTTTTTAATTAATGAATAATTCTGTATACGGAAAAACAATGGAAGATCCCAAGCGCAGGGTCGATACTAAGCTTATTAAGACTGGACGAAAAGCACATTGTGCCAAAACTTTAATTTCAAAATCCAATTTTCGTAGTGCAACTAATATTAATGATAATTTCTATGCAATTCAAATGAAAAGGTTTTCCGTTCTATTTAATGAGCCAATGTATTTAGGATTTGCAGTATTAGACTTATCGAAATGGGAAATTTATGATTTTCACTATCAATATATGAAGACAAAGTTTCAGGAAAAGTAACTATTAAATTATATGGATACTGATTCATTTATATATACAATGAAAACTGAGCATTTTTATAAAGATACTCGTAATGATCTTGAAGCAATATTTGATACATCGGACTATTCAGATGAAAGAATTAATCTATATAACTTCAAAAGAGTTACCAAAAAATGTTTAGGGTTTTTAAAGATGAGCTTAACGGTAAACTCATAACAGAATTTGTAAGTCTGTGCTCAATAGATCAAGTTGAATCTTCACATAATAAAGCAAAGGGAGTGAGTTCACTAAATCTTACAAATGAACACTATAAAAACGTTTTATTATCTGGGGCCTCACTATATGGTAATAGAATAGTGTTTATATCAAAAGCACATAAAACAAGCACAATTAAAGTTAGTAAGAAAATTCTTTGTGGCAAAGATAACAAAAGAAAACGTAATGTTAACGAAACACAATTTTTAGAGTTAAGTAATGAAGACCATGGTACGACATCAATTAAACATCAGAGATTAATCAAAAAAGATATTTTAGAAAATGTTGAATGTCTGGAATCAAATCGATTTTGCTTGGGTGAGATGATACAAAATAATTATGTGAACGATGGTGAATCATAAGATAGCCTTAAAAAAAGAAAAAAAAATTATTTTATGAATCAGTTCAATTGGAGATTTTTTATTATGATCGAGTTTTTGGAAAATGTAAATGAAAATGATTCTGAGTTTGTAAAAAATATTTTTATTATTTTTAATTTTACTTTAAAACATTGTACAAAAATATTAATATTAAACTTAACATAAGATACAAGAAATATATAAATAACAAGGACGAACGCTATAGTCGAGTACCTCGACTATCAGATACCCGTTACTCAGCTAAAAGGGCCAAAGAGAATTGGAGATATGCAAGCATCAAAGCGAGATTGAAATGCGCCACCTATCGGCGGTAGACAGATTTAAGCGTTATGGGCGTTAGAGTGGGCGTGGCACTCTACTGAAACAAACTTGCGCTGCGTAAGAAGCTCAGGAATCTGCACGCCAAGTCTCAATAGCCTAGCTCTCATAGTTTCCGAGATCTCAGCGTTCATCCGGACAGACAGACGGACAGACGGACATGGCTAGATCGACTCGGCTAGTGATCCTGATCAAGAATATATATACTTTATGGGGTCGTAAACGCTTCCTTCTGCCTGTTACATACTTTCCGACGAATCTAGTATACTCTTTTACTCTACGAGTAACGGGTATAAAAATTAACTTAATAAATCATTTGTTATACTACAAAATGTCTTTCTTATTTATCCAGCTAGTCTTTGAAAACCCCAGCCATTTAACCAAAACTTTATTTCCTTTTCGCCTTACAACTTTTGCAACAAGGTATGTGAGGGGGAATTTTGCAGTTCTTTATAGAATCCGCCCTGAATCAGGCTAGCATCTAAATCTTCAAGTAAGTATGTTTTAGGGTATGTAATCTTCACCTTTCTAATTTTAAAGACTTCAGTTGTATAGTTTGGTGTATACCCTTTCTCAAAGACATGTTTATTTTTACTAATTCGAACGTGGTCCCCCATACGGAATTTACTTGCAACAAATATTTTCAGGTGATTATACGATGTTTGTAATATTTGTTTTTTATTGGAAGAATTGACATTACTTGGACTCATTTTTATTGTTCTATGCACTATATTATTATATTTATTATTTAATTGCTAACATATATCTATCCACTTATATTTTCCATTGATGAGTTCTTTAAGAGTTCTATTGAAACGTTCAACTATTGATGCTTTTAGAGTACTGAAGGTTGAATAATGATTTGTCCTATAAGTTTTCATTAATACCTTAAAATACGTATTAAAGAATTTAGTGTCATCATCAGTTTGCATTTTTTTTGGTGTTCCATGACCCGATTTAACTATTTTCTCCATGGCTTGGGAAACATCATTTGCATTTTTTGATTTTAATGCCTCACCCCAAGCATATTTCGAAAATTTGTCTATAACAGGCTCCCATTTCAACCAAATCTGCTTGCCACACATCGTTTATACCCCTTGTATTTACTCGTCTTCGTTGAAAGTTTTTTCGAGATGGTCCGTGCAACTCATTTACGGTTTCTCGCTTATATTCTCGCTTATATTCTTCTAATAGGCTGAAAAGCGACACCTTCTAACTCAATTGTGGTTTTTTTCGGTAATGATATCGGTTTTGTTACATATTTAAATAAGTAGTCCTCAATGGTCTTAATCTTTTCCAGAATTTTGGGAAAAATTAACACGTCTTTTAAAATTTTCTGATCGTTCCTTATCAATAGAAAAATGTGCAAACTTATCGACACACATGATGTTTATAAATGTAAAACATATTTGCCCTTCGTATTTATACCCATTAAAATATAATCCTTTCCTCACGCAATTCCTCTAATATTGAAAAAATTTCATTATTGTGGCTGGTGTTACCCGCTCCTTTTGATGCTACTAAAATTTCCAATCGTTCGACTAACTCATTTACATCATTCCAATATACATAGTTTGGATTTGATTTCTAAAGAGTCATGTAACCAAAACCTGTTTTTTAGCGAAGTGGAGTAGACGTTGTAGGACTGAAATCTTTGTCTATCAACTTCTTAATAATATGGCTATATTTGTATGCTCGTGTACCCTTGATTCTGTTATTAGGTTTAAAGCCTGCTCTATGAATATTCGTTTCTAAGATAATTTTTTTATACATTTTCAAATCTTGATCATCATAGTGTTCAGGCTTACTAAGAAAAATTAGAGAGTACAGACCAGGAGTCAGATCACAACTCGTTCCACTAGAAAATGTTATTTTATTATCCTTAATTTTTAATTCTTTATCTCCAAGTGTTAATAAATTGTTTGCAATTTTTTTAGGTCCATAACCTTTATCCAACACATTTTCTCTGGTCAAATTACTGATATTAAAATCATATTTATAATTATAAAAACTATTAAGTTATATAATTGTCATTTTTGTGAATATTAAATTTTCCATCAACCATTTCATTGATGATATCATCCTGAAGAGAGGTGTACCTTTCCGGCATGTACAGGATGTGCTCCTCAAACTCAAGAGCAATAGATTCTCCAACCTTTGTTGCTTTGCGCTCCGCCTTGAGGATCGGGAATATTACATTTTTAGTCATCCTTGTCTTCGATAGCATTATCTTTTTATACTCTAACTCTAACTCTTTAATTACAATGCTTATCTGGTTTTCCTGATTCATGGTGGTTGTTGAGGTTTTTGGACTTGGTACAGTTTGTACACGTTGTATTTAGCTGTATATTGATGTTTACTACCTGTTTAGCAGTTGTTCAGTACTTGTTTCGTAGTTGCTTACCAGTGGTTTTAGCTGGTTAATAGCTGTATTTTGATGTTTACTACCTGTTTAGCAGTTGTTCAGTACTTATTTTGTAGTTGCTTACTAGTTGTTTGAGCTGGTAATTAGGTGTATTTTGATGTTTACTACCTGTTTAGCAGTTGTTCAGTACTTGTTTCGTAGTTGCTTACTAGTTATTTTAGCTGGTTAATAGCTGTTATTAGATGGTTACTATCTGTTCAGTAGCTGTCAACTAGTTTCTTACTAGTTGTTATAAGCTGGTCACCAGCTGTTTTGAGCTGTTATGAGCTGTTATAGTTTTTTTGTTAAGAATGATCAAAAACTTCTTGTCCTCTAGATGAAGTTCTATGTGAGGTAAAAACTTAGACTGTGAATTTGAACGCGTGCAGGTCCACTTCTTATACTATACAGAGTTCACACATACACGTGCCCATACATTGATTTTCAACCCCCCGAATGTAAATTAATCATTTAAATATACCGGTTTTGACTCCACATCTTCTACGAAAGAAAGTAGAAAAGCGAGGCACAGGTGTCCACAGTTGTATGTATCAAAGTCTTGAACTCTATCGCAATTGTATTGTATTCTATGTCCCAAGTGCTTCACAACTTCTCTAGTTGACTGAAGATTTCCAAAACTATCGAAATAATGAATATTATTTGTATACCCTTGCAGAGGGTATATTGATTTCAGTCAGAAATTTGCAACGCAGTGAAGGAGACGTTTCCGACCCCATAAAGTATATATATTCTTGATCAGCATGACTAGACGAGTCGATCTAGCCATGTCTGTCTGTCCGTCCGTTTCTACGCAAACTAGTCTCTCAGTTTCAAAGCTGTCGGGCTGAAACTTTCCCAAAAGTCTTATATCTTTTGCAGGTAGTATATAAGTCGGAACCAGCCGGATCGCTCAACTATATCTTATAGCTTAAAAAAATTATATATTTGGTGTTTTTTAACATATAACCTTCTAAGCTTGGAAATTAAATTGTTTAATCAGTTTTGAATTTCGAATTTAATTTTATCAAAATCGGATGACTATATCATACAGATGCCATAGGAACGATCGGAAAATTGGTGGGAAAATAATATGAAACATATTATAGCTTCGGTGTTTTTTTTACATATAACCTCCAACGCTTGGAAATAACATTTTTTAATTACTTCTGAATTTCGAATTTAATTTTATCAAAATCGGACGACTATATCATATAGCTGCGATAGGAACGATCGGAAAATTGGTGGGAAAATAATATGAAACAAATTATAGCTTTGGTGTTTTTTGACATATTATCTTATACTATTGGGAATATCATTTTTTGTATTTATAAATTTAATAATTATAGCTGCAAGGGTATACAAACTTCGGCTTGCCGAAGTCAACTTCCTTTCTTGTTATTTTTAATATATGCATCCCAATGTATACCACTTGATTGTGAATTATCTATGTTTACTATACCACACTCCCGACTTTTTGGTGCTTCTGGGAAAATATCTCTTATAAACACCCCTCTGAAATGTGGGATATATTTCTTAGCAAAATGTATAATGTCGATATTTGATAGTGGTGTATTGGACAGCATAGAAATTAGTTGTTTGCTTCTTAAATCCTTTCCCCTTACTTAGGAAAGAAACCATAACCGTTTCTATAGGGCTTGAGATACAACCCTTCTCCCACAGCAACACTTTCAATTTTCCTGATGTGACGTTTCTTCTCCTCCATATCTTCTTTAGCCATTCTCGCATTGTTAATTGTTTTTGCAATTGCTGAACTGCCACTTGCTAAACTACCAAGAGTGCTGAGGGCTGTCAAGATCGGCACGATTGGTAAAAAACCTCCAATTTTGGGTACATTAACTACATGAGGTACTTTAACATTTTTCTTAGAACCCTTTGATTGATGAATTGATTTACGTGCAACTTTAATAGCACTTATAATGTCTAATGGTTTTTGTGTTTTAATGTCTTAGTAGCAACATTAATAACAGTCGAAAGGTTTGTCTTCTTCATTTTATTCTTCATTATCTTTTTCCTCCCTTTCTTTTCAGTTTTATTCAATCCCATACCAAATTTTTTCTTGGCTTTCATTATATTTGTAACAAAGTATGCTGCTGCTTTTTCACCAAGACTGCTATCTGGTGCCTTGACACGCGACCAGGCTTTGTCAATTAATATGGAGTCTGCCCTATGTCGTTCACTCAATGCCTTGTTTTGAGAATATGTCATATCGTGCTCTTTGCACGCTTCATCAAATGGGTTTATTCCTTGATCACCGCGTTCCAACCGTTTCTGTAACTTTGAACCCGGTCCACAAAAATTATATCCCGGAATATGGGCTTCAAACGGTAAAGTATTGATTAGCTTATCGACAAGACCACCACCGTGTTTACAATTAAAAATACGACTGATGCGATTATAAGAACGTTTAATCATAAAAGATTTCTCATTGAATAAGGTACATTACATTAAAACAAAAAATTGTAGTTAGAAATATTAACGATGAAAACGAGAAAAATCTACCGCCACGACATAGTGCTCTCTTACCGAACACAATAGGGGCTCTAATTGTTGGGCTTTCGAATTGTGGTAAAACTAATATTATATTAAGTCTAATAAAGAGTCCTAATGGATTAAAATTCGAAAACGTTTATATATTTTCAAGAAGTTTATATCAACCTAAATATGAGTACTTGGAGAAATTAATCAAAACGAATGGGATATCATACATTTTCCCATAATTACGGTGTACTAGACCCCAGTAAAGCCAAAAACAATTCCATTATGATATTCGATGACGTAGCTTGTGAAAACCAAGATAACATAAGATCTTATTTTGTATGGGGCGAAATAAATATATCGACTCTTTTTATTTATGTCAAACATATAGTCATATACCGAAACATCTGATTCGTGACAATGGCATATTTATTATAATAGTTAAACAAGATGATTTTAATGTGCGGCGTATATATTGGGACCATATTAACACTGATATGAATTGCTGATATGAGTGCGATCTTATCGATTTTAATATGTATAATTCGATTCCAAATATTGATGAAAAAAATAATCTCCTCCACTTCGGTGACAAGGTTATTACAATTCCTACTGGATCATATGAATTGAATGATATCACCGATATTATTTACAATAAACTAAAAGACTATAACCTTGAAAAAACATTTAAAATTTAAAGTAATAATAATACACTTCAAGTTGAAATAACTACCATGCGAGAGTCAGTTTACTTTAATAAGGAAAGATCGGTTGGATAACTGTTTGGTTTCCATCAAAAAGTACTAGAGCAACATCCTACAAAAACCTATCGATCAGATCAGACTGTGAACATATTAAAAATTAATACATTTCGTACGGAATGTAATAATAATCAGCGGTTCATATGTAGATGATACACCGAATCATACGTTACATGAGTTTTGCATTAATGACAAAAATGACAGTGACACCACGTAACCTAATTTATTAACCAATCAACTGTGACGAAAAATCAAAACGCTGATTTGGTGAGTTTACGTGGTGAAAACGTTTCGATTCGTATGCAAATTCGGTTAATAAAATGATTATTTATAATAAAAGACGTAGCTTAAGTCCTCAGCCAAGCATTACCAATTGTAAAGCTATAAAAAGAGGATCAACAGTAAAAAGAAGCTCACTTACTTTGAAAAATAAACTATTTAAAGTCGTTAGGCTTGAAGCTTCGAGTATAATAAAAAAGGTGAAAAGGAAAACAATGAACGAAATTTTAAATGTTCCAGAAAAAGTTTACTCAGATGAGAGTATTTCGAAGAAAGAGTTTCATACTTATTCATCGTATAATCAAACATTTAAACCAAACGATGAAGTTTGAATTACTATCCAAAATCAAGACTTGTACGTGCTTCCTCACGAAAGTTACCTTAATTTTCAAGGAATTATTATAAAATATTCACCGAATGGACCTACAACTGATAATGTTACCACTTTTTTAAAAAATAATTGTATGGCTTACTTTTTGGGTAAAATTAAAAACGAAATAAATGGATATGAGATTGATAAAACACGACTTGTCGGTATGACTACAACCCTAAAAACTTATATATCTCTAGATAATCTTCAAAGTCAAAATTTATTAAATTTCGGATGGAGCAATGGAGACGAAATTTTTACGGGACCCCACTTTAACTTTTCTGTACCATTGAAATTTTTGTTGGGATTTGCTGAGGATTATAAAAAAGTTTTGTTAAATTGTAAACAAGAACTAGTGTTGATGCTAACTAATCTTGGTGATGTGTTTGAACAAACCAGAAATGAGCAATCTTTACAGCTGGAAATGACGAATATAACCTGGAAAATTCCTCATGGAACTCCGAGCGATTTTGCAAAAATTAAGAAGTACGATATTATTAAAAGTGGTGTAAACCCACCAATCGCATTCCGGAGTTGGGATTCATATGTTAACCTCAAATTGGGGTATGGGAGTCAACACAGCTGGAATGTGAAATTTTCGGCTTACCGCGAAAAACCAAGATTTGCCATAATTGGATTTACACTAAATGGAGAACTTATCACACATAACTTATCAAACTTGAAAGTTCACTTGAATCTGAGTCATATCCATATGATAATCTGAATGTTGATTTTAGTAAAAATCAGTATGCTCACCTATATGAAATGTATACAAGATTTAAATCTAGTTATTATAATCGTAAGTCACAACCATTTTTGACCCCAAATGAATTTAAATTGAATTCCCCTATTATTGTGGTTGATCTTTCATATCAAAACGAATCAGTGAAAACTGGTCCTATTGATGTGAGAATTTCAATAGAACTGAAGACACCAAGTCATGACAATACCCAAGCTTACTGTCTCCTATGTCTATAACCCATTAAACGGACTAGTACAACGAGTTGTTTAACATCAGAAAAATGTTAAAAGATACTGTTTCGATTGATGTTCAAGGTTTCTTTGATAATAATAATAATTTTATTCTAAAGGAAATTGGAATTGTATTCAAAATATATCCAAACTTGAATAATAGTTTATTAATAGAACCACCATATGATTTTACTTTGCTAAATACAAAATCTCGAAAGACTGCAATTTGGTTAACCAATACACATTACAAAATTTTTTGGAACGATGGAGAAAACAGTATTCCACAAACTCGAAAGTATCTAAGAACAATTACAAGCGGAAAACAAATTATTTGTAAAGGTGTGGAAAAGAAACGATTTCTAGAGATATTTTTTGGGAGTCGTCAGCTCATTAATATCGAGGAAATTGGCTGTCCGTCATTAAACAGGTTTTAATGAAACCGGTTTCCCTATTGTGAAACACACCTTACGGGCGGGGGTTGTGCTCTTAACAACGCATACATTATTTTGACATTTTTTAATAGTAGCTCTAAAACAATAAAATAATTTTTATACGTCATTTTAGAGTTAAGACGAGATGTGTAAAGACCTACAAAACAACAAAATTAACAAAATGAAATTTCATGAGGTAATTGACCAATTTATTGAACAATTTAAAGGACAGATAATTGGTCAGCATTTTCCATACCTTCTAAACACAAAAACAATGTTCATGAATTGAGGTGGACATGATCTGAAAACTACGAATTACGGTGAACACTTTACACTTTGTAATCCTGAATTGACGTCGGAAACCTGCGCCTGCGAAGCCACAAAATTAATTTCAATATATAATAAAACATGTTCGCGATACCAAAATAAATGAATAAATGTATTATTATGCTACAAAATAAACCTCTGACTTTTTATTTCGAGTTAAAATTACAGGTACGGAGAGTGAAAAAAATATTTCCTTGTCTAAGATATGTCGGCTACTTGCGAGTTGTTGCGCGGTCGTGATTTTAACCCCTATTATGAGACGTATTAGAGCTAGCAGTCAGCCGTGAGGTCGTTGGCGTGAGGCCCATTATCTTGTCAATGACCGTGCGCCTTCAGGCTTATGCATGTGTCCCTTTTATTGCGCTTGTCAATGAGCGTGCGCCTTCAGGCTTGTGCATGTGCCCCTTTTATTGCGGTCAGGTAATGAACAGGTGCGCATGTTCGGGTAGCTCTTGCGTGAATCCCTTTTATGACATGTTTGTGTCCCATTTGTGGAAAGGAGAGTATCCTAGACATTTAACCAGTTAAACGTTCTGGGGCGGAAACAGCTTTAGACATTTTGTGAACAACTAATTTTTTAATTAGTTTTACAACCATAGGATACACCTTTCCCCAACATAATCGGACATGATCCCCTAAGATTTATATATCAATCTTTAGATGTTTTGGTTGTGTGATATTTATAACGTACACAGCAAACACATTTAAAATCAGAGTGTAAGTTTTTACTTCACATTGAAAGTCGTCTAGTGATCAAGAATTTTTGATCATTCTTAACAAAAGACTATAACAGCTCGTAGAAGTTAATAACAACTAGTAACCAGCTAACATCTAGTGAACAACTTGTATACATTTACCAAACATATAGAAACCAGATACTAAGCAGCTTGTAACCAGCTAATAACATCTAGTAAACAACTTGTATACATCTACTAAACATATAGAAACCAGATACTAAACAGCTGGTAACCAGCTAATAACATCTAGTAAACAACTTGTATACATCTACTTAACATATAGTAACCAGCTAATAATAACTAGTAGACATCTACTAAACAGATAGTAACCATCTATTTATAGCTCATAACAGTTAACAACAGCTAGTAATCAAAGTTCAAGCAGCTCAACCGCCATCAAGAAAACCAGATGAGTATTGTTATTAAAGAGTTTATTAAACTTATTCAAAAGCTTAGACAATCATGTCTAACTCATACAAATAGTATACAAATGGAATAGAACTAGAAAACTAGAACTAGAAAAATAGTTGGCAACATTACCAGGTCACACCACCTATATCATATACTTGAATTAGAAATTAAATTAAAAGACGCTTCTATGTTAGCTAAAGATGCCTTCGAAATAGTTATAATGTTTAAAAATAATACAACATCTGAGAAACATTAAATTGTGAGAATTTTTTTACACCTATCTATGGGAACCAAGCAAAAATATGCGTTTGGAACGAAGGTTAGCAACCCATATATTTCTTACAGAGGGAGGAGTCAGAAAATTAATTATATAAAAATATATATAATATATATATAAGTGAGAATTATTTTACATCTAACTATGGAAACCAAGCGAAAATATGCGTTTGGAACGAAGGTTAGCAACCCATATATTTCTTACAGAGGGAGGAGTCAGAAAATTAATTATATAAAAATATATATAATATATATTTAATTATGAATTAAATGAAATATGTTTACAATAATAAAATAAATAAAATATTATTAAATAATCCTACAAAATTTGTTTCTGACTGAACAAATTAATGGTTTAAGAATAATCCAACATCTGAGAAACATTAAATTGTGAGAATTATTTTACATCTATCTATGGGAACCAAGCGAAAATATGCGTTTGGAACGAAGGTTAGCAACCCATATATTTCATACAGAGGGAGGAGTCAGAAAATTAATTATATAAAAATATATATAATTTATATTTATTTATGAATTAAATGAATTTGTTTACAATATTAAAATAAATAAAATAATATTAAATGATCCTACAAAATTTCTTTCTGACTATAATTAAAATTACAAGTACGAATGAAGGGAAAGTATTTTGTCCAATGAGTTACGTTGGCTACTTGCGAGTTGTTGCACGGTCGTAACTTCATCCCTTATCAATGGTCTTGAGATGTATGATCTTATCAGACGTCCTGCTCCTTAGGTCTTGGGCATGTGACTTTAATGACGGTCGGGTAATTATAGTTCACGGTAAGTTGGTTGGTATGCTTTGATAATTCTTAATAAGAGACTATAACTACTCATAACACTTGTTAACAGTTAGTTACCATCTAAAACCAAGTACTTTACAGATACTATACAAAAAGTAATCATCCAAAACCATGTACTTTACAGGTACTATACACAAAGTAACCATCCAAAAACAAGACTAAACAGAAAGTAACCATCAAAATACTGCTAGGTAACAACTAAATACAACGTGTCCAACGTGTCAAGTCCAAGTCAATATGAGTACTGCCCTAAAAAATTATATATCTCTGGATAATCTTCAAAGTCAAAATCTATTAAATTCTGGATGGAACAGTGGAGACGAAATTTCTACGGGACCCCACTTCAACTTTTCTATACCAATAAAATTTTGTTGAGATTTGCTGAGGATTGTAAAAAAAGTTTTGTTAAAATGTAAACATGAATTAGTGTTGATGCTAACTAAGAATCTTGGTGATGTGTTTGAACAACCCAGAAATGAACAATATTTTAAGTTGGAAATGACGAATATAACCTGGAAAATTCCCCATGTAACTCCGAGCGATTTTGCAAAAAATGTAGATGTATGATATTATTAAAAGTGGTGTAAGCCTACCAATTGCATTCCGGAGTTTGTATTCATATGTTAACCCCAAGTTGGGGTGTGGGAGTCAACACAGCTGGAATGTGAAATTGTCGGCTAACCGCGAAAAACCAAGATTTGCCATAATTGGATTTACACTAAATGGAGAACTTATAACAAATAACTTATCAAATTTGAAGCTCTGAATGTTGATTTTAGTAAGAATCAGTATGCTCACCTATGTGAAATGTATACAAGATTTCAATCTAGTTACTATAATCGAAAATCACAACCATTTTTGACCCCAAATGAATTTAAATCGAAGACCCCTATTATTGTGGTTGATCTTTCATATCAAAGCGAATCAGTAAAAACTGGTCCTATTGATGTGAAAATTTCAATAGAACTGAAGACACCAAATCATGAAAATACCCAAGCTTGCTGTCTCCTCATACATGACCGTTTAGTTGAATATAACCCATTAAACGGACTAGTACAAGGAGTTGTTTAACATTAGAAAAATGTTGAAAGATACTGTTTCGATTGATGTTTAAGGTTTCTTTGATAATAATAATAATTTTATTCTAATGGAAATTGGAATTGTATTCGAAAAAGATCCAAACTTGAATAATAGGTTTAATAGAACCACCATATGATTTTACTTTGCTAAATACAAAATCTCGAAAGACTGCAATTTGGTTAACCAATACACATCACAAAAATTTTTGGAACGATGGAGAAAACAGTTTTTCACAAACTCGAAAGTATCTAAGGACAATCTCATGCGGAAAACAAATTATTTGTAAAGGTGTGGAAAGGAAACGATTTCTACAGACGTTTTTTGGGAGTCGTCAGCTCATTTATATCGAGGAAATGGGCTGTCCGTCATTAAACAGGTTTAAAAGAGACCAGTTTCCCTATTGTGAAACACACCTTAAGGGCGGGGTTTGTGCTCTTAACAATGCATACATTATTTTGACATTTTTTAAAAGTAGCTCCAAAACAATAAAATAATTTTTATACATTATTTTAAAGTTGAGACTAGATGTGTAAGGACCTACAAGAAAACAAAATTTAAAAAAAAAAGAAATTTCATGAGGAAATTGACCAATTTATTGAACAATTTAAAGGACAGATATTTTGTCACCATTTTCAATACCTTCTAAACACAAAAAACTATGTTCATGAATCGAGGTGGACATGATCTGAAAACTACGAATTATGATGAACACTTTACATTTTGTAATCCAGAAATGACGTCGGAAACGTGCGCCTGCTTCTTCTATGCAAATCGCCGGAATCAAAGCAGAAAATTAATTTCTATATATAATAAAAATATTCACAATACCAAAATAAATGAATAAATGTATTATTATGCTACAAAATAACGTGATTTCAACCCCTATTATGGGAACGTATTAGAGATAGCAGTCAGCCGTGAGGTCGTTGACGTGAGGCCCATGATCTTGTCAATGAGCGTGCGCCTTCTGGGTTGTGCATGTGTCCCTTTTATTGCGGTCAGGAGGTCGCATATACTTTGCTGCACATACACACAATCATACTCAGGTAGCCAATAGGGGACAGTTTGGTAAAAATCATTTCGAGTTTGGGAAAAATCAAAGATTTTCATTTGTTGAATTTCGAGAATGCACATTTTTGGGTAAAAGAAGAGGAAAAATCAAAGATTTTCATTTGTTGAATTTCGAGAATGCACATCTTTGGGTAAAAGATGAAGATGAAAACCTATATAAAATTTCCTTATAAGTTGTGTAACCATATTTAAAAGTGTAAGACGAGATTGTTGACTTAGATAGACAACATGCATTCAGTTAAAATAAATAATTTTCTGAACGCATTTGACGGAATTCTGTTCAATGCACACTATGTACGGCTCCAGTTCATATAATCAAAACTCTTTGAATGTGATGGTGGTAATATGAAAATATCTATTCATGGAAATCATATGAACACCTGCGTGTGGAGCAGTGATGCAGCCACCGAGGGAGTTGATACTTATGTATGCCATCGAATTTCGGATTACAAAAAGGAAGCACTCAACATTATGAGTATATACTATAATCTTGAAAAAAGAATGAAAAAGATTAAATAACGTAAAAAACACGTTCGCAATACCAAAATAAATGAATAAATGTATTATTATGCTACAAAATACACTTCTGACTTTTTATTTCGAGTTAAATTTACAGGTATGGAGAATGGAAAATATTTCCTTGACTGAGATATGTCGGCTACTTGCGAGTTGTTGCGCGGTCGTGATTTCAACCCCTATTATGGGAACGTATTAAAGCTAGCAGTCAGCCGTGAGGTCGTTGGCGTGAGGCCCATGATCTTGTCAATGAGCGTGCGCCTTTAGGCTTGTGCATGTGTCCCTTTTATTGCGGTCAGGTAATGGACAGGTGCGCATGTTCGGGTAGCTCTTGCTTGAATCCCTTTTATGACATGTTTATGACCCATTTGTGGAAAGGAGAGAATCTTAGAGAATTTACCAGTTAAACATTCTGGGGCGAAAAAAAATGTCTGTTTGAAAATATTCGACATCTGAGAATCATTAACTTGTGAGATTTATTTGATTGGGGCTCTTTTGATTTCTAAATTAGTTTTACAATCATAGAAAATATTATTCCCCAACATGATCGGACATTTTCCTCTAAGATAACCATCTTTGGTGACTTTGGGTGTGCGACCTTTCTCACGTGAACATCAACACCTGTGATAATGAGGCAAAAGGGTACGTGATCACTCCTTTCCCCAACATGATCGGATGTGTTCCTCTAAGATAATAACCTTTGGATACTATGGTTGTGCGACCTTTTTCACGTGCACCTTTCTCACGTGACTATTAATTGCACATAATGAGGGGAAGGATACATGATCAATATTGTCACATGGGGATGTGGGGGCGATGGGGGCAGTTAAGTATACTCTTTATAGACATGATCTTGACATTTTTATGACTTCAAAGCCCATTAAAATCAGTTAATTTTTTGGATTATTCTAATTGTCCCAGAACCCGCATACGTTAATAAGTGGGGGGAGCATTAGCATTAATATGCTAATTGTCCCAGAATCCGCGTTTCCATACTACTGAGTTCCGTTTCTCCCTTTTTGCACATGGCACTGTCGCTATGCCCGCCAAGTCTCCATTCTCTCATTCTCCGCACCTTGGTCTCCAAACTCTCTCATTCTTCATCCTTGGTCTCCAAACTCTCTTATTCTCGCCGGGCCGTTACTTCGCGAATTCTCCGGGTATGTGGTAAGCGGCCGGCCATCTGTTGTTGCTGCTGCTGGGATTAGTGGGTAGTTATTCAACTCCACATAGTTTTTTTAAAGCCAATCGATAGGTATTGGCGTGGACAATACAATTCAGTTACAATTTGTTTCTATCATAAAAACTGTATGAGTGGGGGCGTGACATGTTTGCGTAACAAACTTGCGCTGCTTACGAAGATAAGGAATCTAACTCTGAAATATTAACACTCAACCTCTTATAGTTTTCGAGATAACAGCGTTCACACGGACAAGGCTAGATCTCGGCTAGTGATGCTTATCGAGAATATTTATACATTATGTGGTCGGAGACGCTTTCTTCTACCTGTTACATAGCGCGTAAAAAAATTATCATTATTTAAACTATGATTTTATGTTAATAACACATGAGTATTATTGTAATAAGGAAATTAAGTTTTAAAAATCACCGTGGTCGAACAAAACGGCCAATACATAATTGATTAATTATAAGTCCTGATATAAATAAATCATCTTTGAAAATATTGAAAAAAAAACGACATGACTTTCTTGCCAACCCAATATTTAAAGCTTAGCGCACAAATCCAAACAATCCTTTAATATTCTTAGACTTAAACCAAAAGCTTAGTTATACCCATTACTCGAAGAGTAATAATATTAATCGGGAACTATAATAGCTAGAGCTTTATGCGCAGCGCCAGTTTATTTTAGTAAAGTGCCATGCCCTCTCAAACGTCCAAGCCGCCCAAAACTAAATCGCCTACAGTTTTTATGCTAGAAAAAATATTGAACAGATATATAGTATTTTCGTCAATAATATCGACCTAAAATTGACCTAAAAAAATTTGCCACGACCACTCCAGCATCTCCAGAGTCGATATCGTTGCGTTGAGCGTTGCGATCTGAAAAGTGGAACATGTCAGCTGCTATAAAGTTGTAAGGTCGTAAAGACGCGAAATTGTCGATGCATACCTCAAGATTTTGTGAAATCATTGTAATTGGGACCATTCTGATTGGACACTAGCTTAACTTCAGATTAAAATTTCATATAGCATACCGTTAGAATTATTCCTTGCAGTTTGCTTTTTAAACCTGTTACGCGTAATGTAAAGATTATACTAGATTCTTCAGAAAGTATGAAATAGGTCACCGACCTTAATCAGGACCACTAGCCGAGTCGATCTAGCCACGTCCATCTGTCCGTCCGTATGAAGGCTGAGATCTCGGAAAGTGTACAAGCTAGAACGTTACGATTAAGCATACCGACTCTAAGGATTTTTGAGCAGCATAAGCTTGTTTCAGCAAAATGCCGCGCCCACTCTAAAGCCCATGATGCTAGAATCAAATTTTATCTGAAATGTGTTTGTTTCGTCAATAGTCATCGATAGATTCAAAAAAAGATTCCAACGTCCCCTCTAACGTACACAAACGCCGTTAACGCTGAGATCTGTCTGTTGCCCACTTACTTATAACTTTTGTAAAAGAGTTATTTAGATTTTTTTTATCAATACATCTCTACAAACTGTTCAGATCGGACCATTCATTAAGACGCTTGACCAAATATTGAAGCTCAAGAAAGGCGCGCTGCAGTTGTCTATCTGGCGATTCCGTAAGCCGCTGAACGATCATCGACTTGAGTTATTCATATTTATAAGATTCTGACGCCTTAGCGAGAACATCAGTTACGGGCTTACCAATGTAGAGATTCAATCTAAGATCAACTTTATTTTAAGAGTTTTCACAAGGGTGCCACAAAAACCACATCATATGTATACTAACGCACATAAAAAACTTTCGGTTGGGTTTTTGGAGACAGTGTCGAGCGGAAGTTTTCTCCAGATGTCTACATCTCGCGGGCTCGCATTGCCCTCAGCTCTCCCTCTCCACCTTTCCCCTATGTCACGGCTCCGCTCTAAAGCGCATTAGTAAGCTAGATTTAAGTGTCCAAATAAACACCAACGCACGTCTCGCAACAACCCAAAAATGCTCCCGTGTTTCTTCGTACCATATTTCTTGGGGTATCTTACATTTCAGCGATCAATTCACCTTCCGCACGAACACATTCCAAATTTTCCGAATATTTATTATTTGCCTTTGTCTATCTATGACAACTTTGATCTAAGCCCCCTCGAATGCTATTTTGAATATATCTATACATAAATATATCTGTCAGCAATTCAAGTTAAATATTTGTATTTCTCAACATTGCCTCCCAAGATATACATGGTCAGTATAATACTGAGTGAATAAATTTGCATAAACATTTTTCGGAAATTTTCAAAAATATCAGTTGAAAGGAACTCAGCAGTCTTCAAATAAAGTTCAAAATAATCTTTAAGAGTGGAAGACGAGAACTATGATCAAACTTTAAGAGCGTGAACATAATTTTCCTGAGAGCATTTCTTTTCCGTTAAATTACTGTAGAATACTTCCCTTGGTGGAAGAAAGGTTTCATAGGGAAAGAAGGGTATCTTATCGAAGTTCCATTTCATTATTGAAAAATGACTTTACGATATTTAATTTATCGTCAACTATATAAGATGATAGGGTATCTAAGCTTGATGACATAAATCAATATGTATTAAGAAAAAAAACTATTTATACCCGTTACTCGTAGAGTAAGATTCTTCGGAAAGTATGTAACAGACAGAAGGAAGCGTTTCCGACACCATAAAGTATATATATTCTTGATCAGGATCACTAGCCGAGTCGATCTAGCCATGTCCGCCTGTCCGTCTGTCCGTATGAACGCTGAGATCTCGGAAACTATAAAAGATACAATACTGGGATTAGGGGTGCAGATTTCTGCGCAGCGCAAGTTTGTTTCAGCAGAGTGTCACGCCCACTCTAACGCCCTCAAACCGCCCAAACCAGTGGCTCCTACAGTTTCGATGCTAGAATAAAATTTTTAACTGAAATGTGTTGTCCTCATCAATGCCTTTCTATTGACCCAAAAAAACGCCCACAAACCGCCCACAAACTTCAAGAAATCGTAAGTATGAACGTGGATATCTCCGAAATATAATGGTTATTGGGAATGAGAATTGGTCGTCGTGATTGTCTTGGTAGGTGTTTTGCTTCGTCTATTCGGTCGGCCAGGTGAAGTAGACCGTCTTGTTTAATATACGCTGATAGTAAAAATATAGAGTTATCTTTTGAGATCTGCTTATATGCTTTGAGCCGAGAAATTTCCCTGGTGAAAGCTTTCTTTTGAACCCATTTACAGATTGTTGTCTCTCGTACCCCTCGTTCAGTTCTGTTGCAGCCAGATACATTTGGCTCGTAGAACCCAGGCGACAACTCGTTGACATTTTCTATGGGTACGATTTCCATTCAGTTCAATGTTTTGTGGGTACAAATTTCGTTCTTATAACGTTTCTAAAGCTTTAAAGTCCATTAGATTAGACCAGGTTTGCTTCTTATCGTCGATAAGACCGCTTTAGTTAACCAAAGGCAATTACTTGAGACTTTGATTCGAGCAATTTTCGAGTTGTAGTGTCTGCAGTATTATAGATCGACTGTATCCATCTCCACAATGTTGCTTTAGTAGTGGCATGGATTTCAGCAATGCGGCGACCTGCGAAGTGTATGAACTTTCTAGTACTCGAGTTTATCCATTGCAAAACTATCTTCGAGTCACTCCAAAGGTGTGTATCCATTACAGGGAGATGGCGTTATCCATTATTACGGTATTTGGTAGTGTTGGGTAAAAAATGCTCATTTGGGTGATGATGCTCACCTGTTTTTAATGAGTCAACTCACTCATTTTGCTCACTTGTTTATTTGTTTACTTGATCATTTCTTCACTTGTTCATTTACTCACTTTCTCTCCCTTGCTTACTTGCTTACCTGTTCACTTGTTGTATAGCTTATTGTTGCCTTGCAACATTTGCACTTGGCCTGCTGGTCTCGCTTTACCCTCTACATCACACCATAGTGAGAATTTGAAACCAAATTTACGGAAAGATGAGCTCGCTTGTGCGCTCTAAGATAACAGTGAACACAGCTGATGGGATGTAGGACCGTATGCAAAAATTCAGGAAAAATCATATTTGAGCCAAATTGAACAAGTGAACATTAAAGAGAAAAACTGAGCAAGTGAAGAAAAAATAGCAAGAGAGCAAAACTGAGCAAGAAACAGAAAAGGAGCAAGTGAGCAACACTGATAAGGTTAAAAAAGAAACCAGAGAATCAAGTTGAGCAAGTGAACAAAAAGGAGAAAGTAAATAAAAATGAGCAAGTAAACATAAAAAAGTAAATAGGAAGGAACATGTTCACTCACTCAGTTTAGTGCACAACATTTTTTTTGTTCACTTACTCATGAGCAACCCAACCAAGTGCTTCGTCTTACACCCAGAGCGATTAAAAAAAGGGATCCAGAAAGTTCTTGTTTACTTGGTACACGAACTCCTTTAATGACATCATTTGGAATTTGTTAAGTTCGAATACATTCCTAGAACCTTCTCACTGGTACTTCGAATTTCCGATTTAAGCAAGGTGCCCATATGTGGTAGGCTATTCATGGCTTTTTTATATTACTTGAGTTCGATATGAAGTTATTCAACTTAAAACCAGCCCGCTTGTGTGTATACTACTTTCTGGCATACCTTATTTGCGTGGTCTTCAGATTGAAGGATTATGACCAAATCATCTACATAATGATTCTCAGCATTAGCTGCCACCGCTTTGGGGAATTGTTTCTGAAAGATTTGAGTATTTTCCTTATTAATGAAATTGACTTAGAATGGAGAGCAAACGGCTCCAAGAATCATGGACGTCTCCAAATAAAACGTTGAGCTGATTTCTCCTCGGGACTAGTTTTTATTCGAGAAAATATTTATTTGATGTACTTCCTTACTTACAAATTACTTTGTAATTTGTGAGGATTGTGTGCAGTTTTGAGTGCAAAACCAAATGCGTTGATAGTTATTGCATATTTCGTCCTATAGTAGTCTATTGGCATATCTTCTGTCACTATAATTTTTATACCCGTTACTCGTAGAGTAAAAGGGTATACTAGATTCGTCGGAAAGTATGTAACAGGCAGAAGGAAGCGTTTCCGACCCCATAAAGTATATATATTCTTGATCAGGATCACTAGCCGAGTCGATCTAGCCATGTCCGTCTGTCCGTCTGTCCGTCTGTCCGTCTGTCCGTATGAACGCTGAGATCTCGGAAACTATAAGAGCTACAATACTAGGATTAGGCATGCAGATTCCTGAGATTCCTGCGCAGCGCAAGTTTGTTTCAGAAGAGTGCCACGCCCACTCTAACGCCCACAAACCGCCCAAAACTGTGGCTCCTACAGTTTTGATGCTAGAACAAAAATTTTAGCTGAAATGTATTCTTCTAATCAATACCTACCAATTGACCTAAAAAAAGTTTGCCACGCCCACTTTAACGCCCACAAACCGCCCACAAACTTCAAAAAATCGTATATATGAACGCGGATATCTCGGAAAATATCACAGATAGAGAAACGGGATTTCAGATTTAGATTCCGTAGGCTTGAGCGTAGCGCAAGTTTGTTACGCGAATATGCCACGCCCACTCTAACGCCCACAAACCGCCCAAAACTGTGGCGCCCACAATTTTTATGCTAGATAAAAAATTTTAACTGAAATGTATTGTTCTCTTGAATACCTATCGATTGATCTAAAAAAAGGTTGCCACGCCCACTCTAACGCCCACAAACCGCCCAAGCCTGTGGCGCCCACAATTTTCGTGCTAGATAAAAAATTTTAACTGAAATGTATTGGTCTCGTCAATACCTATCGGTTGATTAAAAAAAAACTTTCCCACGCCCACTCTAACGCCCACAACGCTTAAATCTGTCTACCGCCGGTAGGTGGCGCATTTGCTGCTTGCATATCTCCATTTTCCTTTGGTCCCTTTAGCTGAGTAACGGGTATCTGATAGTCGAGGTACTCGACTATAGCGTTCTTCCTTGTTAATTTCTTGTATATATTGCTCAGCAAATTTTTTATTTCTGTTCATCTTCTTTTCTATTCCTAACAATCTTGTCCCAGCAGTTTTAAAGCAATATCAGTCTACTTAACATTTTCTTTCCATAAAAATCCCATCTGATTTTATTTGTTTTGCTCTAACATTGTGGACCTCTTCTAGAGGTAATAATTCCGTAATTCCATAATCCACTGCTGACGTCGTCTTTGACGAGTATTTGCATATTTTCATACTTGTCAGTCTGAATATGGAAAAGTTTTTAGATATATGTGGACGTCTGGTTGTTTGGACTGTAGGCCAACTGTCCTGACGTGGTTTTATGGCCTCTGGTAGGGACTGAGCTAATTTAATATTTTATTTGACCAGCACCCAACAAATCAAGCAGTAGCCTAGTTGCGAACAGTACGAGGCACTCAGTAGCACCAAATACCATAGAGTAACAAGATGCGTAACTAGGAGTAAGAAAATGTACACAGGCGGGCTAATTTTTGCAAAGCAACCCTTACACGTATAGGAATCTATTTTTAGAATGCCGTTGCTTTGCTTCCTTCTCTTTCCCTCTCTCTTGCTATCTCGCTCACGACACTTCGCGCTGTGAAAAAGTCAAAATTCAATTTTTGTCTCATTTGTCGATTCTTGAATTATGTTGACGAAAAGGAATCGATCTAAAAGACGCATTGCTCAAGCCAATTATGAGAGGGCTATGGCGCTCTGCGTATGTTGGAGACCCGTGGATAATGGATTTGAGTTCCATGTTCGAGTCCACTGGATTCAACTTAATTATACCCGTTACTCGTAGAGTAAAAGGGTATACTAGATTCGTCGGAAAGTATGTAACAGGCAGAAGGAAGCGTTTTCGACCCCATAAAGTATATATATTCTTGATCAGGATCACTAGCCGAGTCGATCTAGCCATGTCCGTCTGTCCGTCTGTCCGTATGAACGCTGAGATCTCGGAAACTATAGGTGCTACAATACTGGGATTACGCATGCAGATTCCTGAGATTCCTGCGCAGCGCAAGTTTGGTTCAGTAGAGTGCCACGCCCACTTTAACGCCCACAAACCGCCCACAAACTTAAAAAAATCGTAAGTATGAACGTGGATATCTCGGAAACTATCAGAGATAGAGAATCGGAATCTCAAATTTAGACTCCGTAGCTTTGTACGCAGCGCAATTTTGTCACGCGAATATGCCACGCCCACTATAACGCCCACAAACCGCCAAGGCCTGTGGCGCCCACAATTTTAATGCTAGACAAAAAATTTTAACTGAAATGTATTGATCTCGTCAATACCTATCGATTGATCCAAAAAAAATTCCCCGTCCACTCTAACGCCCATAACGCTTAAATCTGTCTACCGCCGGTAGGTGGCGTATTTAAATCTCGCTTTGCTGCTTGCATATCTCCATTTCCCTTTGGTCCCTTAAGCTAAGTAACGGGTATCTGATAGTCGAGGTACTCGACTATAGCGTTCTCCCTTGTTTTTTTTATAGTTTTTTTTATTTAAATATTTTTTAGCTGTACTTTTATGATTTTTTTTTTAATAGATAGATTTTTTATTTTTTTAGTTTGTTTTTAGTTTTTTTATTATTTTAAATTATGTTTTTAAAGCCGAAATTTCTTTTAGATGTACCAATTGGGACTTTAGCAATTAATCGCTCCTATGGATACTTTTTTTTGTGTAAATTACATATCAAAGGCTTTAAAAAAATATCTAATAACAATAAAAACATTAACACAATAAGTAATTCACTTTGAATAAAAGCGTAATGTGTACTCGAGAAAACGATTTTTCATTATATTTTGTTGAATATGGTGAGTGCAAAATGCAAATTTTTGATAAATAGATTAAAGCTTTACTGTTCAAAGATCCCCATATTTATTTATTTTTGACGAAGTATATTTATCTTATTGCTACATTTACATTTGTCTGGGGAGTCTAGCCACTAACAATGTTTGTACAGCAAAACTCTAATCAACTTATCTAACATTAGCATTTTATGTGAATAGCACTCATGATTTTCATTAATTTAAAAAAAAAAAAACGATTGCATAAAAAAAAAAGTTGTTGCGCAATTTCCGCGGTTGAGCGACTAGACCCCTGGCCTACAGGCCATTGACACCTCACGTTAGTCAAATGCGAGATTGAGCCCTTATTGCAGCAGACCACACGAAATGATTCACCAACACAACCAAAGAGCTTTACACGGACAACGCACACTAGCAAAATCGAAAATCCACATCGAAAATCCACACCAAAAATTTTGCCGTACATTCCGTTGTATGGCTGTTACGCATCTTGTTATTCTATGGTCTTTGGTAGCACCCACTGCAGATGAGAATTGCTAATCATTATCATTAATATTATATGTCTCACTAACTCACCGTCTCACCGACTCAACGGTACACTCACCCATTCAGCACATTTTTCAGTGTCAGCCGAGCCAACTGTGCCAGCTGCTACCATAATCAAAACTCTCTGACCGACCTTCCTACCTACCTACTTTACAATACAGCTTATTTCACTAATCATTACACTAAACTTCCGTGTTCCAAGTATTATATAAGCATGCATCAATTTAAGAATAAACCAGTTATCAACGCGACTCATAACTCCGCGGTTCTACTTTCCACCTCCGGAAATAGGGCTTGTACTACACTATCTCAACTAGCTGCTAACCTACGCTAGCTTAACCTCCGGCATTGCAGTAACCATCGTTACCATTGCCGCGATTCGATCGTCTTGCGAGTGTCTACTCCGGTTAGGCACAAACAAGAGCTTTTGGTGTATTTCGCAAAACGATTGGGTGGACTAGTCTAAATTTTTGACTGTCCGTAATCCTTACATGTCAAACTGAAGAGAATTAGGCGAACTTCTCGTACCATTAAATAGTAAGTGAGTGATCAGATTCATTAAGTCCTAGTTTTTTGGCTGTTTCTTGTTCGATCATGGTAATAGCACTTCTAAATAGCACTCCTTAATCGGACATAGCAAATGTCTCAACTTAACCCAAAGGTCCGTACAGGATACAGAAATAATCTTGCAAAGGTAATTGCTTGTACTTTTCTGACTATTTAAGTTGCAACTGAGCATATGTTGAGGAGTTCCCGCCTTTGTTTTTGTCACCTCCTTTGGGACTTCCAAGGTATTGGCTGGCATCACGGAATGAAGACTTGCGCCACACTGTGTCCTTTAGAGAGGCAAGGAAAACACTATTGATTCTCCTTGGCGATGTCTTAACGTCCTGACACGTCTGTGTTTTTGTTCCAAGTTTGACAATCCGCTCGTTGGTTATCATTTTGACTAAGTCTAATAAAAGAGGCATCGGCTTTTGTAGTCTCGATATTCTGAATCCATTCGACCTGTAACTTTGTTGGGCAAAAACGACGGATTGTCCTAGTTTTATTTAATTGAGCTAATTGGTTCCGAACTAAGAGTTATGCTCTACCAAACCTGAACTACGGTTCCTCCATTTCATGTGGAACATTATATGGGTAGATCATCATCGCGACACCCGCTCTTTAGCTTCATCAATTAGAGGCACTTGGCTAATTGGATAAAGTTTTGTCGTACTGGAACAATTAAGTGGAAAAACTTTGCTTAAACTGTAGCCAGTCATACGTAACACCAGTAAATTGCGGCAGCTCATCCCGTTGAAAATAACGATTTTGTGTATGGCGTCCGTCAATTTTGTGGATGGAATTAGTTTCTTATTAACTAGGTATGCGTCGCATTCGTTTCAAATTCAGTTGTGTCATGCTGTCTATTCAATTCGTCTTTGAAAGTTTTAAATTGTCTAACCTGCCGAGCAGCTATAGTTAAACCCGTTACTCGTAGAATAAAAGGGTATACAAGATTTGTCGGAAAGTATGTAACAGGTAGAAGGACGCGTTTCCGACCCCGTAAAGTGTATATATTCTGGATCAGGATCACTAGCCGAGTCCATCTAGCCACGTCGTATGTCCATTTGTTTGTCTGTCTGTACGTCCGTAAGAACCCTGAGATCTCGGAAACTACAAAAGCTAGAAAGTTAGGAATTGGCATGTAGATTTCTTCTTGCTTCTTGCTCAGCGCAAGTTTGTTTCGTCAGTGTGCTACACCTACTCTAACGCCCACAAGCCGCCCAAAACTGTGACTCATACAGTTTTAGTGCTAGCAAAAACTTTTAAGCTGAATTGTGTTGGTCTCGTCAACACCTATTAATTGATCCAAATAAAGTTTGCCACGCCCACTATAACGCCCACAAACCGCCCAAACCTGTGGCTCCCACAATTTTCATGCTAGAAACAAAATTTTAGCTTAAATATAAAAGTCTCTTCAATACCTATAGATTGGCCCAAAAAAAAAGTCTGCCACGCCTACTCTAACGCTCATAACCCTTAAATCTTTCTACCGCACACATAACCATATATATAACGGGTATCTGATAGTCGAGGTACTCGTTCTTCCTTGTTTATTTTTAAATTTAATTGTGTCGATGTCATTTGCGTCAGAAGCTGGAAACATTGTTGTGTTCAGATCGCCTGCTGATTCTTCGTCCGCAATCTTATTACTTCTTAGATTATACTTCTTTCTAACGAGCTGGAAAAAGTCTGATCTCTGTACAGGTTATTTATTTTCCCTGACGTCTGGCTTGCCTCGACTCACAGCCGTCTTTTGTCGAATGCTGTACGGATACTTGGCAGAACTTTTTCAGAAAACAATCCGTGTATGGCTGAGGGACGCTCACTCGTCTGCAAAGTCGTTGAGACTCACATACACATATTCATACCAACAGAACAGCAATGTTTAAATTTAAAATTGAACAAGTGTTAGGTTAGGTTAGGGCGGCTGTCGGACTATATTCCGACACACTTAGACCTCTATGGGTCCATTGTGATACCGCATGACACAAGTGTTATTATATATAATATATTTGTATACCCTTGCAGAGGGTATAAAGCTGCACCACTAGAAGAGTCGATCTATCCATGACCGTCTGTCCGTTTATACGCAAACTAGTCTCTTAGTTTTTAAGCTATCGTGATGAAACGTTCCCAAAAGTGTTATTTCTACTGCAGATAGTATAAAAGTCGGAACGAGCCGGATCGGACAGCTATGTCCTATAGCTCACACGGGAATGATCAAAAAAATATTTTTTAAAAATTTAAAAAATTATAGTTTTGGTGTTTTTATACCCGTTACTCGTGGTGTAAAAGGGTATACTAGATTCGTCGGAAAGTATGTAACAGGCAGAAAAAAGCGTTTCCGACCCCATAAAGTATATATATTCTTGATCAGGATCACTAGCCGAGTCGATCTAGCCATGTCCATCTGTCCGTCTGTCCCTCTGCCTGTATGAACGCTGAGATCTCGGAAACTATAAAAGCTACAATACTGGGATCAGGGGTGCAGATTCCTGAGATTCCTGCGCAGCGAAAATTTCTTTCAGCAGAGTGCCACGCCCACTCTTACGCCCCCGAACCGCCCAAAACTGTGGCTCCTACAGATTTGATGCTTTAATAAAATTTTAACTGAAATTTATTGTTCTCATCAATACCTTTCTATTGACCCAAAAAAAAGTTTTCTACGCCCACAAACCGACCACAAACTTTAAAAAATCGTAAGTATGAACGTGGATATCTCGGAAACTATCAAAAATTGAGAATTGGGATCTCAGATTTAGATTACGTAGCCTTGTACGCAGCGCAAGTTTGTTAAGCGAATATGCCACGCCCACTCTAACGCCCACAAACCGCCCAAACATGTGGCGCCCACAATTATCATGCCAGATAAAAAATTTTACCTTGAATGTATTGGTCTCTTCAATACCTATCGATTGATCCAAGAAATAGTTTGCCACGCTCACTCTAACGCCCACAACGCTTAAATCTGTCTACCGCCGGTAGGTGGCGCATTTAAAGCTCGCTTTGCTGCTTGCATATCTCCATTTCCCTTTGGTCCCCTTAACTGAGAAACGGGTATCCGATAGTCGAGGTACTCGACCATAGCGTTCTTCCTTGTTTTTAATTTGATTCCTTCACGCTTTGTTTTTGCACCCTTTCTTTTTGTAATTCGATCATCTTAAACTCCGTACTAGGGACTCCAGGCGGGTGATCCATACTCAAGTATCGGGCGAAAAAGCGAAGTATTTAAGGTCTTAGTATTATAAGGATAAATAGATTATTTATTCACCATGGACCAAAATGATTAAAGCAAAACAGATCGGGAATCTTAGTGAACCCGTGGAGTCAAGCATATTAGTAAGCTCAGGATTCTTAGTGAGCCTGTGGCCGCAGAAGTCTCAAGAGCAGCAGAAGTCTCAAGAGAAGCCAGAGCACATACACACAAAGCAGTTGTGAGTATTGGTGAATTTCACAAGTCGATGGAAGTCAGAATTCTCTAGAAGACGGAGCACATACATGCATACTAGGAGTTTGTGTGTATTGGTAAAGTGAGAAAGCAGATGCAGAACTTTGTGAGGTGCCCTGCAAGCAAAAGGGCGATATTTCTATCGCCTGTCGTCCAGAAGTCACTTCTTAGTAACTTCTGCGCGATAGCAACACGATAGAAAACATTTTACAAAAACAAAATATACATGTATCGCAAAGAAGTAACTTCTGAGTCACTTCTGGACGATAGAAAGGCGTTAGTACAGATTTTACAAAAACAAAAAGGGTCGGGATCACGAAGAAGTAACTTCTGAGACACTTCTGCGGGATAGAAAGACGATAGTAGTGGGTAAAACACGCGACAAAAAGAGGTCGCGGTAATTTTCCGTTACCCCTTTTTTTCAAAAAATCTTTTGGATCTTCCTTTTGACCCACGCCGTTATTTTTCGCCCGAGCGTCATTTCGTTGCGTGATTTGTCTGTGGACAGTGCGGTTTTGTATCAAATTTGTGCGTTTTAAAAATATAGCTTTGTTTTTTTCTAATTGTTTTTAATCGCTTAACATATTTAAGTGCCCCCCCCAACAAAGCGTGCGAAATTACGTGCTTATCGTGAGCTGTACGATTATTTAAACCTTTTTACGGACAAGCTAGCTGTGGACATTACTTGGCGTGTAACTGCGGAGAAACCCAGCATCCAACGAATCTCAACATATTTCATTGTAAAAGGTAATGTATTCTACTTTATTTTTACTTTGACTGAACAAAAAACAATTTTTGTTTCTGTTTCTTTTAGAAATGGTTATTAATAAATTTCCTTTGTCGACGGAGCTGGACCTAAATAACATAGTTCAGCAAAATTTCCTACATGCCAGGCACCGTGTATACAAGCGGACAAACCACGTATACAAAAAATAAATGCAAAATACTAAAATTAAAAAAAAAATATGTTTTTATTCAAGATTTTCCAATTGGGAAGACTCATCTAGGTATCTTCTACAAGCATATGTAAAGTCACTTTTAAGTGACTCCCATAAGTGACTACAGCGACACTTCCAGAAGTTTCTTCAGCGATATCGCATTCGGATCGCAGAAGTGACTCCCGTCGGGAAGAAATGTGCCACTTCGGCGACACATCTAGGAGTTACTTCGGCGACACTTCCAGAAGTTACTTTGGCGATATCGCATTCGGATCGCGGAAGTGACTCCCGTCGGGAAGAAATGTGCCACTTCGGCGGCACTTCTTGGAGTCACTTCGGCGACACTTCCAGCAGTGACTTCGACGACACTTCAAGAAGTAACGCAGAAGTGACTTCGAGAAGTGTCGCCGAAGTGGCACATTTCTTCCCGACGGGAGTCACTTCCGCGATCCGAATGCGATATCGCGGACGATCGTTTTCATCTTCTAGAAGTCACTAAATAGTGCCTTCCGCGATAGAAAATGCTTGCAGGGGATATATAGTTGTCTCGCTCGCAAAGAGGACTGCCAACCTAGTAGTCAAAAACAACACTGAAAGAAATTGTGAAAAATGCCGAAGATAGCAGAACTTAAAGGCGACGTGTTAAGATTCCTGCTGAGATCTAGAAACGTGTCAGTTTCGGGCACCAGAGCCGAATTGGTTCAAAGACTAATAGAGTTTGAACAATCGGAGGACGTAGAACTGCCAGCAGCAGTGGGGATCACCATGCAGCAAGAAGAAACGATGTCAGCACAGTCAGCAGCAATTTCACAATTGCAACACGAGATGAAGGAACTAAAGAACATGTTAGCTCAATTAGTTACCGTTCAAATGGGAAACGCAGCACCAGCACATGCAGGAAATCAGCAACAGCACCAAATAATCGATTTGGATATCAACGAGATCAACAATGATAGCATTCCTTGTACAGGCTACTAACAACGTGAGGCAAGCTTCGGTCAAGGAAATAGCCAACACCTCGCCAGAATTTGATACCAGCGACGACAATTCCATTTCAGTCAACCAGTTCATTGATCGTGTCAACAAAGTCGTTGATGCCTACCAGTGGAACGAGAAGTTCCTGTTACTCGCCATTTATACAAAGCTAAAAGGTCCAGCCAAGATGTGGCTAGATTCATCACCCATTCTGCACACTACGTGGAAAAACTTCGCCGAAGTTATACAGGACGAGTTCGGAGCAATCCCAGACGAAGCAGAAGTGCATTTCAACATGCCAATGCAACCAGGCGATCAAAGGAGACGGTAAAGGAGTACTGTTTCAGGATGTCAGCCCTTGGGGTGCGCTACAAGCTCAGCGAGGCAGCGATCATTAGTTATGTTCGCTCAGGTCTACAACATCGAGAATTGCAAAACAGTATTGCAGCAATTCATTTCGCCACAATGAAACACCTTCGTGATGCAGCCGAATCGTATTTTGTTAATCGATGTCGGTCAAGTACGAGCAAGAAAGAGTTTTTACCGAAAGGCAGCAACTTTGAGCAGAAGCGGGAAAGCGATGATAAACCACACCACAGATGGATTATACGAATTCAAGCGACTTCCGTTCGGATTGAAGAACGCACCTGCGGTTTTCAATCGACTCATGGCAGAGTTACAAAAGAGGGTGCAGAAAGGCAACATGATTCACTACATGGACGATATCCTAATTGGCAGCCAAACCTTTGATGAGATGTACGAGAAGCTTGAGAGGATCCTGAATGTTTTAAAAGAGTGCGGATTAACGTTAAACCTGGACAAATGTGAGTTATATAAGCAGGCAATCACATTCCTTGTTCACCAGATACACACAGAAGGAATCAGTCCTGGAGAAATTAAGACGAACGCCATCAGAATGTTCCTAAAACCAGCCAATGCTATCGATGTGAGAAAGTTTTTGGGTCTCACGGGTTATTTCCGCAAATTCGTTGATGGATATGCTATCATTTCAGCGCCATTGAGAATCCTATTGCGTAAGGATCAGCCGTTTTCTTGGAAAACGCCACAAGAAGATGCCTTTGACGAATTAAAAAAATGCCTAGTATCAAATCCAGTTGTCACCAGTTATCGTCTAGATGTAGAGCATGAACTACATACGGATGCCAGCGCCGTTGGTTTAGCCAGAGTTTTGCTACAACGTGAGGAGGATCAGCTGAAACCAATCGCTTATTATAGATGAGCTACTTCCAAACCGTAGAAAAATTATCACAGCTACGAACTTGAGACTCTAACCGTCGTGGAATCGTTGGAGCGACTTAAGTATTACATTTATGGCAAGAAGATTAAGGTTATCACAGACTGCAATGCCCTAAAGACGTCGATGGAGAACGAGAACTGATACCCCGGATTGCAAGATGGTGGTTACGCATTCAAGAATTCGACATAGACATCGTTCATCGTAGACGCACTCAGTCGAGCTCCGTTCAAAGATGCTCGAGAGATGGATACCGAAAGTCTGAAAATAGCAAAAACCATAATCGACGAAGACGATTGGCTATTTTCTATACAGCTACAGGACGAGAAAATACAGAAAATTGTCGCAGACATAAAATTTAAAAGAAATTTAAGACCGACGGGTATGTGATCGAGCAAGGTCGCTTGTTTCAGCAACAATTTGTTATGGGTTGTGCCAAAGCAGTTGAGATTCCACATTTTACATGAATGTCTCGATAAGGCCGGACATATAGCACGGATAAGACTATGGCACGAATTCTAAACTTATTTTGGTTTCCCCAATTGCGAAACTTTGTCAAAAGCTACATCAAATCCTGTGTGGGCTGTGCGTTTTATAAAACACCAGGTGGACGTCAGAAGGTCAGTACCACTACGATGACATCAAGCCGACTACCTTTTCCACGATACACATCGACCACCTGGCCCAAAGAGTACCAAGAGAAAGGAGCATATACTTGTGATAGTCGATTCATTCACCAAATGCACCATTGTACGAGCGGTGAAAGGTACAGCAACTAAACACATTCTGGATGTCCTGCAAGATTTAACCAGCTACTTGGGAATGCCAGATCGAATTGTAACAGATCGTGGTACAGCATTTACATCAAAAGATTTCGAAAAGTACTGCAAATCAAAAAGTGTAAAGCACACTTTAAATGCTGTAAGGACACCCAGAGCCAATGGTCACGAAGAGCGGACAAATCGAATCATTTTGTCAATGTTGTTGCATTCCAATGACATCGATAAGCGTTGGGATGACAATATCCGATCAATCCAGTGGATCATTAATACCATGGTAAATAGTACTACTAAATGCTCCCCTTTTCAGCTCCTGTATGGGTACGAGCCCCGAAGAACGCGATAACCAACATCATTCAAAGCCAGAACCAAAGATGCTAACCGATGCGGAATTGGAACAGCTTAGAGCAGATGCTGCGACAACTGTCATTGATCACCGAGCTGCTGCCAAGAAACGCTACGATGCCAAATATGCGAAGACAACTGTCTACAGCCTTGGAGACCTTGTGTTGGCCGAGAATGAGCCATTCAGCACTGGGACATCACGCAAATTGGAGCCTTGCTACAAAGGTCCTTTTATAATCCACAAGGTCCTGCCGAACGACAGATATATTGTAGAAGATATCCCTCACGCACAACGAAAGCAGAGACACTACAAGTCGGTGTATTTGTCTGAGCTGCCACCGGGGGAGCCAGACGAAGATGACGATTTGGAAGATGATTCACCCCATGAATCCAGCGAGGACGCAGAGATTTGTTAGGACAGGCCGACTGTGAACAGCGCCTAATGCAGTATATACCAAACTTTCCTAGATTAGTGTGGAATAAGTCCCTTTAAGTAGTGTTACCAGACCCTGAAAATATAAAGTAGTCGAGATAGGATCGTACTCCAGAGCAGAACGTGAGCAGAACACATTTAGTTATAATTTCCATATGTAACCATATATCGAGTACAACTATCCTGAATAAAACCTACACCACTCAAATAGATACCCTTCTCAAAAGTGTTTCTAACACGTGGGAATATTAAAAAAAAAAACACCTCTGTTTCCGTCATTTACTCCAATATCCATGTTTGTTGCACGTTTGATAGGGTTGCACTGTCTTCCCTTAATGTCCACCGGATTACAAATTCAAAAAAACAAGTTAATGATTTACAGATGTGTTGGCACTAGTGTTTCCGTTCCTGAATCATTAACTGGAAAGTTGTGAAAGATTCTCTTCATTCCACAAGGGAATAATAATAGGGACGCACACAAGACCTACCCCGATCATTAACCTCACTTCCCAAAAACCGACATGCCGTGTCCCAATGCGCTCGACTATTGATAATAACATAGTCCTCGCTCCAATGCACATGCTGACTTCTAGGCCTAACAAGAGATTTGGAATGTAGATTCGAGAGCTTCTTGCTCACCGTAGGTTTGATTCAGCAGGGTGCCACGCCCACTCGAACGCCCACAAACGATAATAATTTATTTATTTTGGTTTTGACTCTTCCTATCGCTACAAGTACAAGAATATTTATAAATTAGTGCGCTAGTCACATTTTGATTTACTTCATTGACATAATAAACAAGGGAGAACGCTATAGTCGAGTACCTCGACTATCAGATACCCGTTACTCAGCTTAAGCGACCAAAGGGAAATGGAGATATGCAAGCAGCAAAGCGAGATTTAAATGCGCCACCTACCGGCGGAAGACAGATTTAAGCGTTGTGTGCGTTAGGGTAGGCGTGACAAATTCATTGTTCAATAGAATAAGTTAGCCGCGCACTTTGCTCTCTCTGAGCGCCGGCAGTGCTTTTCTCTTTGCCGCTAAGTTCGGCCGGCAATTATTTACATACACACACATACACGCGTAAAAACATTTCGCACTGTCTGGCTCTGACGTCATAGCTTTTTTTCTTGGGAGGTTTGTGGGCGTTAGAGTGGGCGTAGAAAAATTTTTTTTGGGTCAATCGATAGGTATGGACAAGACTAATACATTTCAGTTAAAATTTTCTATCTAACATCAAAACTGTAGGAGCCACAGTTTTGGGCGGTTTGTGGGCGTTAGAGTGGGCGTGGCACTCTACTGAAACAAACTTGCGCTGCGTAAGAAGCTCAGGAATCTGCTCGCCAAATCTCAATAGCCTAGCTCTCATAGTTTCCGAGATCTCAGCGTTCATCCGGACAGACGGACAGACGGACAGACGGACAGACGGACATGGCTAGATCGACTCGGCTAGTGATCCTGATCAAGAATATATATACTTTATGGGGTCGGAAACGCTTCCTTCTGCCTGTTACATACTTTCCGACGAATCTAGTATACCCTTTTACTCTACGAGTAACGGGTATAAAAATTTATTAACTATATAGTTCTAATACAAGACATTAAAGCTATGACATTTGACATATGAAACATTAAATTCTTAAGGACTAAGTTTTGTTTTAAATTATATAATGCTTTGCAGATGTGTGTGTAATTCCGTTTTGAATTGCGTGGCAGGCTTGATTGTTTTTAATGGATATGGTAGTTTATTCCACTTCTTGGAGTCACTTCGGCGACACTTCCAGCAGTGACTTCGACGACACTTCAAGAAGTAACGCAGAAGTGACTTCGAGAAGTGTCGCCGAAGTGGCACATTTCTTCCCGACGGGAGTCACTTCCGCGATCCGAATGAGATATCGCGGACGATCGTTTTCATCTTCTAGAAGTCACTTAATAGTGCCTTCCGCGATAGAAAATGCTTGCAGGGTATATATAGTTGTCTCGCTCGCAAAGAGGACTGCCAACCTAGTAGTCAAAAACAACACTGAAAGAAATTGTGAAAAATGCCGAAGATAGCAGAACTTAAAGGCGACGTGTTAAGATTCCTGCTGAGATCTAGAAACGTGTCAGTTTCGGGCACCAGAGCCGAATTGGTTCAAAGACTAATAGAGTTTGAACAATCGGAGGACGTAGAACTGCCAGCAGCAGTGGGGATCACCATGCAGCAAGAAGAAACGATGTCAGCACAGTCAGCAGCAATTTCACAATTGCAACACGAGATGAAGGAACTAAAGAACATGTTAGCTCAATTAGTTACCGTTCAAATGGGAAACGCAGCACCAGCACATGCAGGAAATCAGCAACAGCACCAAATAATCGATTTGGATATCAACGAGATCAACAATGATAGCATTCCTTGTACAGGCTACTAACAACGTGAGGCAAGCTTCGGTCAAGGAAATAGCTAGATAGAATAGATACCAGCGACGACAATTCCATTTCAGTCAACCAGTTCATTGATCGTGTCAACAAAGTCGTTGATGCCTACCAGTGGAACGAGAAGTTCCTGTTACTCGCCATTTATACAAAGCTAAAAGGTCCAGCCAAGATGTGGCTAGATTCATCACCCATTCTGCACACTACGTGGAAAAACTTCGCCGAAGTTATACAGGACGAGTTCGGAGCAATCCCAGACGAAGCAGAAGTGCATTTCAACATGCCAATGCAACCAGGCGATCAAAGGAGACGGTAAAGGAGTACTGTTTCAGGATGTCAGCCCTTGGGGTGCGCTACAAGCTCAGCGAGGCAGCGATCATTAGTTATGTTCGCTCAGGTCTACAACATCGAGAATTGCAAAACAGTATTGCAGCAATTCATTTCGCCACAATGAAACACCTTCGTGATGCAGCCGAATCGTATTTTGTTAATCGATGTCGGTCAAGTACGAGCAAGAAAGAGTTTTTACCGAAAGGCAGCAACTTTGAGCAGAAGCGGGAAAGCGATGATAAACCACCAAGGACAAAGGAATCCGTAATATGCTACAACTGCTGAGAAAGGGGACACTTTGCCAATTCGTGTCCGAAAGAGAAGAAAAAGTCACGCTGTTCCAATTGAAACAAGTTCCACGAGCCAAATGGAAGTTGTCAAACCATGAATGTCATGCGTTTAGGAGCCGCAAATCAGGACAAACTTTTCACGATTAGAGCGCCTTCATTGACACAGGTAGTCAAGCCAGTCTCATCCGACCATCAGTTGCCGAGCAAATTAACGCCAAGCGCCACAAGTGCTCTATGAAGATTAGAGGCATTTGCGGAGGTTCATGTATCCTCACAGAAGCGATTACTGTGGATATAGAAATCGATGGAAAGACGATTACAGCGAAAGTGTATATAGCAGACAACGATCTATTGCAGGAGGACTTTCTGTTGGGACAGGACGTCATCATCTCCGCTCATCTCGAGCTCAACTTTGAGTCAGGCGATTCCAAAATCAAGTGAGCAGTCCATCAGTCCAAAGCAGTCAGGTAGTAGCACAAGCCCCATAAAGAGTTTCCGAGCCAAAGAAGGAAATCGTTAGGAAAATGGTCGACGAGCTGCTAAAGCAGGACATCATCACGATGTCAACATCAGAGTACGCCAGCCCGGTGGTGCTCATCAAGAAGGAGAATTTTCCAGTGCCGAACATCGAAGAACGTCTGCAGCAGGCTAAAAGATTTAAATACTTCTCATCCCTCGATCTCAACAGTGCATACTATCAGATAGAGATAGACCCAGAGAGCCGAAAATTTACTGCATTTATCACCACAGATGGATTATACGAATTCAAGCGACTTCCGTTCGGATTGAAGAACGCACCTGCGGTTTTCAATCGACTCATGGCAGAGTTACAAAAGAGGGTGCAGAAAGGCAACATGATTCACTACATGGACGATATCCTAATTGGCAGCCAAACCTTTGATGAGATGTACGAGAAGCTTGAGAGGATCCTGAATGTTTTAAAAGAGTGCGGATTAACGTTAAACCTGGACAAATGTGAGTTATATAAGCAGGCAATCACATTCCTTGTTCACCAGATACACACAGAAGGAATCAGTCCTGGAGAAATTAAGACGAACGCCATCAGAATGTTCCTAAAACCAGCCAATGCTATCGATGTGAGAAAGTTTTTGGGTCTCACGGGTTATTTCCGCAAATTCGTTGATGGATATGCTATCATTTCAGCGCCATTGAGAATCCTATTGCGTAAGGATCAGCCGTTTTCTTGGAAAACGCCACAAGAAGATGCCTTTGACGAATTAAAAAAATGCCTAGTATCAAATCCAGTTGTCACCAGTTATCGTCTAGATGTAGAGCATGAACTACATACGGATGCCAGCGCCGTTGGTTTAGCCAGAGTTTTGCTACAACGTGAGGAGGATCAGCTGAAACCAATCGCTTATTATAGATGAGCTACTTCCAAACCGTAGAAAAATTATCACAGCTACGAACTTGAGACTCTAACCGTCGTGGAATCGTTGGAGCGACTTAAGTATTACATTTATGGCAAGAAGATTAAGGTTATCACAGACTGCAACGCCCTAAAGACGTCGATGGAGAACGAGAACTGATACCCCGGATTGCAAGATGGTGGTTACGCATTCAAGAATTCACTCAGTCGAGCTCCGTTCAAAGATGCTCGAGAGATGGATACCGAAAGTCTGAAAATAGCAAAAACCATAATCGACGAAGACGATTGGCTATTTTCTATACAGCTACAGGACGAGAAAATACAGAAAATTGTCGCAGACATAAAATTTAAAAGAAATTTAAGACCGACGGGTATGTGATCGAGCAAGGTCGCTTGTTTCAGCAACAATTTGTTATGGGTTGTGCCAAAGCAGTTGAGATTCCACATTTTACATGAATGTCTCGATAAGGCCGGACATATAGCACGGATAAGACTATGGCACGAATTCTAAACTTATTTTGGTTTCCCCAATTGCGAAACTTTGTCAAAAGCTACATCAAATCCTGTGTGGGCTGTGCGTTTTATAAAACACCAGGTGGACGTCAGAAGGTCAGTACCACTACGATGACATCAAGCCGACTACCTTTTCCACGATACACATCGACCACCTGGCCCAAAGAGTACCAAGAGAAAGGAGCATATACTTGTGATAGTCGATTCATTCACCAAATGCACCATTGTACGAGCGGTGAAAGGTACAGCAACTAAACACATTCTGGATGTCCTGCAAGATTTAACCAGCTACTTGGGAATGCCAGATCGAATTGTAACAGATCGTGGTACAGCATTTACATCAAAAGATTTCGAAAAGTACTGCAAATCAAAAAGTGTAAAGCACACTTTAAATGCTGTAAGGACACCCAGAGCCAATGGTCACGAAGAGCGGACAAATCGAATCATTTTGTCAATGTTGTTGCATTCCAATGACATCGATAAGCGTTGGGATGACAATATCCGATCAATCCAGTGGATCATTAATACCATGGTAAATAGTACTACTAAATGCTCCCCTTTTCAGCTCCTGTATGGGTATGAGCCCCGAAGAACGCGATAACCAACATCATTCAAAGCCAGAACCAAAGATGCTAACCGATGCGGAATTGGAACAGCTTAGAGCAGATGCTGCGACAACTGTCATTGATCACCGAGCTGCTGCCAAGAAACGCTACGATGCCAAATATGCGAAGACAACTGTCTACAGCCTTGGAGACCTTGTGTTGGCCGAGAATGAGACATTCAGCACTGGGACATCACGCAAATTGGAGCCTTGCTACAAAGGTCCTTTTATAATCCACAAGGTCCTGCCGAACGACAGATATATTGTAGAAGATATCCCTCACGCACAACGAAAGCAGAGACACTACAAGTCGGTGTATTTGTCTGAGCTGCCACCGGGGGAGCCAGACGAAGATGACGATTTGGAAGATGATTCACCCCATGAATCCAGCGAGGACGCAGAGATTTGTTGGGACAGGCCGACTGTGAACAGCGCCTAATGCAGTATATACCAAACTTTCCTAGATTAGTGTGGAATAAGTCCCTTTAAGTAGTGTTACCAGACCCTGAAAATATAAAGTAGTCGAGATAGGATCGTACTCCAGAGCAGAACGTGAGCAGAACACATTTAGTTATAATTTCCATATGTAACCATATATCGAGTACAACTATCCTGAATAAAACCTACACCACTCAAATAGATACCCTTCTCAAAAGTGTTTCTAACACGTGGGAATATTTAAAAAAAAAACACCTCTGTTTCCGTCATTTACTCCAATATCCATGTTTGTTGCACGTTTGATAGGGTTGCACTGTCTTCCCTTAATGTCCACCGGATTACAAATTCAAAAAAACAAGTTAATGATTTACAGATGTGTTGGCACTAGTGTTTCCGTTCCTGAATCATTAACTGGAAAGTTGTGAAAGATTCTCTTCATTCCACAAGGGAATAATAATAGGGACGCACACAAGACCTACCCCGTTCATTAACCTCACTTCCCAAAAACAGACATGCCGTGTCCCAATGCGCTCGACTATTGATAATAACATAGTCCTCGCTCCAATGCACATGCTGACTTCTAGGCCTAACAAGAGATTTGGAATGTAGATTCGAGAGCTCCTTGCTCACCGTAGGTTTGATTCAGCAGGGTGCCACGCCCACTCGAACGCCCACAAACGATAATTATTTATTTATTTTGGTTTTGACTCTTTCTATCGCTACAAGTACAAGAATACTTATAAATTAGTGCGCTAGTCACATTTTGATTTACTTCATTGACATAATAAAAAATTTATTAACTATATAGTTCTAATACAAGACATAAAAGCTATGACATTTGACATATGAAACATTAAATTCTTAAGGACTAAGTTTTGTTTTAAATTATATAATGCTTTGAAGATGTGTGTGTAATTCCGTTTTGAATTGCGTGGCAGACTTGATTGTTTTTAATGGATATGGTAGTTTATTCCAAGAACGTACAGCACAGATAAAAAAGGGTTTCTCAGCATAGGCATGTTTAACTTTTTGACAAATTAGATTGTTTGTTCTGTTGGAAGCGCTGAATTTTAGTTTACTAAAGAGATGTTTTGGCTCGTAAGTTGTTATTACTTTGTGCAACAATACTAGTGTTTTGTACTCGATCCAGACTTTTAGCGGCATATCAAAAATTTTAAAAGTTGCATCAGAGATTCGATCTGTGCTCCTGCGATTAAATATATACCTCGCTACATTATTGAAGGCTACAATGAGTTTGTGCTGGCTAGTAGCATCACAATTTCCAAAGACTTCGACTCCATAGAATAGTAGTGGTGCCTGCTTAGTTTTCGCAATAAGCATTTTTTAATTTGTTGATAAAAAGGTTTTCGTGGCGTTAAGTTGTCTAAGTATCCCATAAATTTTCCCAATCGTGCAACTTACGTGATAGCTCCAGGATAGTGTTGAATTTATTGTAAGTCCCAAGTTTTTCGCTCTGTCTACATAGTTTAATTGTTGACCATTTAAGGAAAGTTTTTCCAGATGATCTGTGTTAAAACATCGATTATGTATTACTATGCAAGTTCATTTGAGGATAATCTATTTCGCTCTGCCCATTTGCAAACCATAATTCACTGTTACAGACACGAACACATTCATTTATTTGGCTAACAGGACAGCTTACATATAGTTGGACGTCACCGGCATACATGTGCATGTCACATTTTGTTAGAATATTTGGCAAATCATTAACATAAAGACTGAACAAAAGAGGTCCAAGAATGGACCCCTGCGGTACACCACGTTTTACGGACTAGTTGTGATCGTTGAGTTAAGTAGGATTTCATAAAACTTGTTGCAAAGGTTGAAAACATATAAAGACGACTTAGTTTAGTTAAAAGAATTTCGTGGTTTACCGTGTCAAAAGCCTTACTAAAATCTAAAAGCGTCAATAAGGTAATATTGCATCTATCCATTTGTATGTAGTCTAATATTTTCAGTGATTTTTAAAACAGCTGTTGTGCAACTTCTGTTCTTTCGAAAAACTCACAATTTGGTTAGCAATTAACCGCCCAAGAACTTTTGACAAAAAAGGCAGGATGGCAATAGGTCGATATTCTGTACCTGATTTGGGAATTGATTATATTTTTGCTATTTTCCAGGATTTGGGAAACGTAGAGGTGATGATGGAGCAGTTTAAAATGTGTGTTATAACAGGAAGATTTTTGGGAAGGATAAGTTTTAAAAATGTTGGATTTATCTCTTCTAAACCCGTTGCGATGGATTTAATGCTTAAAATTGATTTAAGGACATCGCACTGGCTGACACAATTAAAACTAAAAAAAATATCACAGTTATTTCTATCAGAAGATTCAAGGGCTGTCAGGTAGGTGTTATTAGTGAATTCAGGTACGGTCGATTGCAAAAACGTATGATTTAGATCATCAAGATCAGTATCACAGCTTAAAGTTGGTCTAATATTGCCGACCATGTATTTTTATTGTTTTTTGAATGTTGGAGTTTATGTATGTAATAATTTCGTTTCGCCTCTGCAATGGTTTCATTGACCAATTTTCTATTTGATTTAAAATCGTTGTAAAAATTCTCTGTCTCGTAGCGTTTCCATTTCGCATACGATTTGTCGCGCTTTTGTATTAGGTTTTTTATGTTATAATTAAACCACGATGTGGCCCTGTGTTTACACGTTTTGCGCTTCAAAGGAACCGTTCTGTCGTAGAGGATTTTTACCTTCCGTTGTAATATTTCTAGCTGAGTGTTAACCTCAGCAGTGCAATATAATGAATTCCAGTCGCAAGAGTCTAAATCAGCACAAAGTAAAGCATAGTCAATGTTGATGAAGTCCCTATACTCTATGTAATAGTCATTGTAGTCAATATTAATGTTGTACGTGAAAAAGATCATAATTCTGAATTTTTTTTACAGTCACTAACAAAGAATACATCAAGTAGGGTGTTGTAGGTAGTGGAATAATGTGTAGGATATGTAAAGTTTACAGGAAATAAGCCAAGTGATTCCATATCGTTTGACAAATGCTTTTCAATTAAAATATTACTGTTGAAATCGCCAGCAAGAATTACATCGGAGTATTTCAATCAGAGGGTGGATAACAACTCAATCAGCTCAGAGTATTCTGTTGTTTTGTGTGGTCTGTAGATACAGCCAATTAAAATTGAAGTGTTTTCTCTTTTGTTGAAGATACTTAGAAATATATATTCAATCGCACTCATCTCTGGTTGAACACATACTTTTTTAGCGTTAAGTTTCTTGTTTATATAACTCCTCCACCTCGACCACTACGATCGGAGCGAAAAAGATTAAAACTTTCACACATAATTGACATATTACTAACAACGTAGACAAACCACGTTTCGGATACACAGATAACATCAATATTTGAGTTTATATATAAAAAACGGAATTCCTCAATCTTTTTAGCTAAACTTTGCGCGTTCAAAAGCATTATTTTTAAGCCTGGTTTTTGTTTGGCTAGAATTCTGATTATTGCCTGACTGCTTGTCCTGGAAATGAGTGGACTATCCATACTTAATACATAAAACTAGGTCACGCAATTCAAAGTTAAGTACACACACAATTATTTTTCTAAAGATATAATAGTAAATACTAGGTAAGATAAAAAGACAAAAATCTAAGCATAACTTTAGGCTAATTTTATGTGCGAAACGAACTAGACGCAGTCAGCTGTTCTGGAGACAACACGAACTGCAGCTTCTTCTGCTTCTCTCACATGCACTCTAACGTGAACAAAACCACGACGAGAGAAAACAGCTGATAGGAGCTTTTGTTTTTTATAGTAATTGCTTTTTTAAAAATGTTATAGTTTTCCTTCGTTAATTGCTCGTTTCAATAAATTGCCGCATTCGAATTTAAACCTAGTACCCCCAGAACCAGCGGTTTCTTGTGAATACGCCTGTATTCGGCAGCGTGCCGCAACATCGTTATTTTGTCCCTCAATTTGAGTTTTTTTGGGTCAACAATAGTGCTCGTTTCGTTACACCAACTAACCCGTCTAGTGCCCGAATTTTTTAATATTTTGTAAAAATTTAACTGAGAGTTTATTATACGCGTTACTCGTAGAGTAAAAGGGTATACTAGATTCGTCGGAAAGTATGTAACAGACAGAAGGAAGCGTTTCCGACCCCATAAAGTATATATATTCTTGATCAGGATCACTAGCCGAGTCGATCTGGCCATGTTCGTCTGTCTGTCAGTCCGGATGAACGCTGAGATCTCGGAAACTATGAGAGCTAGGCTAATGAGGTTTAGCGTGTAGATTCCTGAGCTTCTTACGCAGCGCAAGTTTGTTTCAGTAGAGTGCCACGCCCACTCTATCGTCCACAAACCGCCCAAAACTGTGGCGCCCACAATTTTTATGCTAGATAAAAAATTTAAATGTATTGGTCTGGTCAATAACTATCGATTGATCCAAAAAAAGTTTGCCGCGCCCACTCTAACGCGCACAACGCCTAAACCTGTCTGGCCCCTTCAGCTGAGTAACGGGTATCTGATAGTCGAGGTACTCGACTATAGCGTTCTTCCTTGTTTTTAATTTGATTCCTTCACGCTTTGTTTTTGTACCCTTTCTTTTTGTTATTCGATCATCTTGAACTCCGTACTAGGGACCCCAGGCGGGTGATCCATACTCAAGTATCGGGCGGAAAAGCGAAATAATTAAGGTCTTAGTATTATATGGACGCACTCAGTCGAGCTCCGTTCGAAGATGCTCGAGAGATGGATACCGAAAGTCTGAAAATAGCAAAAACCATAATCGACGAAGACGATTGGCTATTTTCTATACAGCTACAGGACGAGAAAATACAGAAAATTGTCGCAGACATGAAATTTAAAAGAAATTTAAGACCGACGGGTATGTGATCGAGCAAGATCGCTTGTTTCAGCAACAATTTGTTATGGGTTGTGCCAAAGCAGTTGAGATTCCACATTTTACATGAATGTCTCGATAAGGCCGGACATATAGCACGGATAAGACTATGGCACGAATTCTAAACTTATTTTGGTTTCCCCAAATGCGAAACTTTGTCAAAAGCTACATCAAATCCTGTGTGGGCTGTGCGTTTTATAAAACACCAGGTGGACGTCAGGAAGGTCAGTACCACTACGATGACATCAAGCCGATTCCCTTTTCCACGATACACATGGACCACCTGGGGCCATTTCCAAAGAGTTCCAAGAGAAACGAGCATATTCTTGTGATAGTCTATGCATTCACCTAATTCACCATTGCACAGTGGGCCAGAAAGTTCATTTTTTGGCCAAAAATCTGTAATTTCTTACCTGGGATAGTTAGAAGGATGCAGTTTTTTGCATTTATCTTAAAAGATTGAACTTTTCAACGAACTAAAAGTAAAATGTATTGGAATTTTATATGGTATAGTTAATCCAAACCAAAATCGGAAAATTTTACATACTTTTCGGTTTTTTATTTTTTAAAAAATAACTAGAAGACGCACTCAATCCATTTTCATACACGATTAAGTATGAGAGAAAACAAATTAAAAAAAATTAACACCACTATAAAATATAATGTCGTTTGAGATTTATGAACCGTTAAAAATTGCTACTTTCGGAGGCTCCCACTTAAACGTTTATTTAATAATCGACCTAACAAAATTGTCTATTTTTTTCTTCTTGTTATCTGTTTAGATTCTTATAATCAAATTATTAGAAAAAAATTGTTTGTAAAATATTGTTTTTTAATTTATTTAATGTTAATTTGACATTTTCTGAAGTCATCACAAAAGTATGCTGCATTTATTTATTTATTTATTAATTTGAGATTCTAGTAAAGTTTAAAAAACTAATACTAACATAGGGGGTAGTGCTAGCTAAGAGGCCTTCGACTACGTATTCATGTAAGCTACATTTATATCTTTATAATATATTTTAGTTCTTCCCCGACGAAAGTACAAGAAATGCAGCATACCTTTAGGCCATGGTGTGTTCGCTTCGAGTTTCGAGCACCAAATGACAGAAATTGTGAACATTTTTTAGAGAAGAGCCAACAAAGTTGATATTTCTCTTTTCGATATATCGATATAACATTCGATTGTTCGGTTTCAGAAATAAAAGAAGCGGGAATGAATGAAAAAAGTAGATTTTAGATGTTAGGCAGACTAAAATCAAATTTCGGCGCGCAAAACGTACATTAAAACCTGACGAAAAATAAATACGGCATTCTTTTAGGCATTCTTAGTAAAGCTCATCAAAATGGTTCGACTTCAAGTTAAGCCATCAATTAAAACTAAAATTACTGAAAACTAAGGCAAGACCGCATCGAGTCGGCGATGAGCGATTTTAGTAAATTAATTAAAGAATTTATTTTTGATGTAATGACTTCATACGGGGATGGCACTCAAAAGCACTCGAAAAGCAAAGTACTCATTTGCTAAAAAAAGCAGTAACAATCAACGAAAAAGTTTCTTTTATTAAGTAACAAGTAAACAAGTAACTCATAAGAGCTATTTAATATTTTTTACTTGTTGAAAATAATAACTTCTAAAAGTTTTGTGAAGAAGTCGAACAGCTACATAAGCATCTTTAACTTCTAGATTTTTTTTCATTTCCATCAATATTTGATGAATTTTTAACTTTAAAAATACGGTAAAAAAAAACTACTTGCTCGAATTCTTTAAAACTTTGGCATAAATTAGTTTAATGTATTATTAAAAGGACTCAATACTCGGTCTTGTCATTTTCTTAAAAAAAAAAACGTATTTTTGGCCAAAAATCGGATCGGCTGGCCCAGTGTGCATTGTACGAGCGGTGAAAAGTACAGCAACCAAACACGTCCTAGATGTCCTTCAAGATGTAACCAGCTACCTGGGCTTGCCAGATCGGATTGCAACAGATCGTGGTACAGCATTTACATCAAAAGATTTCGAAAAGTACTGCAAGTCAAACAATGTAAAGCACATTTTAAATGCTGTAAGGACACCCAAAGCCAATGGTCACGCAGAGCGGACAAATCGCATCATTTTGTCAATGTTGTTGCTTTCCAATGACATGACAATACCCGATCAATCCAGTGGAGCATCAATACCATGGTAAATAGTACTACTAAATGCTCCCCATTTCAGCTCCTGTATAGGTATGAACCTCGAGATATCCTGAAGAACGCGATAACCAACATCATTCAAAGCCAGGACCAAAAAATTCTAACCGATGCGGAATTGGATCAGCTTAAAGCAGATGCTGCGACAACTGTCAACGATCACCGAGCTGCTGCCAAGAAACGCTAAAATGCCAAACATGCGAAGCCAACTCTTTACAGCCTTGGAGACCTTGTGTTGGTCGGGAATGAGCCATTCAGCACGGGTACATCACGCAAATTGGAGCCTCGCTACAAAGGTCCTTTTATTATCAACAAGGTCCTGCCGAACGACAGTTATCTTGTAGAAGATATCCCCCACGCACAACGAAAGCAGAGACACTACAAGTCAGTGTATTCGTCCGACAAGAAGAAACGCTGGTGTGAGCTGCCACCGGAGGAGCCCGATGAAGATGACGATTTGGAAGATGATCCACCCCATGAATCCTGCGAGGACGCAGAGATTTGTCAGGAGAGGCCGAGCAGAACGTGTGCAGAACACTTTTAGATATAATTTCTATATGTATCCCTATATCCAACACAACTATCTTAAATAAAACCTACACCACTCAAAGCTACCCTTCTCAAAAGTAAGTTCCAAAAGGTTAGTGGTTGTTGATCTACGTTTCATAAAACCGTGTTGTCACGGAGATATTTGCTTTATGGCTTTACTTTCTTATTCTAGTAGATTACTCCTAATTAACTTACCCTCCCTAGCAAACCGCAAAAAGATGCTTGGAACCGTCTTTATTTATAACCTTATAAGAGGTGAGATTGATAGCCCCGACTTGTTTAGTTAGATTAACAAGAAATTACATTCCCCTAATTTAAAATCATTGTAGATCTAATTATGACTATTATAAACCTTTCAAGTATTGTGTTCTGACTATAATAGACTTTATCCTATTATCTCAAAATCTGACTCTCTGCCTCTCTCAAAAAGATTAATATTACATTTTCTAGCACAGAATTAGATGACAAAAATAACTGACCCACAGAGGTGCTGCAAATAGGGAATAATAATATTTTCGAAAAGCCTTGGGATCGCTGACAATTTAGAGATACCTGTAAAATTTTTTGCTTCCACTTTGTTACCCTTCTTGTAGAGAGGGATTACTGAAATTTACATTTGCTGAATTTAAATGGCTCTAACTGTAAAGTACCAACTTTTTGTCGTGTCAATCCTCAATATGCAACATAAACGCCGAATGAAAGCTCATTGTATTGTTCTCATCAATACTTTTATATTGACCCAAAAAAAGTTTGCCACGCCCACTTTAACGCCCACAAACCGCCCACAAACTTCAAGAAATCGTAAGTATAAACGTGGAAAAAACTATCAAAGATTGAGAATTGGGATCTCAGATTTAGATTACGTAGCCTTGTACGCAGCGCAAGTTTGTTACGCGAGTATGCCACGCCCACTCTAACGCCAACAAACCGCCCAAGCCTGTGGCGCCCACAGTTTTCATTCTAGATAAAAAATTTTAACTGAAATGTATTGGACTCGTCAATACCTATCGATTGATCCAATAAAAAAAGTTTGCCACGCCCACTCTAACGCCCACAACGCTTAAATCTGTCTACCGCCGGTAGGTGGCGCATTTGAATCTCGCTTTGCTGCTTGCATATCTCCATTTCCCTTTGGTCCCTTTAGCTAAGTAACGGGTATCTGATAGTCGAGGTACTCGACTGTAGCGTTCTTCCTTGTATTTTATATATAGAGTTAAGCTTGTTTCTTTTCCCCTGTTTCTTTTCATAGAATACCTCGCCTACGTGTTAATTCTTATTTTCTCTATCCTTATTGTGGAAATCCAACGCTTTCTCCTGAGCTTGTTGCAATAACTTAGGAATTTCATTATGTTTGATTTTATTAAATAGTATATCAAAAGGTCTTTGGTTGGTTATTGCGTGAATTGTTAAATTATATTTTTGTGTTTCTCTAATTATAATTTCGTAATAATCATTTAAATTAAGCTCATTTTTATTGCAGCGAGCAATTTCTGTTAGGGTAGATTGTGCCCTTTCTATTTGTCCGTTGGACGTGCTATGTCAAGGATCCGCAAAGAATAGAGATATCCCATTTCTTTGTGCAATGGATTTAAATTGGGATGAAGAGAAACTTGGTTCGTTATCTATCATCAAAGATTTGGCTAATGGAAATTGTTGTAAAATTTCTGAAACTTTATTTTCTATATTTAGTTTGTTAGGGATTTCTTTTACGACCAAATATTTCGAATAGGAATCTATACAAGTAATGAATATAAGATTTTGGGCGTAATATATGTCAAGATAAAAATTTTCACCTTCTCTTTCTGGAATAGGCGCTTGACCGATAGGAATCTGTACTGGGTGTCTGTTGTATTTGTTTTGATTGCAGATTGTGCAATTCTTTATAAATTCCTTTAGCTTTTTGTATAAATTAGGCCAATAATAGATTCTAGTTATTTGCTTATAATTTTCATCAAGCCCTCTATGAGCTCTACAATGAGTTTCTGTGATAATCACGGATCTGTCTTCAGCGTCTTCGACATCCTGGACAAATGTCTTAGTGTTTGTTTGGTTTGTTGGTGTTGTTAAATTTCGGAAACTTTATTTTCTATATTTAGTTTATTAAGAATTTCTTTTACGAATAAGTATTTCGAATAAGAATCTATACAAGTAATGAATATAAGATTTTGGCATGCAGATTCCTGAGCTTCTTGAGCAGCGCAAGTTTGTTTCAAGTTGTTTCAGTGTTTTACGCAGTGCAAGTTTATTACGCGAATATGCCACGCCCACTCTACCACTCTACTGCCCACAATTTACATGCTACACCAAAAAAAAATCTTCGATTTGATAAGTGTGGGTGAAAATGACACTACACCTAGGATCACATTTTTGGGATCAATTTGATCCTAAGTGAGTGTCAAAAGTATACTACATTGTATGAAAAATCTCTTTTGATCCTAATTAGTGTCATTTTGACCAAATCCAGGGTCTCGTCGATACCAATAATTGTATTTCTATTTTCGAAATTCGAACTGCGCCTATCGTGCAAGCAAGCGCAGTTATCGATAAATCATTGTGAGCTCGACATTGCGTAAAAGAGACAAATATTTCAGTGCAAGGTGCTAGTGTTTATTGAATCAGGTAAGTACATCCCTAATAACATAATATGTAATATGTAATGTATTTTGCGGTTACATACATACATATTTACGCAGGAATGTGTATCTCTTCGTTAAAGCGATCTCCAATTCATAGATACACACTGCACATATATATGTATGTAAGCATGTAAGCACTGACGGTGACACCGCTTGCAATTTTTGAATGAAATTTGCCATTTAAGTTCACTATGGAGGACAACGTTTATATGCAGATGGCCCGCCTGTTCACGTATTTACACCTGGTCGACGGCAGCAAATTTATAAGATTAAAAATACAAATATAACTTCAATAAAAAAAACAAATTTGTATTAAAAAAAATGATAAATAAACTATTGGTCTTTTTTTGGGTGTGAAATCAACAAATTATTCGTTTCATATTGATACTAAAATCGTATCAAGTTGACCCTAAAAATGGCCCTTTTTTACCCCGAATGAGTATCAAATTACTGCGAAATATTGTAAATGTGACCACATATTCTTACTAAAAAATGCCAATGCGTAGTGTCCTTTTGACACCACAAAGTGTCAAATTGATATTTTCGAAAATATCAAAATGACACCAAAATAGTGTCAACTAGATGTGCTTCGTATCAGAGATTTTTTGACACTCAATAGTATCACATTGACACCTAAATAATTTTTTTTTGGGTGAACTAGTACAAGGGAATTATAAGGACTTCTACTTGGCCTTATAATTACTTCTTTAAGCACTCGACTTTTTTCAGAATTTACAAAGTCTGAAGCTGATAGAGCATAAGAGTATTGTTTGCTGTAAATGGCCCTATCATTTACGGTGTTTATTTCACCGCGAATATCTGTCCTAAAAGGAATCTGAATGTTTATTTTTGAATGCTCTTCATTGATATTATTTAATATTTCGTTCTCCAGATCATTTCTTTGATCTGCAGATGATATTTTTATATTGTTTATTTTGTTGGTTATCGGATAATTCAACGACGGCGTGTTCAAAATTTTTAAATTCCAAAATTTTTATTTTTTGTCGGATATTTCAACGACGGTGTGTTTGGAATTTTTGAATTCTAAACTTTTATTTTTTTTTCGGATTTTTCAACGACGGCGTGTTCAGGATTTTTATATCCCAAACTAAATTCGCTTTGATTACTCATTTCAGATTCGGATCTCACTTGAGCTTTTTCATTAAAGTATTTTTATACCCGTTACTCGTAGAGTAAAAGGGTATACTAGATTCGTCGGAAAGTATGTAACAGGCAGAAGGAAGCGTTTTCGACAAAAGTATTGATCGGGATCACTAGCCGAGTCGATCTAGCCATGTCCGTCTGTCCGTCTGTCTGTCCGTCCGGATGAACGCTGAGATCTTGGAAACTATAAGAGCTAGGCTATTGAGATTAGGCGTGCAGATTCCTGAGCTTCTTACGCAGCGCAAGTTTGTTTCAGCAGAGTGCCACGCCCACTCTAACGCCCAAAACTGAGGCTCCTACTGTTTTCATGCTAGAATAAAAATTTTAATTGAAATGTATTGTTCTCATCAATACCTATCGATTGACCCACGCCCACTTGAACGCCCACAAACCGCCCACAAACTTCAAAAAATCGTAATATGAACGCAGATATCTCGGAAAATATCAAAGATAGAGAAATGGGAATTCAGATTTATTTTCCGTAGGCTTGAGCGCAGCGCAAGTTTGTCACGCGAATATGCCACGCCCACTCTAACGCCCACAAACCGCCCAAGCCTGTGGCGCCCACAATATTCATGCTAGATAAAAAATTTTAACTGAAATGTATTGGTCTTGTCAATACCTATCGATTGATCCTTTGCCACTTTGCCACGCCCACTCTAACGCCGGTAGGTGGCGCATTTCAATCTCGCTTTGCTGCATATCTCCATTTTCCTTTGGTCATTTTAGCTGAGTAACGGGTATCTGATAGTCGAGGTACTCGACTATAGCGTTCTTCCTTGTTTTAATATGAAGAATGGTGTTTTCTCCTGTTAAAGAAAGTTGGTTTAAAATGTTTCCGTTCGCATAATTTAACTTTACTTATTTTCCATTATTTTTAATAACTCCCTTAGCCTTATCAATTACAGCTCCTATTTTTTTCAATAGGTTATTGCCGACCAGTAAATCTGAGTCTAGCCCTTCTATTTCATAAAAAGTATATCGCGTTATCATATGATAATATTTAGTTATTGAATATCCATTCAATGTGAATACTCTTTCGTATATTGGAAGCTTATTCTTATTTTTATAAGTTTCTGTTCTAATATAACACGAGGTTGCCACAGTGTCAATTAATATTTTAAATTTTTTTTTATTTTCGGGTCATTTCTAATTAAGTACGATAAGCCTACTCCTGACTTTTGTCTAAAAAAGGGTTTTCCTCAATGTTATTTAGTCTCATCGTCTTGTTAGCCGGTTGGTTAACAGTTCCATTTGGTACCCTTTTATTTTGGGCTTGGCCTTGCTGAGTGTTCTGGGTCTCAAATTTTTTAGTTTGATCCCACTTGTTCTGACTATAATTATTATCAAACAAAAACACCTCTTAACGACGTAAAAAGTAGTGGCGAACGCGCCTTTAACAAAAATTTCTGATATCAACAATTGTGACGAAAAATGATATTACATTCTATAAAATAAATAAACTATATTAAATTTATGATTTCGGCCCGCAACAGTAAATATTTATTTACCTACACGTAAATTTTCTGTTGTAGCGTTCGCCACTACTTTTTACCTCGTTAAGAGGTGTTTTTGTTTGATATCAGAAGTTTTTTTTTGCTCAAGAGTTTAAGTACCCCAATATTATGACTAGGAGTCGTCCCCATCTGCTTGGCTATTGAAAAACCAAACACACAGATTCGACCCAATTTAAATCTGTTTTTTTTTGATTTTCCGCTAAACTACCGGGTTTTTCCAAAAGTCATAGAACAAACGTTTTCTATTTTAAGGTACTTTATACACCCATAGGGTTTTCAAAACCCTAAAACTAAGGTGGAATGCATACAAACCCACAAACAAAGGGACAAACATTTTCATTTTGGGAAGAAGAAAATCTTGTTTTTTGAATTACTTTTGAACGGGACATCGGATTTTAACAAGTGAGGTGTCATTCGACGCGTATTCTTAGTAAGAATAAAAGTAGCTAAACAGCCGGGGGCTTTTATCCCCACCGTATCCAGCAGCTCCAATTTTCTAAATTGTTTCTTTTACACTTTCACCGCCTTTTCTCCCAAACAAATCTATATTTCGAAAGTCTTGGTATGCAATCTTCTTAGTTTTTGCGATACCTTTCGATTGGTGTATCACTCGTTACGATCCGATCAAAATGCCAGATTTTCAATTCTTCGGCTATATGATATATAGTAGTTGTCTTGCGCGCTTCGCCACTACGTGTACTGCCGTCCACAGTGACTTTGATATTTATTATAGCTTTGATTATAGCCGTCATTAGCCCTGTTCTGAACCTGGATAGAGTCGTCTATCTCCATTGGCTGTGGCTTATTTTGTGGCTGCCTATAAGTGTTCCACTGATTTTGTTCGTTATTATTAAATCTACCCTGGTTCCAGGAACTATTTTTATTCTGATTATAATAACCATAAATATTTTTGTCTTGGTAAAACCTTAAATTATTATTGTTCCGCTGGTTATTATAATTATTGTTTTGTTGTCTTGGCTTCCCCGCAATAAAAGGGACACATGCACAACCCAGAAGGCGCACGCTCATTGACAAGATCATGGGCCTCATGCCAACGACCTCACGGCTGACTGCTATCTCTAATACGTTCCCATAATAGGGGTTGAAATCACGTTATTTTGTATACATTTATTCATTTATTTTGGTATTGTGAATATTTTTATTATATATAGAAATTAATTTTCTGCTTTGATTCCGGCGATTTGCATAGAAGATAACAAAATGTAAAGTGTTCATCATAATTCGTAGTTTTGAGATCATGTCCACCTCGATTCATGAACATAGTTTTTTGTGTTTAGAAGGTATTGAAAATGGTGACAAAATATCTGTCCTTTAAATTGTTCAATAAATTGGTCAATTTCCTCATGAAATTTCTTTTTTTTTTAAATTTTGTTTTCTTGTAGGTCCTTACACATCTAGTCTCAACTTTAAAATAATGTATAAAAATTATTTTATTGTTTTGGAGCTACTTTTAAAAAATGTCAAAATAATGTATGCATTGTTAAGAGCACAAACCCCGCCCTTAAGGTGTGTTTCACAATAGGGAAACTGGTCTCCTTTAAACCTGTTTAATGACGGACAGCCCATTTCCTCGATATTAATGAGCTGACGACTCCCAAAAAACGTCTGTAGAAATCGTTTCCTTTCCACACCTTTACAAATAATTTGTTTTCCGCATGAGATTGTCCTTAGATACTTTCGAGTTTGTGAAAAACTGTTTTCTCCATCGTTCCAAAAATTTTTGTGATGTGTATTGGTTAACCAAATTGCAGTCTTTCGAGATTTTGTATTTAGCAAAGTAAAATCATATGGTGGTTCTATTAAACCTATTATTCAAGTTTGGATCTTTTTCGAATACAATTCCAATTTCCATTAGAATAAAATTATTATTATTATCAAAGAAACCTTAAACATCAATCGAAACAGTATCTTTCAACATTTTTCTAATGTTAAACAACTCCTTGTACTAGTCCGTTTAATGGGTTATATTCAACTAAACGGTCATGTATGAGGAGACAGCAAGCTTGGGTATTTTCATGATTTGGTGTCTTCAGTTCTATTGAAATTTTCACATCAATAGGACCAGTTTTTACTGATTCGCTTTGATATGAAAGATGAAAGATCAACCACAATAATAGGGGTCTTCGATTTAAATTCATTTGGGGTCAAAAATGGTTGTGATTTTCGATTATAGTAACTAGATTGAAATCTTGTATACATTTCACATAGGTGAGCATACTGATTCTTACTAAAATCAACATTCAGAGCTTCAAATTTGATAAGTTATTTGTTATAAGTTCTCCATTTAGTGTAAATCCAATTATGGCAAATCTTGGTTTTTCGCGGTTAGCCGACAATTTCACATTCCAGCTGTGTTGACTCCCACACCCCAACTTGGGGTTAACATATGAATACAAACTCCGGAATGCAATTGGTAGGCTTACACCACTTTTAATAATATCATACATCTACATTTTTTGCAAAATCGCTCGGAGTTACATGGGGAATTTTCCAGGTTATATTCGTCATTTCCAACTTAAAATATTGTTCATTTCTGGGTTGTTCAAACACATCACCAAGATTCTTAGTTAGCATCAACACTAATTCATGTTTACATTTTAACAAAACTTTTTTTACAATCCTCAGCAAATCTCAACAAAATTTTATTGGTATAGAAAAGTTGAATTGGGGTCCCGTAGAAATTTCGTCTCCACTGTTCCATCCAGAATTTAATAGATTTTGACTTTGAAGATTATCCAGAGATATATAATTTTTTAGGGCAGTACTCATATTGACTTGGACTTGACACGTTGGACACGTTGTATTTAGTTGTTACCTAGCAGTATTTTGATGGTTACTTTCTGTTTAGTCTTGTTTTTGGATGGTTACATTGTGTAGTATAGTACCTGTAAAGTACATGGTTTTGGATGATTACTTTTTGTATAGTATCTGTAAAGTACTTGGTTTTAGATGGTAACTAACTGTTAACAAGTGTTATGAGTAGTTATAGTCTCTTATTAAGAATTATTAAAGAATACCAACCAACTTACCGTGAACTATAATTACCCGACCGTCATTAAAGTCACATGCCCAAGACCTAAGGAGCAGGACGTCTGATAAGATCATACATCTCAAGACCATTGATAAGGGATGAAGTTACGACCGTGCAACAACTCGCAAGTAGCCAACGTAACTCATTGGACAAAATACTTTCCCTTCATTCGTACTTGTAATTTTAATTATAGTCAGAAAGAAATTTTGTAGGATCATTTAATATTATTTTATTTATTTTAATATTGTAAACAAATTCATTTAATTCATAAATAAATATAAATTATATATATTTTTATATAATTAATTTTCTGACTCCTCCCTCTGTATGAAATATATGGGTTGCTAACCTTCGTTCCAAACGCATATTTTCGCTTGGTTCCCATAGATAGATGTAAAATAATTCTCACAATTTAATGTTTCTCAGATGTTGGATTATTCTTAAACCATTCATTTGTTCAGTCAGAAACAAATTTTGTAGGATTATTTAATAATATTTTATTTATTTTATTATTGTAAACATATTTCATTTAATTCATAATTAAATATATATTATATATATTTTTATATAATTAATTTTCTGACTCCTCCCTCTGTAAGAAATATATGGGTTGCTAACCTTCGTTCCAAACGCATATTTTCGCTTGGTTTCCATAGTTAGATGTAAAATAATTCTCACTTATATATATATTATATATATTTTTATATAATTAATTTTCTGACTCCTCCCTCTGTAAGAAATATATGGGTTGCTAACCTTCGTTCCAAACGCATATTTTTGCTTGGTTCCCATAGATAGGTGTAAAAAAATTCTCACAATTTAATGTTTCTCAGATGTTGTATTATTTTTAAACATTATAACTATTTCGAAGGCATCTTTAGCTAACATAGAAGCGTCTTTTAATTTAATTTCTAATTCAAGTATATGATATAGGTGGTGTGACCTGGTAATGTTGCCAACTATTTTTCTAGTTCTAGTTTTCTAGTTCTATTCCATTTGTATACTATTTGTATGAGTTAGACATGAATGTCTAAGCTTTTGAATAAGTTTAATAAACTCTTTAATAACAATACTCATCTGGTTTTCTTGATGGCGGTTGAGCTGCTTGAACTTTGATTACTAGCTGTTGTTAACTGTTATGAGCTATAAATAGATGGTTACTATCTGTTTAGTAGATGTCTACTAGTTATTATTAGCTGGTTAAGTAGATGTATACAAGTTGTTTACTAGATGTTATTAGCTGGTTACCAGCTGTTTAGTATCTGGTTTCTATATGTTTAGTAGATGTATACAAGTTGTTTACTAGATGTTATTAGCTGGTTACAAGCTGCTTAGTATCTGGTTTCTATATGTTTGGTAAATGTATACAAGTTGTTCACTAGATGTTAGCTGGTTACTAGTTGTTATTAACTTCTACGAGCTGTTATAGTCTTTTGTTAAGAATGATCAAAAATTCTTGATCACTAGACGACTTTCAATGTGAAGTAAAAACTTACACTCTGATTTTAAATGTGTTTGCTGTGTACGTTATAAATATCACACAACCAAAACATCTAAAGATTGATATATAAATCTTAGGGGATCATGTCCGATTATGTTGGGGAAAGGTGTATCCTATGGTTGTAAAACTAATTAAAAAATTAGTTGTTCACAAAATGTCTAAAAGCTGTTTCGAAGCTGTTTTGATAAACAATTTCGATTCATGTTGACAGATATTATGAACATATAATAATATCATCCACTTTAACTATTATATTGTAAAAATACAAAATTTTCGTTTTTCATGTTATGTAGGTATAATAAGTGTATCCTTAACTGCAATAGCTAGCCTTACACCCCATAACTATAGTTATTAGCTACAATAAAATGTTTAGAAAGAACAAAATATATGAATGTCAAAAAACGATTTCAAACTAAATATAATTGGGAAAGTAATTGAAATCGCTCCGGCGTAATACAGTAAAAAACAAAAACACTGGGATTATCCCATTTTCTATCACCATAATAAATGTGTATACCCACACCTATATGACCAATTGTATCCTTTGTCCAAAATGTCTGTGACTTTAACTTATAAATTTGTCACCGATAATTTAAATCCCATCAAGCAAACCACCCATTGCTAACCGTACCATAACCCCAGAGTCAAGTTGGTTACCTTCAATAAAGTCAGGTGATGGTATAAGGGATTGCTAAAATACCTCGACGCAGGCGCAAAGGTCAAGGAAAAAAAAAAAGTTCATGGAATATTATCCCTTCATAAAAAAGGTCATAAAAAATATAATTGGGAAAGTATTTTTTTATTTGCGAACCATTTGTAACTGTTACCAACAACACAAATAGTTATGATACAAAGGATTGCGAAAAGGTACACAGCGAAGGTGCAAAAGTAAACACAAACAATAAAAAATCCTTGGAAGATTGGAAAAACAAAATTTTAAATTTAAGTGGAATAACAGTCTCAAAACTAATATAAGGGTTAGACATAAATTTTTCGCCAGCACTAACAATATTTAAAGAGATATTCGCTGCTTGATAACCCAGGCAGAACACCAGAAGACACCACAGCAGAAGGATGAGCGAAATTCCTAGCGACATCACTGAAATGCGCGCTCGCCTGAGCGAGCAAAGGCGCGAGTGGGCCGCGAAAGGAGAGCCTTACCCGACAGAAGAACGGGCACGCCAACAGGCGGAAGCGCTGCAGGATGAAGCAGAGCAACAGTATTGGGAGGAACTCCCACTAATAGACGCGCTGAGGACCACTGCGTTCCAGCTCCGGAGGGTTCTCTCAAATCATCCGGTAAACGAGGATAGGTTGCTCGCGCTGGTAGATCGTCAGGAGCAAAACATGCTGAATTATGAAGCATGGATGGCGACACACGACAGGATGAAGGAAGAGGCGGAATTGTATACCGCAGTGTACCAGGGCCTGTTCCGCAACCCATTGTTCCCGATCTTTCCCGTCACCAGGCGGAGGAGCATCCGCCCAGGTATGGCCTTATTCCCGACCGAGGAGCGGAGACAACAGGCGGCTGAGAGAGAGGCGGAGGAGCCACTCTTCCCGGGAGAAGGCACATTTCGGCGATTTTCATTCTAAGGAAAATTAAGTAACTTAGCAAAAGAAAAAAAAAAAAATAAATAAATAAAATAATTATAAAAAAAAATAATAATAATAAATAAATTTATATATATATTAAGTACAAAAAAAAAAAAAATATATATAAATAAAATAAACAGATATTACCAGGTCCACACGCGCCTGCGTCGAGGTATTTTAGCAATCCTTTGTATCATAACTATTTGTGTTGTTGGTAACAGTTACAAATGGTTCGCAAATAAAAAAATACTTTCCCAATTATATTTTTTATGACCTTTTTTATGAAGGGATAATATTCCATGATTTTTTTCCATTACCAGGTCCCAACGCGCCTGCGTCGAGGTATTTTAGCAATCCTTTGTATCATAACTATTTGTGTTGTTGGTAACAGTTACAAATGGTTCGCAAATAAAAAAATACTTTCCCAATTATATTTTTTATGACCTTTTTTATGAAGGGATAATATTCGATGAATTTTTTCCATTACCAGGTCCCAACGCGCCTGCGTCGAGGTATTTAGCAATCCTTTGTATCATAACTATTTGTGTTGTTGGTAACAGTTACAAATGGTTCGCAAATAAAAAAATACTTTCCCAATTATATTTTTTATGACCTTTTTTATGAAGGGATAATATTCCATGAACTTTTTTTTTTTCCTTGACCTTTGCGCCTGCGTCGAGGTATTTTAGCAATCCCTTATACCATCACCTGACTTTATTGAAGGTAACCAACTTGACTCTGGGGTTATGGTACGGTTAGCAATGGGTGGTTTGCTTGATGGGATTTAAATTATCGGTGACAAATTTATAAGTTAAAGTCACAGACATTTTGGACAAAGGATACAATTGGTCATATAGGTGTGGGTATACACATTTATTATGGTGATAGAAAATGGGATAATCCCAGTGTTTTTGTTTTTTACTGTATTACGCCGGAGCGATTTCAATTACTTTCCCAATTATATTTAGTTTGAAATCGTTTTTTGACATTCATATATTTTGTTCTTTCTAGACATTTTATTGTAGCTAATAACTATAGTTATGGGGTGTAAGGCTAGCTATTGCAGTTAAGGATACACTTATTATACCTACATAACATGAAAAACGAAAATTTTTTATTTTTACAATATAATAGTTAAAGTGGATGATATTATTATATGTTCATAATATCTGTCAACATGAATCGAAATTGTTTATCAAAACAGCTTCGAAACAGCTTTTAGACATTTTGTGAACAACTAATTTTTTAATTAGTTTTACAACCATAGGATACACCTTTCCCCAACATAATCGGACATGATCCCCTAAGATTTATATATCAATCTTTAGATGTTTTGGTTGTGTGATATTTATAACGTACACAGCAAACACATTTAAAATCAGAGTGTAAGTTTTTACTTCACATTGAAAGTCGTCTAGTGATCAAGAATTTTTGATCATTCTTAACAAAAGACTATAACAGCTCGTAGAAGTTAATAACAACTAGTAACCAGCTAACATCTAGTGAACAACTTGTATACATTTACCAAACATATAGAAACCAGATACTAAGCAGCTTGTAACCAGCTAATAACATCTAGTAAACAACTTGTATACATCTACTAAACATATAGAAACCAGATACTAAACAGCTGGTAACCAGCTAATAACATCTAGTAAACAACTTGTATACATCTACTTAACATATAGTAACCAGCTAATAATAACTAGTAGACATCTACTAAACAGATAGTAACCATCTATTTATAGCTCATAACAGTTAACAACAGCTAGTAATCAAAGTTCAAGCAGCTCAACCGCCATCAAGAAAACCAGATGAGTATTGTTATTAAAGAGTTTATTAAACTTATTCAAAAGCTTAGACAATCATGTCTAACTCATACAAATAGTATACAAATGGAATAGAACTAGAAAACTAGAACTAGAAAAATAGTTGGCAACATTACCAGGTCACACCACCTATATCACATACTTGAATTAGAAATTAAATTAAAAGACGCTTCTATGTTAGCTAAAGATGCCTTCGAAATAGTTATAATGTTTAAAAATAATACAACATCTGAGAAACATTAAATTGTGAGAATTTTTTTACACCTATCTATGGGAACCAAGCAAAAATATGCGTTTGGAACGAAGGTTAGCAACCCATATATTTCTTACAGAGGGAGGAGTCAGAAAATTAATTATATAAAAATATATATAATATATATATAAGTGAGAATTATTTTACATCTAACTATGGAAACCAAGCGAAAATATGCGTTTGGAACGAAGGTTAGCAACCCATATATTTCTTACAGAGGGAGGAGTCAGAAAATTAATTATATAAAAATATATATAATATATATTTAATTATGAATTAAATGAAATATGTTTACAATAATAAAATAAATAAAATATTATTAAATAATCCTACAAAATTTGTTTCTGACTGAACAAATGAATGGTTTAAGAATAATCCAACATCTGAGAAACATTAAATTGTGAGAATTATTTTACATCTATCTATGGGAACCAAGCGAAAATATGCGTTTGGAACGAAGGTTAGCAACCCATATATTTCATACAGAGGGAGGAGTCAGAAAATTAATTATATAAAAATATATATAATTTATATTTATTTATGAATTAAATGAATTTGTTTACAATATTAAAATAAATAAAATAATATTAAATGATCCTACAAAATTTCTTTCTGACTATAATTAAAATTACAAGTACGAATGAAGGGAAAGTATTTTGTCCAATGAGTTACGTTGGCTACTTGCGAGTTGTTGCACGGTCGTAACTTCATCCCTTATCAATGGTCTTGAGATGTATGATCTTATTAGACGTCCTGCTCCTTAGGTCTTGGGCATGTGACTTTAATGACGGTCGGGTAATTATAGTTCACGGTAAGTTGGTTGGTATGCTTTGATAATTCTTAATAAGAGACTATAACTACTCATAACACTTGTTAACAGTTAGTTACCATCTAAAACCAAGTACTTTACAGATACTATACAAAAAGTAATCATCCAAAACCATGTACTTTACAGGTACTATACACAAAGTAACCATCCAAAAACAAGACTAAACAGAAAGTAACCATCAAAATACTGCTAGGTAACAACTAAATACAACGTGTCCAACGTGTCAAGTCCAAGTCAATATGAGTACTGCCCTAAAAAATTATATATCTCTGGATAATCTTCAAAGTCAAAATCTATTAAATTCTGGATGGAACAGTGGAGACGAAATTTCTACGGGACCCCACTTCAACTTTTCTATACCAATAAAATTTTGTTGAGATTTGCTGAGGATTGTAAAAAAAGTTTTGTTAAAATGTAAACATGAATTAGTGTTGATGCTAACTAAGAATCTTGGTGATGTGTTTGAACAACCCAGAAATGAACAATATTTTAAGTTGGAAATGACGAATATAACCTGGAAAATTCCCCATGTAACTCCGAGCGATTTTGCAAAAAATGTAGATGTATGATATTATTAAAAGTGGTGTAAGCCTACCAATTGCATTCCGGAGTTTGTATTCATATGTTAACCCCAAGTTGGGGTGTGGGAGTCAACACAGCTGGAATGTGAAATTGTCGGCTAACCGCGAAAAACCAAGATTTGCCATAATTGGATTTACACTAAATGGAGAACTTATAACAAATAACTTATCAAATTTGAAGCTCTGAATGTTGATTTTAGTAAGAATCAGTATGCTCACCTATGTGAAATGTATACAAGATTTCAATCTAGTTACTATAATCGAAAATCACAACCATTTTTGACCCCAAATGAATTTAAATCGAAGACCCCTATTATTGTGGTTGATCTTTCATATCAAAGCGAATCAGTAAAAACTGGTCCTATTGATGTGAAAATTTCAATAGAACTGAAGACACCAAATCATGAAAATACCCAAGCTTGCTGTCTCCTCATACATGACCGTTTAGTTGAATATAACCCATTAAACGGACTAGTACAAGGAGTTGTTTAACATTAGAAAAATGTTGAAAGATACTGTTTCGATTGATGTTCAAGGTTTCTTTGATAATAATAATAATTTTATTCTAATGGAAATTGGAATTGTATTCGAAAAAGATCCAAACTTGAATAATAGGTTTAATAGAACCACCATATGATTTTACTTTGCTAAATACAAAATCTCGAAAGACTGCAATTTGGTTAACCAATACACATCACAAAAATTTTTGGAACGATGGAGAAAACAGTTTTTCACAAACTCGAAAGTATCTAAGGACAATCTCATGCGGAAAACAAATTATTTGTAAAGGTGTGGAAAGGAAACGATTTCTACAGACGTTTTTTGGGAGTCGTCAGCTCATTTATATCGAGGAAACGGGCTGTCCGTCATTAAACAGGTTTAAAAGAGACCAGTTTCCCTACTGTGAAACACACCTTAAGGGCGGGGTTTGTGCTCTTAACAATGCATACATTATTTTGACATTTTTTAAAAGTAGCTCCAAAACAATAAAATAATTTTTATACATTATTTTAAAGTTGAGACTAGATGTGTAAGGACCTACAAGAAAACAAAATTTAAAAAAAAAAGAAATTTCATGAGGAAATTGACCAATTTATTGAACAATTTAAAGGACAGATATTTTGTCACCATTTTCAATACCTTCTAAACACAAAAAACTATGTTCATGAATCGAGGTGGACATGATCTCAAAACTACGAATTATGATGAACACTTTACATTTTGTAATCCAGAAATGACGTCGGAAACGTGCGCCTGCTTCTTCTATGCAAATCGCCGGAATCAAAGCAGAAAATTAATTTCTATATATAATAAAAATATTCACAATACCAAAATAAATGAATAAATGTATTATTATGCTACAAAATAACGTGATTTCAACCCCTATTATGGGAACGTATTAGAGATAGCAGTCAGCCGTGAGGTCGTTGACGTGAGGCCCATGATCTTGTCAATGAGCGTGCGCCTTCTGGGTTGTGCATGTGTCCCTTTTATTGCGGTCAGGAGGTCGCATATACTTTGCTGCACATACACACAATCATACTCAGGTAGCCAATAGGGGACAGTTTGGTAAAAATCATTTCGAGTTTGGGAAAAATCAAAGATTTTCATTTGTTGAATTTCGAGAATGCACATTTTTGGGTAAAAGAAGAGGAAAAATCAAAGATTTTCATTTGTTGAATTTCGAGAATGCACATCTTTGGGTAAAAGACGAAGATGAAAACCTATATAAAATTTCCTTATAAGTTGTGTAACCATATTTAAAAGTGTAAGACGAGATTGTTGACTTAGATAGACAACATGCATTCAGTTAAAATAAATAATTTTCTGAACGCATTTGACGGAATTCTGTTCAATGCACACTATGTACGGCTCCAGTTCATATAATCAAAACTCTTTGAATGTGATGGTGGTAATATGAAAATATCTATTCATGGAAATCATATGAACACCTGCGTGTGGAGCAGTGATGCAGCCACCGAGGGAGTTGATACTTGTGTATGCCATCGAATTTCGGATTACAAAAAGGAAGCACTCAACATTATGAGTATATACTATAATCTTGAAAAAAGAATGAAAAAGATTAAATAACGTAAAAAACACGTTCGCAATACCAAAATAAATGAATAAATGTATTATTATGCTACAAAATACACTTCTGACTTTTTATTTCGAGTTAAATTTACAGGTATGGAGAATGGAAAATATTTCCTTGACTGAGATATGTCGGCTACTTGCGAGTTGTTGCGCGGTCGTGATTTCAACCCCTATTATGGGAACGTATTAAAGCTAGCAGTCAGCCGTGAGGTCGTTGGCGTGAGGCCCATGATCTTGTCAATGAGCGTGCGCCTTTAGGCTTGTGCATGTGTCCCTTTTATTGCGGTCAGGTAATGGACAGGTGCGCATGTTCGGGTAGCTCTTGCTTGAATCCCTTTTATGACATGTTTATGACCCATTTGTGGAAAGGAGAGAATCTTAGAGAATTTACCAGTTAAACGTTCTGGGGCGGAAACAAAAATGTGTGTTTGAAAATATTTCACATCTGAGAATCATTAACTTGTGAGATTTATTTTATTGAGGTTCTTTTGATTTCTAAATTAGTTTTACAATCATAGAAAACATTATTCCCCAACATGATCGGACATGTTCCTCTAAGATAACCATCTTTGAATACTTTGGGTGTGCGACCTTTCACACGTGCACAGCAACACCTGTGATAATGAGGCAAAAGGGTACGTGATCACACCTTTCCCCAACATGATCGGATATGTTCCTGTAAGATAACAACCTTTGGATACTATGGTTGTGCGACCTTTCACACGTGCACCTTACTCACCTGACTATTAATTGCACATAATGAGGGGAAGGATACATGATCAATATTGTCACATGGGGATGTGGGGGCGATGGGGGTAATTAAGTATACTCTTTATAGACATGATCGTGACATTTTTATGAGTTCAAAGTCCATTAAAATCACTTAATTTATTGGACTATGCTAATTGTCCCAGAACCCGCATAGGTTAATGAGGGGGAGGGGGGGCTTGGGGCCATTAATATGCTAATTGTCCCAGAATCCGCGTTTCCATACTACTATCTTCTTCACCTTCATATTCCCTAACAGATTTGATGATCGCTCTTGATATTTGGATCTATTATCTCAATCTGATAATCCTCAACCAATTTTATTTTATGAGAAAGCTGCGATCTTAAGTTTACGATCTCCTCCTTTAATGGATTTAATTCAAAATTTACAATTGGTTTTATTAAATCTCCTACATTTAATATTGTATTATTTGTAACCGCCTGATGGTTCGTATGTTCTTAAGGCGGATTCATGTGGAGTCTTTTATTTGCTCCAGTCTGGCTGGTTGAAGGTTCTGACATTTTGAGAAATTTTTCGAAGTTAAAAATTAGGTCTTCCACTTTGTTTTTATATTTCCTTTTTCACAAATTTCTTATATAATAATAAAATATATGTAGTATCGCTCACGAATAGTCCTCCTTATTTCTTATTGTTGTTTGCTGATCCTGTTGGGGTCTTCCTGCTCTTGGTTGTTCATCCTGCTTAGGGTCGTCCTTCTTTATTGGTTTTCAGATTTTTGGGGTCTTCCTTCTTTTATTTTTGACGAGGGATTGCCCTTCAGCCTGTTTTCTTGAATGTTTCTATACCCTTGCAGAGGGTATATTGATTTCAGTCAGAAGTTTGCAACGCAGTGAAGGAGACGTTTCCGACCCCATAAAGTATATATACTCTTGATCAGCATGACTAGACGAGTCGATCTAGCCATGTCCGTCTGTCCGTCCGTTTCTACGCAAACTAGTCTCTCAGTTTTAAGGCTATTGGGCTGAAACTTTCCCGAAAGTCTTATATCTTTTGCAGGTAGTATATAAGTCGGAACCAGCCGGATCGGACAACTATATCTTATAGCTCCCATAAGAATAATCGGAAAAAAAAATTTAAGAAATTATATCTTTGGTGTTTTTTAGCATATAACCTCTTAAGCTTGGAAATAACATTTTTTAATTATTTTTGAGTTTCGAATTAAATTTTATGAAAATCGGAAGACTATATCATATAGCTGCCATAGGAACGATCGGAAAATTGGTGGAAAAATAATATGAAACAAATTATAGCTTCGGTGTTTTTCAACATATAACCTCTTACGCTTGGAAATAACATTTTTTAATCAGTTCTGAGTTTCGAATTTAATTTTATCAAAATCGGACGACTATATCATATAGCTGCCATAGGAACAATCGGAAAATTGGTAGGAAAATAATATGAAACAAATTATAGCTTCGGTGTTTTTTGACATATTATCTTATAGTATTGGGAATATCATTTTTTGTGTTTTTAAATTTAATAATTATAGCTGCAAGCTATTTATAATTATAAGCTTCGGCTTGCCGAAGTTAACTTCCTTTCTTGTTTGATGATGGTTTCGATGATTTTTTTGTTAATTTTTGTTTTAAAAAAATTTTTAATTTAATTGTTTTTTCCGATGGTTATTTGTTTCGATGATTTCTTGTCATTTTTGAATTTTTATATTGTCCGAGCAGTGAATTTATGTTACGATCACTATTTTGTAATTTCAGATATAAGGGGGTTATTTCATAAAATATTTTCAACGGTTTTGATGACATTGTGAGAAACAACGTAACCGAGAAAGTTAGTTTCTAATTTAAAAAACTTTTATTTTTCATGTTTGCATTCAACAAAATTTTAGTTATTACAATTAAATCTTTGTTAATATGTTCCATCGTTTTTGAAAATATAATAATTTCATCTGTATAAACAGGACACGTTTTACCTACTTGTTCTCTTAAAATATCATCCATTGCTCGTTTGCATATTGTAGAAGCGTTTGTTAAACCAATGGGATAGGAATTCGTATTTCCCATTTTCCAGAATGAGGTTTTCTGAATGTCTGTTTTATTCATGAGAGTCTGATGAAATCCAGATTCCAGATCAATTGTGGAAAAGTATGTAGCTTTTCCATGATTTGACAAAATCACCGAAGGGTCCTGCATTGGATATCTATCAGGTATAGTATTTTCATTGAGTTTTTTAAATCTATTACTTGTCTGAGTTTTGGAGTTCCATCTTCGATGAAACCCTTTTTTGGTACTACTAGTACAGGGGAATTATACTTCTACTTGTCCTTATAAATTCTTCTTTAAGCATTGGAATAATTTCAGAGTTTACAAAATCTGAAGCTGATAGAGCATTAGGATACTGTTTGCTGTAAATAGCTCTATCATTTGCGGTATTTATTTCACCGCGTATATCTGTCCTAAAAGGGAACTGAATATTTATTTTTGAATCCTCCTCAATGATTATATTCAACATTTCATTCTCCAAATCTTTTCTTTGATCTGCAGATGATATTTATATATTGTTTATTTTGTTGGTTATCGGATAATTCAACGATGGCGGTTCAGGATATTGACCCCCAACTTTTATTTTTGTCGGATAACTCAACGACGGCGTGTTCAGGATTTGTATATCCCAAATTTTTTTTTGTCGGATAATTCAACGACGGCGTGTTCAGGATTTTTATAACCCAAACTACATTCGCTTTGATTACCCACTTCAGATTCTGATCTTAATTGAGTCTTTTTATCAAGGTATTTTTTAATTTATATTAATGGTGTTATCTTCTATTAAGGAAAGTTGGTTTAAAATGTTCCCGTTGTCACAATTTAATTTTTCTTCCTTTCCTTAATATCTAATTACTCCTTTAGCTGTATCAATCACAGCTCCTATTTTTTCAAAAGGTTATAACCAATATGGGCTTACAATATCGGCTTGGATGTTTACAGTATCCGTTTGGTGCGGAGTCTGTGAAACTGTTCTGGGTGGGAATAATTTGGGGGCGTAGTTGAGAGAAATAGGTGACCACGGACTTATCTCATAGTCAAGCAGAGCTATTTGGAGATTGGCTCTCGGCCCAAAGTTATTTATAAATTAGGTAAGTCACAATTTAATATTTCTTCCTTTCCTTAATATCTAATTACTCCCTTAGCTGTATCAATCACAGCTCCTGTTTTTTTCAAAAGGTTATAACCAATATGTAAATCTTAATCTAGCCCAACTATTTCATAAAATATATATCGTGAATTAAATATAGTTATCATATAATAGTATTTAATAGTTGATTATCCATTTACTGTGGAAACTCTTTTATATATTGGAAGCTTATTTCAATTTTTATAAATTCCTGCTTTAATATAGCACGAAGTAACCCCAGTGTCAATTAATAATTTTAACTTTTTATTTATTTTCCAATCATTTCTTATTAAGTAGGGTAATCCTACTCCTGACTTTGGTCTAAGAAATGGTCCTCACCAAAGCATAATTTGTCATTCCCGTTATCTTGTTTCTTAATATTGATTAGGCAGAATAAAAACATTCACTGCCTCTGGCATATTCCCCCATAGCTATTTCACCTGATTCTCTCCAACTAACATATTTGTCTTCCTCACCTTTATATTCTCTAACCCATTTGATGATCTCATAAGACGTGTCTCATCTAATATTGGGATCAATAAACTCTATCTGATAATCTTCATCCTTTTTTTACTTTGTAAGATAACTGCGATCTTATGTTCACAATCTCCTCTTTTAATGGATTCAATTCACAATTTGATCTTTAAAATCTCCTACATTTAACATTGCATTATTTGTTACCACCTGATGGTTTGTATTTTCTAGATGTTCATTATGTGAGGTATTTTATTGTTTGTTCCAGCCTGGCTGGTTAAAGGTTCTGAAGGATTCATATTAAGAATTTTTTCAAAGCCAGAAATTAATTCTTACACTTTGTTTTTTATTTTCCGTACTCAAATTCTTAATTATGTAAGTGTATTTTTTATTTTTTTAACTTCACTTATTCACTTTTACATTTTTATAGCTCGAACTTATTTTATATTCACTTCTCTTTACTTTACACTCGATTCAACTGCTCGAACGGTCTGCCCTTTAGTTCAATGATCAATAATCAAACCTCGGCTTAAGAGTTTTATCTTAAATTTGCTTATCTCAAAATGGATTAAGAGAGTGACTCAAGAGAGTCGGAAAAATAGGATGATGCAATTTGGCAATTAAAATTAAATTTCGTCCGGAAATTGGTGTTTACGTTAGCGGACTTTAAGGATCGCTTTGGGGATCTTTTGTTTACGTTAGCGGACTTCAGAGGACGTTTTGGGGATCTGATATTTACAATATCGGCTTGGATGTTTACAGTATCCGTTTGGTGCGGAGTCTGTGAAACTGATCTTGGTGGGAATAATTTGGAGGCGTAGTTGAGAGAAATAGGTGACCGCGGACTTATCTCATAGTCAAGCAGAGCTATTTAGAGATTGGCTCTCGGCCCAAAGTTATTTATAAATTAGGTAAGTGCCCCTAAACAATGTGTCATATAACTTGCATCCTTATAGCTAAGAAAATGGAGTTTTAATGGAGTATAATAGAAAAGAAAACAAAGGAATTTTACAAGATCTATGAAAACAATCTATCTTTCTACGAAAGTGTCGAAGAACTAGAGTTTGACGTCGAAAACATTTTAGACATCCTGAAAGAAAGGATGAATTCTTCCAAAGCAAAAACGGAGGTAATAGTGGGGTAATGGTAAAGGAAAAGGCTGATGAAGGTGTATTACCGAAAATAAAAACTTCCGACCTCTTTAGGAGAAGGAAAAGAGTTTGACTTATTCTCTGAATTATTCTAATTATTTTTATATAATAATTTATAATAAAGATGATCTGAGCACATCTCTAAAATATAACTATCTAAAATCCGCTCTCAAAGGCGAAGCAAGGAGTGTATAGTTGTGTCCCCTTGTATTAGGTCAACAAGGTGTCATTGTAAGAGAGGTTCCCAGTCAAAGACAAACACAAAAGAATAACTTCAAAACGTTATAATTATTCTGATCTCAAAATGTACAAGTGTATGGCAAAGTGCAAAATTCGTTAGACCGGCAGCGTGCGTTCAGCGTTGTTCGACCGTGCAGATTGTTGCTTTCTTTTTCGTTCCTTCTCATGCTCTCGCCCTACACCGGTCCAGATAAGCGAACGATCAGCTGATCGGTTTGCTCTCAAACTATCGGGACAAGCAGTAAACTGAACAAGAAGTATGGTCGCTCACTTGCTAATGGGGAACTACTAACCATGAAAACTATGAAAATAAGAGACAAATTTTCTCTCATCAGCTTAATCGATTTATGTAACGCATATAAAGAAAACTAAAGAAATTTAAGTACTAGACGACGTAATGTATTTCTTTGAACAACGTTTTAGTTCTCTTGCCCCATCACAAGGTGAGTAAAAAGAGCCTTTTGAAAAAGTTGTAAGTACCTTTGTTAAGAAGGCTGTCTACTTTGTAAAATGGTTGGCCATTTTGTGACAAATTGTTATAAATTCAAAGGAATGAGTCCGGTGGAAAGAGTGGAATTTCTCACAAAACAGCACTTGTGCAATATATGCTTTAGGAATTCATCTTTCGAAAAGTGTAATTCAGAATATTTATGTTCAGTTTTCCAAAAACCACATCACACTATGCTCCATGTCCAGAAAGAAGGAAAAAGATAAACACTTGTGTCACAAAAGAACAAACCTTACTAGCAACAGCCTTGATTAAAGTAAAGTCAAATAATGGTAGCTAAAAAAAACCTAGAGCATTAATTGATAGTGGGTCGCAATGCACAATTATATCGGGAGACTTTGCACAAATATTAAATTTAACAAGAATAAGAGTATCACTGAGGTTAGTGGTGTGTCCTGTTCAGACACTTGTACCTCAAAATATAAAGTGAATATAAGTATAACAAGGAAGAACGCTATAGTCGAGTACCTCGACTATCAGATACCCGGTACTTAGCTTAAGGGACCAAAGGAAAATGGAGATATGCAAGCAGCAAAGCGAGATTGAAATGCGCCACCTACCGGCGGTAGACAGATTTAAGCGATGTGAGCGTTAGAGTGGGCGTGGCAAAGTTTTTTTGGACCAATCGATAGGTATTGACGAGACCAATACAGTTCAGTTAACATTTTTTATCGAGCATGAAAATTGTGGGCGCCCCAGGCTTGGGCGGTTTGTGGGCGTTAGAGTGGGCGTGGCATATTCGCGTAACAAACTTGCGGTGCGCTTAAGCCTACGGAATCTAAATCTGAAATCCCATTTCTCTACCTTTGATATTTTCCGAGATATCCACGTTCATATTTACGATTTTTTAAAGTTTGTGGGCGGTTTGTGGGCGTTAAAGGGGGCGTGGTAAACTTTTTTTGGGTCAATCAATAGGTATTGATGAGAACAATACATTTCAGTTAAAATTTTTAATCTAGCATCAAAACTGTAGGAGCCACAGTTTTGGGCGGTTTGTGTGCGTTAGAGTGGGCGTGGCACTCTGCTGAAACAAACTTGCGCTGCGTTAGAAGCTTAGGAATCTGCACCCCCATCGCAATAGCCTAGCTCTTATAGTTTCCGAGATCTCAGCGTTCATCCGGACGGACAGACAGACGGACAGACGGACATGGCTAGATCGACTCGGCTAGTGATCCTGATCAAGAATATATATACTTTATGGGGTCGGAAACGCTTCCTTATGCCTGTTACATACTAGTATATCCTTTTACTCTACGAGTAACGGGTATAAGAATGCGCGAAAATAAATTCGATTCTCTAAACATTAAAGCCATCATTCTTGCGAAACCAATGAAGGCTTCCAAAACTAATGAAGGCTTTGCCAATCAAAACATCAAGTATTTATATATATCATTTTTATCATTATTATACCCGTTACTCGTAGAGTAGAAGGGTATACTAGAGTCGTCGGAAAGTATGTAACAGGCATATGGAAGGGTTTGTATATATATTTGTATATATATTCTTGATCAGGATCACTAGCCGAGACGATCTAGCCATGTCCGTCTGCCCATCTATCTGTCCGTCCGGATGAACGCTGAGATCTCGGAAACTATAAGAGCTAGGCTATTGAGATGGGGGTGCAGATTCCTAAGCTTCTTACGCAGCGCAAGTTTGTTTCAGCAGCGTGCCACGCCCACTCTAACGCCCACAAGACGCCCAAAACTGTGGATCCTACAGTTTTGATGCTAGAATAAAATTGTTAACTGAAATGTATTGTTCTCATCAATACCTATTGATTGACCCAAAAAAAGTTTACCACGCCCCCTTTAACGCCCACAAACCGCCCACGAACTTCAATAAATCGTAAATATGACAATCAAACAAACAATCAAAGATAGATAATTGGTATCTCATATTTAGATTCCGTAGCCTTGAGCGGCGCACAAATAAATATAGCGTTCTGTCTTGCTTTTATATGGATGACCTAATGACAGGTGCTAATTCCATAAAATAAGCCAAAGATCACGTTGAACATATTACCTTTGAATTAGAAAAGGTGGGTCTTAACTTAAGAAAATGTATTTCCAATGTCTTACAAATATCTTCAGCTTTGGAAAGAAATGAAAAAAATAAAGTATTATATCAAAACTAATAGATAGAGGCAGGACAGCAATTGGATGTGAAAACGAAAGCATATGGATGGAGTGTGTCAACGATTAATTAAAAATGGGAATAATAAAGAGGAGTTTATTTGACGGCTAGTGGACGAAATAAGAACATTAAAGGAGATTGATTGGAGACACGTTAGATCAGAAGTCAACCCACCAGACGTAGCATCAAGGGAAATAACGCTAGAGAAATTGCTAGAATGTGAAATTTGGTGAAACGGACCACAATCATAAAAGTACTGGCCAAAAGAGGAACAAGTAGGTAGTATAATTGTCATACCACCTTATTACGGAAATCATTCATTTTAATATACATATTGGGACTAAAATCAAAATATTAGGATTAAATCCATTTTTAGATAAAGATTGATTATAAAGATTGGGATATAGATTACAGAACTCCAGCGCAGAATTTCATATAAAATATCCCTTAATTCTAGATAACATAACATAGGGAAACATTGCACGGCGGAATTAATCTGATGATATTCAAAGAAATTTTTGGATATTCAGATTAAGGAACAGCCTAAAGCAGTATCTGAAGATATCAAGATACAGACAAATTACGGCAAAACAAATCATGGGAAATTTACCAAAGCATAAAACAAATATGGCCCATCCATTTCTGAATACTGGAGTGGACTATGCTGGCCCATATCATATAAGATGTTCAAAGAATCGAGTCCATAAATCTTATAAGGGTTACATTGCTGTATTTGTATGTATGGCAATAAAGGCTATCCATTTAGAAGTTGTATGTGATTTGACTTCAGATGCCTTTTTAGCTGCACTAAGGAGATTCTTTTCTTTTTCTTTCTTTGCTAATTATTTATTTTATCTTCTCTCTTTGGATACTAACAATAAGTTTATCAAATCTTATACTAATTTACCTAACTAACAGTCATATGACTGGTATTAAGGTAAGGGGCCTCGAAAGTTATTGCTGGGTCGGGAGGTCGTTGCGTTGTAGGCGGGATCTGCTGGAAACCCAAGTCAAGCCTCTTTCGCGTCGATTTGGGTGCACAGAGAGTTTTTCATTGTAAGATGCTTTTTGTTTGTCTATTTCATCTTTTACGGCAAGAATGCCGTGGTCCCGTTGGACACTGGTGCCCCAGTGTTAGTTCGCAGGACTTTCGATTGAGCGCGCTGTGTAATGTCTATGTTGCTGCTGCTCGCGTTCCACCATAGCTGGGAGCCATATGTCCAGATGGGCTGGAGAGTGGAGTTGTAGACCATATGTTCAGATTGGCTTGAGAGTGGAGTTGTAGAGCAAGACCTTGAAGTCGAATGGGCGAATGGGCGTTAAGGATCCATTGGAACCTGTTGGCTTTTAGTTTTAGATGTACTTTCTTGCGTTCGATGCGTCTTCTCCAGGTTAGTCGTCTGTCAAGGTGGACGCCGAGATACGTGACTTCGTTGACTTGGGGAATCTGCATACTATTGTAAGGATGCTCTCTGGCCAGGATATAACTCTCAGTCGGACGGGCTGGACCTTCGGGCGAGGCCGCAGCCGGGTTCTATTGTACGTGGCCGAGGTATGAGGCCCGCGAGTCCAAAAATTCCACGGGCTGGACCTTCGGGCGAGGCCGCAGCCGGGTTCTATTGTACGTGGCCGAGGGTTGAGGCTTGCGAGGCCAAAAATTCCACGGGCTGGACCTTCGGGCGAGGCCGCAGCCAGATTCTGTCGTGGTTGGCCGGCTGAAAGCAAGTTTGATTAGTCAAAGTCGGAAGTGTCTGCCCTTCCGCTACAGTGTGGGAGTTAATAGGACACGATGGGATCTACCACCTCGTGGGGGGTTAATAGGGCACGAAGGGATCTACCACCTCGTGGGGAGTTAATAGGGCACGAAGGGATCTACCACCTCTTAGGGGGGGGGGGGGGTTTTATAGTGCACGAAGGGATCTACCACCTCGTGGGGGGGTTAATAGGGCACGAAGGGATCTACCACCTCGTGGGGAGTTAATAGGGCACGAAGGGATCTACCACCTCGTGGGGAGTTAATAGGGCACGAAGGGATCTACCACCTCTTGGGGGGTTAATAGGGCACGAAGGGATCTACCACCTCGTGGGGGGGGTTAATAGGGCACAAAGGGATCTACCACCTCGTGGGGGTGGGGCTTATAGGGCACGAAGGGATCTACCACCTCGTGGGGGGGTTAATAGGGCACGAAGGGATCTACCACCTCGTGGGGAGTTAATAGGGCACGAAGGGATCTACCACCTCGTGGGGAGTTAATAGGGCACGAAGGGATCTACCACCTCGTGGGGGGGTTAATAGGGCACGAAGGGATCTACCACCTCGTGGGAAGGTTAATAGGGCACGAAGGGATCTACCACCTCGTGGGGAGTTAATAGGGCACGAAGGGATCTACCACCTCGTGGGAAGGTTAATAGGGCGCGAAGGGATCTACCACCTCGTGGGGAGTTAATAGGGCACGATGGGATGTACCACCTCGTGGGGAGGGGGGAATTAAGCGGGAGAGTGAGGGGGTCTTCCGCCTCACTGCGCACTAACCTAGTGGATGAAATTCAGAAGATCGGGATAATGCATATGTGTCTAGCGTAAATAATTTACCGCTTCCAATTGGGTCATCGATCGTTGGTAACCTGAATCGCTCGGGGAACAAAGGGGTGCGGGGGGGGGGGGGGGGGTTGCAAAACCCAATATGTATATCATTACGGCTTGTCCTTTCCTTTCGTATAAGTTCACTCAGTTTTTTTATAGTGTTTAATTGTTCCTGGGTTTCACTGCGCCGATTACACTGATTCACTAACCTTGCTTCCTACCGACCGTGCTTTCTTTTCCGCGTGTTCCTTTGTTTCTCTCGTCCGCGTGCGCGACCGTTCGCCTCGAGTTACCAGAGCCAAGAGACCCCGGAAACCGCCGTGTGGCCCTCTCATCCTTTTTCCCATTGCCTTGCCAGATCGGCTTGGTACTTTCTCTATTTTCTAGTATTTTTCCCCATGGTTGCCACCTCGGGCGGATGGTGCGGAACCAAACTTGACCTATTTTGGTTTTGCACACGAAAATCCATATGTTCGCTTTCCACTTACTCAATCATAATCCTTCATTTTATATCTCTTACTTACTAATGATAATAATGCCAAACTTAGATAACTACTGCTTATATACATATTGTGGCGGTCTAGCCGTCAGCAGGATCGTCACACCCCCCTTTCCTACCGGGGGCTGATGATGAGCCGTCCGTCGCTCTTCATGGTGACGACGTAGTGCCAATCCGTCCCTTTAACGGCGAAGCGAACACGGTGTCCTCGTCCGGCTTGTTTGGCCGCCCTCTCCTTGTTCAAGCTCCCTACCTATCGGTGCAGTGAAACCTCGACTTAGAATACTTAGATAATAACATTGTGTGTTAGTACAATTCAACTAAGAAATTATCGTGTGAACCTCTACCCTGATTAACCTCTCGTGTCGCCTCCCAGGGCAGTCTCGTCGTCTTCTTCCGCGGCTGCATTCCCAAAGTCCTCAGAGTAATAGGGTTTCAGCTGGCTGATGTTGGCAGAGCGTGAACGTCTTTCCCCTGGGCGTCGCAACAGAACCAGGTTAGGGGATGTGAACCTCACTACGGTGTAGGGACCGTCATATTTAGGGGCCGATTTGGTGGCGAAACCTTCGGCCGCCTTCGAGAGAGGATGTTGGCGTAGCCACACTTTGTCACCGAGCTTCGGTCTTCACTCACGGCGTCGAAGGTTGTAATGGCGTGCTTGCTCTTGGGAAGCACGTTGGAGGTTGGATCTGACAATATCGAAGATTCCTCTGAGTTGGAGCGCTTTTCCTGCTGGGTCCTTAGATATCACCGCTGATCCAGGGGTGACCTCGTCGTATAACATAGTAGGGAGTTTGGGCTCGCGTCCTTGCGCCAGGAAGGCGGCACTATATCCCGTAGAGTCCAATACACTTGGTTTGATGGCGAGCGCTATTTCCGGTAATAGCTCGTCCTAGGAACTTTGGTCTCCCTCGGTGAGTTGGGCTATCATCGTCTTGACCGTCCGATTCGTCCTCTCGGTAGGGTTCTCCTGTGGACAGTATGGACCAGTATATTGGATCTCTACCCCTATCGTGTGGAGGTACTCTTTCAAGATGCGGCTGGTAAATTGAGTACCGTTATCGCAGACGAACTTCCGAGGGATGCCGACTCGGCCCAGTATCCGTTCCTGGAATGCCTTCTGAACTTGGGCGGCGGTAGCTTTCCGTAACGGGATCAACTCCACCCATTTAGAAAAAACGTCATGAAATACGAGGAGCATGGTGTTTCCGTGTTTCGACCGGGGTAGTGGGCCGACAAAGTCTGCGCATAAAACGTCAAACGGTTCGCTCGTTATGCGGGTTTACATTTTGCCTGCCGCTTTCATCTGGGCGGTTTTGAACTTCTGGCACGACTCGCAGCGCTGGATGTAACGCTTCGCGTCCCTAAACATACCGGGCCAGAAATACCTCTGAGATAGTCGAGAAACGGTTTTTCGGACGCCCAGATGTCCAGCCGTGGGCGCGTCGTGGCATTCTTGGAGGACTCGGACTCTATTTGAACTAGGGACACACAGTTTCCACGGGAAGTAGTCCTCGTCATCAGATCTGTGTCCCAAATTCCGGCATAGTTGCCCATTTTCCATCATGTAGTCTGAGAACTTCTCGGGGTATTCTTTTATCTTAGCTCGCATACCTTGGATCCATTTACAGGGTGTGTCCACTTCGGCCATCTGTTGCAAGACTCCACAGGGTTGCGGGGATAACGCGTCCGCCACCACGTTCAATTTGCCTCGACGGTACCGCACGTTGAACTGGAACTGTTGCAATTCCAGCGCCCATCTTGCTACCCGACCGGAGGGACTTTCGATGGAGCTCAACCATTTGAGGGCTAGGTGGTCGGTAACCACCTCGAACCGATACCCTTCCAAGTAGCATCGCATTTTCCTGATAGCCCATATGATGGCCAGACACTTTTTTTCCGTCGTCGTGTAATTGCCCTCCGTGGCTGTGAGTCGACGGCTGGCGTACGCGATGACTCTCTCCTGGCCTCTTGCGACAAGACCGCTCCTAGCCCCACGTCGCTAGCGTCCGTTTGCAACACAAACGTCTTGTCGAAGTCGGGGCATCCCAACACGGGGTGGTGGTTAACCTTCTTTTTACCTCTTCTAGCGCGTTCTGTTGCTCGGGACCCCATGCCCACTTCCGCCCTTTCTTCAACAGGGCAGTCATTGGTTGTACCACGGTTGCGAAGTTAGGGACGAACCGGCGATACCACGAAGCCATGCCTAGCCACTGTCGGAGCTCCTTGAGGCATGTAGGGGACTTAAGGTTGGTAATGGCCGTCACTTTCTCCGGGTCAGTCTGGACTCCTTCGGCGCTAGTCACGTGGCCTAGGTAAACTAACCTTCGCTTGAAAAACGCGCACTTCTTTGGGTTCACCTTCAGGTTCGCCCTCCGCAGCCTACGGAAGACTTCGCCCAGGTTGGCCAAATGTTATTCCTCCGTGGCGCCTATAACGATGATATCGTCCAAATAGGCGAGGGCGAACGGCTCCATGTCCGCACCAATCACTCTATCCAAAGCGCGCTGGAAGGTTGCGCTGGCCGAATGAAGTCCGAAGGGTCATGTTCCACTGGTGCAGGCCTCTGCCCGGAACGGTGAAGGCCGTGAATTGACGGCTATCCTTTGCCATGGGTATTTGCCAATAACCGTTCTTTAAGTCCAACGTCGAAATGTATCGGGCTTGACGTAGTTTTTCCAGGATGTGGTTGATTCTGGGGACGGGGTACGCGTCGGGCACTGAGTGAGCGTTCAATTGTCTATAATCAACGCACATGAGCCATTCACCCGTCTTTTTTTTGACCAACACTATGGGTGCGCTATGCGGGCTCCGTGAAGGTTCGATGGCGTCTTCTCGGAGTAGTTCATCCACTTGGGCGTCAATCACGATCTGCATTGCCGGATTCCTTGGGTAGTACCTTTGTTTCACGGGATTATCGTCTCGCATTATAATCCAATGCTCCGCCACGTGTGATACACCTCGAAGCTCCTTGAAGAGCGTCAAATCTCGGGTAATGAATTCCCGCTGGTCGGGTCTTAGGTCATCCTCTTCCGTCATAGATTCTCCATTCCCTGCTTCTTCGATTTCGTCCGGCCGAAAGTCCTCCAAGGCTCTTTCCGGTTCGTCGCACCTCCTGATCTCGTCTCCTCCGCGGTCGTCCTTTCGTTCTCCTGATGGGGTCATCTGACGCATGATCCGGTTGTGCGCGTGGACCTCACTCTGCTCGGTATACATAGCGTCCTTATCGTCGGATTCCTGCTTCCCTAGAACCGTCGTACTCCTTCCTTCGAGTACTTCCGGGCTCGTATCCTCTGAGTACATCCGATCGATTTTACTTGGCCGCAGTCGGGGGTCCTCCGCCGACGGGCTCAATTTTACCTTTAAGGTGGCTTCTCCGCACTGTATCTGTGTTCTCATCGCCGCCAAGAAGTCCATGCCTAATATCACGCGATCCACCATGGTTGGCATCACCAAGAATGGCATCCACACTCGCGTGCCGGCTAATACCACGCGAGTGCGCCATAGCTTCTTCACTGCCAGGCTCGACCGATCAGCTAACGCTATCGTAGTGATGATCTCTTTCATCTCCTCCGGTCTCGCTACCATACGAACGTACCCTTCGCTCGCAAAGCTCCTCGACGCTCCCGTATCCACCGTGGCGTCCACCCATCGACCTCCGATCTGCACGGTAGCAGTGATCAGGCCGTTGCTTATCCTTAGTGGTGGGTTCCTTGATGTCGGGCTGCGACTTCGCTCGTCTCCGCTGCGCCCGCATCTCGGCGAAGACGTCGTTCGTTTCCCGGGGTATCTCGGCGACAGCAATCGACAGTCAATATATTCCTACGACCACAGTCCCAACAAAAGTTCAGGCGTGCATTAGTACAACCCCGTCTAAAGTGGCCGACTTCTGCGCACCTGCTACAAGCTCGCTGGACGTCGATGTTCGATAGGGGCTGTCTGATCATTTGATGAGTTGCATTCCCTCCTTGAATTGGTACCTCTGGGCTTCGAAAGGGGTTCGGCGTCCGAATAGGGTTGGTCTTATCCCGGTCCGTAGCCCCCATGCTAGGAATGCCTGCGCGACTCGACGTCAGCTGTCTCATACTTTCGTATTCCGTCGCCATGCGGGTTAATTGTTCCAGCGTCTCGAACTCGTGGCGTCTTATATACAGACGATATTCTGGTGCCATATTTTCATAGATCCGATAAAGTTCTTCCTCCTTTTGGTATCCGGCTTGCTGCTTCTTGGTCCTTAACTCGACCAACTATTCCTTAAATGTCTCGTCCACTCCCTGGATATGGGTTCGGATCGCGTCCTCTATCCGCTCGAAGTAACGCAAGAAGAAACCTAAGAACTCGGCCCGAAACTCCGCCCACGTAGATGTCTGTAAGTGGCTCGTGCGGAACCATCGTGCTGCTTTACCTTCAAAAATCTCTGACATGGCGCGGGGTACCACCTCCTGGTTAATTCCATATGTTGCTATTTTCTCCTCCAGTTCGGCGATCAAGGTCAGAGGGTCTGATTGTTTATTGCAGTGCGCGAACCTCCCTTTCCTTCTCCTTTTGCTCTATCGCTTGTCTACTTTTCCATCTCCGTTTGCTCTTTGCAGTCCTTCGATCTAACGGTTTGTAACGCTCGGCAGTGGCGCGATTCTTCGGGATAAAGATCTTTATCTTAGTGGGTCTTTGGGCCACTTTGGTGTTGCTCTAGTAAGCCTCAATGTCCCTGTTCGGGCGCCACTTGTAAGGTTACTCTCTGGTCAGGATATAACTCTCTCAAGAGTAATATTCGCGGGGCGAACGATGATTTCTGATCAATTATCCCGGAGATTCTACGTCTATCCGCTGGAGGGGGGGGGGGGGGGGGGGGGGGGGGGGGGGGGGTATTCCAGGACCTATGAGGTTACGGTAACATCAGAACACCAAGCCCTTTCGTGTCGGAAAATTCCACGGGCTGGACCTTCGGGCGAGGCCGCAGCCGGGTTCTATTGTACGTGGCCAAGGTATGAGGCCCGCGAGTCCTGGCTGGACCTTCTGGAGAGGCCGCAGCCAGATTCTGTCGTGGTTGGCCGGCTGAAAGCAAGTTCGATTAGTCAAAGTTGGAAGGGTTTGCCCTTCCGCTACAGTGTGGGAGTTAATAGGACACGAAGGGATTTACCACCTCGTGGGGGGTTAATAGGGCACGAAGGGATCTACCACCTCGTGGGGGGGGGGGGGGTTGTTTATAGGGCACGAAGGGATCTACCACCTCGTGGGGGGGTTAATAGGGCACGAAGGGATCTACCACCTCGTGGGGAGTTAATAGGGCACGAAGGGATCTACCACCTCGTGGGGAGTTAATAGGGCACGATGGCATCTACCACCTCTTGGGGGGTTAATAGGGCACGAAGGGATCTACCACCTCGTGGGGGGTTAATAGGGCACGAAGGGATCTACCACCTCGTGGGGGTGGGGTTTATAGGGCACGAAGGGATCTACCACCTCGTGGGGAGGTAAATAGGGCGCGAAGGGATCTACCACCTCATGGGGAGTTAATAGGGCACGATGGGATCTACCACCTCGTGGGGAGGGGGGAATTAAGCGGGAGAGTGAGGGGGTCTTCCGCCTCACTGCGCACTAACCTAGTGGATGAAATTCAGAAGATCGGGATAATGCATATGTGTCTAGCGTAAATAATTTACCGCTTCCAATTGGGTCATCGATCGTTGGTAACCTGAATCGCTCGGAGAACAAAGGGGTGCGGGGGGGGACAAAACCCAATATGTATATCATTACGGCTTGTCCTTTCCTTTCGTATAAGTTCACTCAGTTTTTTTTATAGTGTTTAATTGTTCCTGGGTTTCACTGCGCCGATTACACTGATTCACTAACCTTGCTTCCTACCGACCGTGCTTTCTTTTCCGCGTGTTCCTTTGTTTTTCTCGTCCGCGTGCGCGACCGTTCGCCTCGAGGTACCAGAGCCAAGAGACCCCGGAAACCGCCGTGTGGCCCTCTCATCCTTTTTCCCTTTGCCTTGCCAGATCGGTTTGGTATTTTCTCTATTTTCTAGTATTTTTCCCTATGGTTGCCACCTCGGGCGGATGGTGCGGAACCAAACTTGACCAATTTTGGTTTTGCACCCGAAAATCCACATGTTCGCTTTCCACTTACTAAATCATAATCCTCATTTTATATCTCTTACGTACTAATGATAATAATGCCAAACTTAGATAACTACTGCTTATATACATATTGTGGCGGTCTAGCCGTCAGGCAGGATCGTCACACTATTCAATTATAGTGGACGGCATGTTTGCCTGTTAAGAGTAAACGTTATGTGCTTACATTTTTGTTCATTTATTTTAATACGCCAGTCAGATAGCCACCACTCTACTACGAGGAGGTGATTGGCTAGCTGTGTTGTTGCTCGGCCTGGACACCTCGAGCGTCTTAGGATTGCAGTGTCGTTAGTGAAAGTAGATGTTGTTAGCTGCTCGTACGTAGGGATAACCGCTGTGTATAGGAGGAACAGAGTAGGCCCTAATGCGCTTTCTTCGCTTTCGGGACTCCAGCATCGATAATGTACTCTTTAGAGGTTGTTGTTTTGCACCTTACCGCGAAGACTCTGTTGTAGAGATACGACTTAAGTAGCTTGTGTGTTCTGATTTTGTGCATAAGGCCATCTAGCCGTACTCGATCGAAGGCTTGAGATACATCGCGGAATATTGCGATGAAGTATTTCCGATGCTTAAAGACTGTGCGTATTTCTTATGTTATTCTGTTAATTTGTTCGATTGTTCCATGGTTTTGACGAAAGCCAAATTGATGAGCAGGGATAACATTGTGAGCTCCTAGTTAGAATGCATTTTTCCAACAACTTAGACAGACCCGATAATAAACTTATTGGTCTGTAGGATGAACGAATTGTGTGGTCTCTTCCGGGCTTCGGAATCATTATGATAATAGATATTTTCCATTTTCTCGAATAGTAGCCGAGACTTATGATCCCATTGAAAAGCTTACAAATAACCTCAATAGCAGAGTTTGGAAGTTAAATTATAATTTTTGGGGTATTGGGGTTCCCCGATGACTTTCGCGATCTCCTTTGGCTGAAACAATGTTGGTAGGGAAATAGTTTCATATTTGATTTGTGGTAGGACAAATGAACCAGTGGCAGAGTTCGGCTGGAAGACGCTTCGCAGATGTGAAGCAAAAGTTTCGGGTCTATCTTTGTCGCTGCGGACCCAGCTGCGTGATGAATATCTTATCGGAGTGACTGTTTCGATTGGAGAGCTCAGATTTGGGTGAGCCTTTGTACTGGTTGGCGAAAGTTTTTTAATGTGCAGCTGTGCATTTTCTGTTTCTTGCTTTAGAGCTCGATTTAGTGTGCGAGTGGCTTCCTTAAGACGTTGTTATGATGACGGAGATCTGTTGGTTTGCAAGGCACGTCGCAGGCGCCTCTTTTCTTAGTTTTGAAGTGGTTGGTTTGCCCGTCCCTGCTTGTGGTGTTGAGATAGTGGCTGCATCCACGAATACTTCTTCAAGAGCATCGGTAGAGCAGTCGATGTACGCTTCAATGTTGAAGTGAGGGGTTAATTTGATGTGTGAGCTTACATGCTTTTTATATTTAAACCAGTTGGTTCTGTGCGACGTCAGCCTGAGAGGGTGATCTGTAATTTGTGTGCTTTGAAGAAGAGTTATTAGCACTGGCGAATGGTCTGACGACAGGTTCGAAAGCGCTTTGGCGCCTATTATATTGCGGGGAATGTTTTTTGTCACCGAAAAGTCTATTAGGTCTGGAACTTTCCTGGGGTCTGTTGGCCAGTATGTGGGGCTGCCAGGGGAAACATAATCTAATTTGTTGTTCGGTTTTATGATTGCATGCACATGCATTGCACAAGGCGTGATCCCCAGTGCGTGTGTTTGGCATTATAGTTCCCTGCAGCTATAAAGCGATCTCCAAGCAAGTTGTAGAAGTCCATGAATTGTCCTTCAGAAATTTTAAAGCGAGGCGGGCAGTAGACAGCGGCTATGGTGAGGTTTCCGTTGCTTGACTGCACTTTGATAGACGTAGCTTGCAAGTTACTACTTGCAAGCCTTTGGTGAAAGTGGTGCTTGATGCGTTCACTGATTAGGATGCCGGTTCCGCCGTGGGCTTTACCATCTGGACGGTCTGTGCGGTAGAAAGTGTAGCCTCTTACTTGGAAGTTGTATTTGTTTGTGAGGTGCGTCTCTACCAGTTGAATAATGTCGATATGATTATCATTCAGGAATTGTTACTGTGTTTATGCTATGCCTATTTCATGAAATCAATTTATGATATGGGCAAATTCTTGTGTGCATAAACACCATTTCATGAATTCGATAACACACGAAAGTTGACTATGAATTCAGTGCCAGTATACGAAATGCTGAGGCACAGCCTACTTCACAGCCTACTACTCTATAGAGCTCTATATCAAATTCAAAAAATTTTATAGCTTTACTAATATCATTTCATGAATTTGTCTGTGTTGCAGAAACAGGGGCTATTATAATTTCATGTATTGGAGAATGCATGAAATTCATAGCATAAACATAGTATGTGTTACTTCAGGGTTGTGCCGTGAAACGCCATTCACAATCAAAATATATTAGCACATTTTTGGGGGCCCTAATGGGCAGAACACTAGAAATCATTTAATTCTGACTTTGTGCTTGGCATACACTTGCACAATATTTTTGATGCTTGGGATTTTTTCTTCGATTTTATATATGTATGTATGTGCATGTATGAATGTAACAATTTTGTAACAATGTATGAGTTAACACCCAAAATATTATAAAGATCCAGACTTAAGTAGAAGTAAGCATTGATTGCACAACCAATGCCCCCAAAAAAGTTCACACGAATTAAGCCACGTGCGCTGAGCTAGCACCTTTTGATTAGCGGTCGTGGGAATGCAGGATAGCCAAAGTTGACCCAAGTAGAAGTAAGCATTTATTGCACAATCAATGCCCCCAATAAAGTTCACACGAGCTAAGCCCCGCGCGCTGAGCTTGCACCTTTTAATTAGAGATCGTGGGAATGCAGAATAGCCAATTTCCAAAGTTGATCGAACCCAGCCAAGTGCATACAACAATAACAATAACTTAAATGCATTGGCCAATGACAACTAAATTTGGTCAACAGCGACAGCGATGAAGAGCAGCAGCCAATGACAACGAAGAGCGCTGGCAGAAACAGCAGCAGCGGCAGAGACGGTGGCAGCGATGGATCGACGCGTAGTTATAATAAATAATTGTTTAGCTTTAGTAAAATCAGTTCTTAATCTAACTCAGTAAAGAAAAGATTGATTTTTTTTATATCAATTAATAACCAATCTTTTAACTTATGTATGTACGGCCAAATGCAATGAAATTTGTTGTAAATCAATCCAAAAGAGAGTCTGAAAATAGGCAATATAGTAGGAAAGGGAAAACGGCGAAGTAATTTATTAATTGCCTTTGTCGGATTTAATTGGACTTGGATTTTTGACAAATCGTACAAAAAAATCATACGAATTGTATTTTCGAGTGGCTAACTGCAGACCGGCAATTAATACGATGAGAAAAGCCTTATCTGGTCAAAGATCCGTAGGACTAAAATGTCGAGGGCTGCGGGGGTGCGCCGCGGCGTCGGCGACTTTCTGGGGCAGCGGGGCGTTGTGGCTGGCTTCTAGGCGGTTGGAGCAGCTTGCAGGGGCCGGTTGTTTGGTGGGATAAACACACTCGAAAGCGCAAGCGCACATTAGAAAAAAAAACATATGCGCAAGTACTTCGTTATAAGAGTCGGGGGATCGATCGCGGTTAATTCGATTTGGCAACTAACTTAAGCCTAAAGTAAGCTATGTGCTCCAGTGCGCAGTGGAGACTTTAATTCAATGAGAGAGCGGTGTCATGGTACAGAATGCATATGACACTTATGGATAGATAAGTACTGGTACCACTGGAACTAAATCAACTCAAGGCTGTCCTATCTTTGGAGTCACCCCAACAAAAATACTGGGAACCAAAGGTTTTAGTTCAAGAACCTTTAGCCCTAAGCTTGAAGCTTTTAAATTTGGGGTGAGTTCTCTACATGCTTGGAATCCGGTGTCCAAAAGTTATCTGAACATATCATACAGAATGGAAATACAAAGGAAATGACAAGGTCAAAATGAGTGCACGCAAAAAGTATATTAAGAAAAAGATTTGGAATAATGTGGGTCTTCGAATCTACATAAAAGTCAGACTAGTCAAATCAATACTTAGACTGATATTTTCCAAAGAGCGATGGATTCCTCGGATCCATTTCTTTCAAGTGTCTGTTTAAAGGAAAGATAAAAAAGAAACAGAAAAATCCTCTTCCCAAAGAAATATAAAGTCTTCTGTAGTGGCCGTCTGCCGAAAACAAAAACACGGTTGAAAAAGAGTTGGACGTGCAATATGATTCTGATTCGGATGAAGACCTAAACGACGGATGCTCTTTAGTACTAGACGAAGAAGAAGATGATGCTTTAAACAAAAAACAATAAATTAATTAATGTATATTTCATACATGTATGTAAGAAATTAAAGTACTACCCTAAATAATCTTTGCTTACTAGTCTGAATTCAGAGTCATTCTTGTATGGGAGGCAAGAGAGGGCTTGGTAGCACAAACTTAAAAATTTGTTAAATTAAAAACAGAATGTGAAAAATTGGACCGTGGTGCATTGTAAACATTCCTGAAGATATAAACAATGATTGGGAAGTAGGGTCGCATATATCTATTTGAATAATAACATTAAATATAAAGGGCTTGGTAGCACAAACTTAAAAATTTGTTAAATTAAAAACAGAATGTGTTATTTGAATAATAACATTAAATATACCTATCCAGGATAAAAATGTCTTCGAAGAAATCAAATTTGTTAGTCTAGTAAATGCAAAAATATTTTGGTATAAAAATGTACCCGTTGAATCGAATGTACCTGAAATTGGATTGATTTTTTTTTACACTTACATTATCAAACCAAGGTCAGTGGTAGTAAAAGACCTCGATGCCTTCGTGTTATGCATAATAATGGAAAGTAAAAAAATTAAATTTTTAAAAATAGTGAATATTGTCCTTTGGATACCAAATGAAATCACAATACTAATTACTGATTCCCATGGTACCATTTGAACATCAGCTGTTTCTATTTTCGATAATCTTCACTTTAGAAGAACACGAAGGTCAATACTATATTGTTATATTATTGAATATTATTAATTTTAAACAAAAATAGCTATCATGATGAAACCTTATTAGGAAGCAAAATCGGAAGTATTTACGAAATAATGCAACTAGAACGAGGAATCAGTCTTTTCTTTAACATTAATCGGTACTGGACTTTTAGGGCTGTAGTTAATGAATTTGGAAGAAAGACTTTAAGAAATATAATTCGAGAACAGAGTAATATTACTCTACAAAATTTGCCAAACAAAGCAATTGATAAAATTATCCGCTTTCAAAATGGAAGTTGAAAAAAAAGCTAGGTATTAGAAGAAAAAAACTTAATTTAACATCTAAACGACAACGGAAATATACCCCCAGATGCGTTATAAAAAAAGTCCACAAGGAAATAAAATATTTGAGATATTTTTTCTAAAGCAATGAGTACGCATATCGAATGTATGAAAAGTTTTTTTTTTTTCTTATGCTTTGTTATTTATTTATTAAATCTTCTCCCTTTGGATACTAACAATAAGTGTATCAAATTTTAAACTAATTAATCTAACTAACAGTCATATGACTGCCTCATATTCGATTTAGCATCGCTTGTGAACAGATGTGTTTACTTTTGTGCTCTGAGTTTTTGTTTTATTCAGTGATTTTTTGCGAGTGTCTTGTGTTTGTTTTTTAACAAAGCTTTGCCTAATAGTTGTGTTAGTGTTCTTGACTAGATCCCCCAGTAAGTAAGTGGTTATAGTTATTTTAACATTTCTATTAGATTTGTTTAATCTCCTACCGTTGTTAGTGTAATTTTACACTCACTAATCTTGCTAAAACTCTTTTATTCCCACTCTCTCTCCCGCTCTATATTACAACTGTAATTACAACTCTCTCGTATACTGCCGAATTTCTGGTAGACTTTTGGTGTGCTATTCTCTTACTCTCTCTCTCTTGCTTGCTTTACATTGTACTGTTCATATTTTATTTTATTTTATTTCATCTCCTTTAAATGGCTCTTGTCTGCTGTAAGAAAAATTGTACTCTTTCGTCTTCAACTAAAGACCCTTTTATTTTCTGCTGGCTCTGCGAATCGATGATGCACGTTAAATGCGCAGTACTTACTGGCAGAGTCAAAGACTTCATTGATCTTAATTCTGGTCTCATGTGGTCATGTGGATCCTGCAAGGAAATGATGGTTAAGATGAGCGGCTTTATGAAGCAGACTCGAGACAGCCTTTTGAATCTCTCAGGTGCTTTTAAACAGCTCAATGAGGGGTTCAATTCCGTTTGTGCCCAATTTAATAATAAAAAATTACTAACTGAGTCGCCTAAACGCAAAAAAGCCAGCTTAGCGGCAGTTAATACGGTCACGGTATCCTCCCCAAATCCAAACTTGGTAGCTGCAGCAGTTTCTGTCGACACTGGGGTAAGTGAACCAACTGCGCCTAGGGATACAGCTGATTCAGGTGGAGTCACTGTTTCTCGAAGTCTGGTGGTAAAAAAATCTTCAGTGCCGGCTACGGTGCCGACCGTACCTATATGTACAGAAGGTACCGTTTCTGGCTCTCAGCTTAGTGTGGTTCAATTTGCTGCTGGGGGACGTAAGCAACTGTCAGTTGTTCCACATAGGAAGCAATTATTTGTTTCTAGATTCACCCCAGATACCACATCTGAGGATGTTTTGGAATTTATTCGTGAAAAATTCCCATCCGAGAATATTTCAGTTGAACAATTTGAACAAATTTGAACAAAAAATATTTGCACCGCCTGATGTGTTTAAGGTACTACTTTCTGAAAGCTTTTGGCTTAATGATGATTTAGTAATAAAAGAATTTGTTCCCAATAAAGAACAAATAACAGACCTTCCACTGCGCCAAAAAAATAAAAAGTTTATTTTTGGCTTATCAAAATGTTAGGGGACTAAATATAAAGCTACCCAAGCTTTATGCTGACTCCTCTGCATTTACTGCAAATATTTTGGCTTTTACGGAAACTTGGCTGAAATCAGAGATATCTGACTCTGAAGTTCTCTCAAATAACTTTAATGCCTATAGGACCGATCGATCCTCACGTAGGGGAGGCGGTGTGCTGATTGCCGTTACCACTAGCCTAACATCCGAAAAAATTCCATATGATACCCCTCACGAAATTGAATTTGTTAGTGTGAAAGTTTCCTTGCAATCCTTATCTATTTTTGTTACATGTTCCTATATTCCACCTGGCTCTGATCTAATAATTTATGAGCACCATCTGTCTGCGATAAAATCTATTCTATCCCTTCTTTCTAACAGAGACCTTTTGATTGTTTTGGGTGACTTTAATCTCCCTGATATTTCTTGGTCTCCTCCTACTGACTCACTTGTCGCTATACCCTTATCCGTCCATGATTTTGTAGACGGCCTTTTAGAATTATCGTTACAGCAAGTAAGCTTTATACGGAATTCATTAAAAAGCCAACTAGATCTTGTGTTTTTTTCAGACCCGTCTAAAGTCACGGTATCTAGAATTGACGCTCTTGTTGTACCTAAAGACCGATATCATCCAACAATGGAATTGACAATCTGCCTCCCATGCGTTGATACCCTCTCTCCTTTAGTTCCTAAAACTAAAATGAGATGTTTTCGAAAATGTGACTATAAAAAACTTAACGATATGATTTCTCAATATAGTTGGACAGACTTGTACAATTGTATGGATATTGAAAGTGCCACTGAACTATTCTATATAGTGTTAAATACTTTTTTTAATGAATGCATTCCTGATAGGCTTCCTTCAAAGCTAAACAGGCCTCCAATGCGCTTCAAAGACTTAAAAACCTCAAAACAAGCACCTATGAAAAGTATAAAAAATCGGGTAAGCCATCGGATTTTTCGAAATATGTGGTGGCTCGATTGGACCTTAATGTTCTCAATAGTCATTGCTATTCTATGTATTTAAGCCGATGTAAATTCGAATTTTCAAATGATCCCAAGCAGTTTTATAACTTTGTTAATGCCAAGCGTAAGTCGTCGGCATTGCCTTCATCGGTACGTTTTAACTCAATGGAGGCATAGACGGATTCTGAAATTGCTGATTTATTTGCCGAGTTTTTCCAAACTACTTATAGTTCGCAACAACGCCAACTTATTCTCCCGGTCCAGATGGACTCCCCGGGTGTGTGCTTAAGTTTTGTGCGTCAACCATATGTAAAGCGATTCTTAAACTTTTTAATTTGTCTATTTCATCATCAGTTTTTCCTACTATCTGGAAGGACTCATTTATCATTCCACTTCACAAAAAGGGTGCGATGGCGGATGCTCAGAATTATAGAGGTATTTCCAAACTGTCGGCAATTCCTAAAGCATTTGAACGTATTATTACTTCTCATTTGCAACATTTATGTTCTTCGCTAATATCACCGTGTCAGCATGGCCTTGTTAAGCGAAGATCGACCACCACCAACCTTCTTAAATTGTCTTCTATTGTAATTAATGGATTTAAGAAAAAAAATGCAGACTGACGTTATAAATACAGATTTTAGAAAGGCCTTTGACTCTGTCAACCGCTCTCTTTTATTATTCAAATTAAATCAGCTTGGGTTTCCATGTAATCTATTAACTTGGATTTCAAGTTATTTGAATGGTAGGACTCAGAGGGTTATATTCAAGAACGCTATTTCAAAATTGATCTACGTTACATCTGGAGTGCTTCAGGGTAGTCATTTGGGTCCTTTGCTGTTTACTTTGTTTATTAACGATCTTCCCTCTACCATAACACATTCTCGTGTACTAATGTATGCTGATGATGTTAAGCTTTGTTTATCATATAATGATATAGCGACGGGTTACAACTTACAGTCAGATATTGATTGTTTTCAGGGATGGTGTGAGTATAACCTTTTAAATTTGAACTGCCTTAAATGCAACGTTATGACTTTTTATAGGGGTACTCCTACTTTTGTTAGTTACTCTCTTCAAAATACGTCACTCGACCGTATATATTCAGTTAATGACTTAGGCGTTCTTCTGGACCCAAAACTTAAATTTGACTGCCATATAATGTGCACTGTCAACAAGGCCATGAGTGTTCTTGGGTTTATAATGCGTTGGTCAAAAGAATTTGATGACCCTTATACAACCAAATTATTATTTACCTCCCTTGTCCGTCCTATTTTGGAATATTGTTCTTCGGTTTGGAGTCCACAATATCAAGTGCACATTGACCGTATTGAGTCGGTACAAAAAAAATTATTCTTTTTGCCCATCGTAGTTTAAACTGGGATCAAAACGTAAGGCTACCTTCCTTTCAGAGTAGTTTACTATTGCTTAATTTACCTACACTTGTAAATCGTAGAACAATGCTTGGTACTATTTTTATGCAAAATCTTATTAGAAGTGATATTGATTCTGTAGGACTTGTAAACCGCTTAACGTTCAATGTCCCTGCTAGACTAACACGAAATTATTATCCCCTAAATTTGCCACGATGTACATCAAATTTTTGTCTGCACGAGCCCTTTCGCGTTCTATGTAATAATTATAACAACCTTTACCATTTAATTTGCACTTCAACTTCTATCCCGGTATTAAAAACTAATATTTTAACTCATTTGCTTTATTCTTAGTTGCTTCTTTTATTTTCATTTGTGTCCCGTCTCTATTTGTTTTTTGTATATTCCTCGCGAACTCGCATTTTTGCCCAAATTGATAAAAGGGCCCCGCGCGTAACAAGCACGTGCTTGGTGTCGTTGGGCCACTTGTTTGTACTGCTCGTAGTGCATTAACGTCCATCAATATATAGTGCTAAACGGGGCCCGAAAGTTATTGCTGGCTTGGCAGGTAGTTGCGTTGTAGACGGGATCAGCTGAAAACCCAAGTCAAGCCTCTTGCGAAGCGATTGGGGTGCAAAGAGAGCTTTTCATTGTGGGACACTTTTTGTTTGTCTATTTCATCTTTTACGGTAAGGTCCCTGTGGATGTTTTGTTTGCGAATATACCATGGTGCCCCAATGTTAGTTCGCAGGATTTTCGATTGAACGCGCTGTGTAATGTCTATGTTGCTGCTGCTGGCTTTCCTCCATAGCTGGGAGCCATATGTCCAGATGGGCTTGAGAGTGGATTTGTAGAGCAAAAACTTGTAGTCAAGACGCAGGGGCGAACGAGCGTTAAGAATCCAGTGGAAGCTGCTGGCTTTTAGTTTTAGATGTACTTTCTTGCGTTCGATGTGTCTTCTCCAGGTTAGTCGTCTGTCAAGGTGGACGCCGAGATACGTTACTTCGTTGACTTGGGGAATCTGCATACTATTCAATGATAGTGGAGGGCATGTTTGCCTGTTGAGAGTAAACGTTATGTTTTTACATTTTTGTTCATTTATTTTAATACACCAGTCAGATAGCCACCACTCTACTACGAGGAGGTGATTGGCTAGCTGTGTCCTCGAGCGTCTTAGGATTGCAGTGTCGTTAGTGAAAGTAGATGTTGTTAGCTGCTCGTTCGTAGGGATAACCGCTGTGTATAGGAGGAACAGAGTAGGCCCTAATACTTTTGACCACCCCTGTATATATATATATATAAATGTAATACTGATTTTACACTGAGGTCATAAATTGTTACCCGAACACGGGTTGAACTGAGAAGGGTCAGATATCCTAGGCACACAAGCGATTGCTGATGTGCACTAAATGTCGGCATTAGTTGTTTGACAAAATATATGGTTAAAAAGCTCTGTTTGGAAGAGTTCTATGTGCCGCCCAATTCGGTTGGCAACTATGCATAAATACATACGCAAATGTCTGCCACAGTTTTGGGGGGCTTGCGGGCGTTAGAATTTTTGTGGCACATTGCCGAAACAAATTTGAGGTGCGAAAAAATCTCTAGAATCTATATGCTTAGTCTCAACTTTCTAGCGCTTACAGTTTCAAAAATGTCAGCGTTCATTCGATCGATTTTTTGAAATCTTTGGGCGGCTTGTGGTGGGATTGTGGGCGTTAGAGTTATTGATGAGGTTAATAAATTCCAGTTAAAATTCTACATATTCTAGCATTAAAACTGGGCGCGCCAAAGCCTTTGGCGGTTTGTGGTCGTAAGACCAATATTTTTCACATGTTTGATTTGCCTGAAATTTTTAAACGTATGCTATTCGGTAAATAAGTAAGCACTTGTATCAGGATTTTACCGAAAAAAAAGTTTATTTTAGTTGTAATTTTGTAAAGTTCGTAACAAAAAGGCAAAAAAAAATATTTGTGTTTTTAAAAAATAGTATATTAAAAGAAGAGGTATCAAAGAAGTATATACAAAATTAATCGGAAAACAACAGCTTGAGATATTGACAATCAAGGAGAGATACTTTTTCAAATTGAGCGTTCATTTGCAAACCTTAAAAAATTCTAGCCAAATTAATAATTTGTTTGCCCAAATCGTTATACATGTTTTTATTTATTAGATATATATACATATATATATATCAGCTCAGACCTTGTGAAACGTTAGCCTGTCAGTAGCATATTTAAATATTGTTCTCTTTTTCCTTTTTTTCTTTTCAATGCTAATTTCTATAAAGTAGTTTCTGTAGGAATCCTAAAAACTAAAGTATGTATGGACAGTTAGAGACGGCACACAGACCCACCCCATCGCCGAAAGAGCTAAGGCACTAGAGGATTCCACCCGCCGTTCTCATAACTGGGTAGAAGGAAGAGAGCGCTACTAACAACTATCTTGTGTATCGCGCACTGGCAACACTTTTATTTTTCGCGAAATAGCAGCTCCCCATCCTGAGTCAACCTTTACATATATATATATATGTATATATATATATATTTATATTTTAGAATAGTATATGAAGCAAAAAAATTTGAGACAAATTTACAATGGGATCCTCAATAAAGAGCTTGGCTTGTAAAAGAACGACCCAAATATTTCATAGAGTCAAAAACGCTTTCATCTAGCTGTTACATACTTGCCGGCGAATCTAGAATACCCTTTTACCATACGAGTTCGGGTATGGAAATTGTTTATTAAATTCACAAGTATCACCATTTCACGTGTTGTATAACTTGAGGGCATCTAATACCTATATACAAATTTCACAAATGGGACCATTCATGCAAAAGTTATGGTCAAAAAATGTAATCAACACTAGGTGACGCCGGCAATCTCGCTCTACTCCTTGCATATCTCCATCTACATTGCGCTCCCCTCAGCTACTTTATCGTTCTTCCTTGTTTTTCATTGTTTCTCAACATTCCTATGGGAGCTGTGCGATATGGTTGTCGACTTGTATACAATTCCTGGAGTCGCTCCGGAAGTTCGTAAATTTTTAAAATTGAAAAAATGCTAAATGCTAAGTTGTTTTATTTTTGAAAATGTGCTTTACTTTTCACTGTTCCCAAGCTCTAATTCGACTTTTTAGGATATCTTTAGTAGACTGTCGGATTCCCTCGGGACAAAAATGGAAGTTGGTTCTACGCATGTCCATTCAACCCACGATTTCAGAGAATTCTGATGGACTATTTTAATTCGATTTTTTTAAGAATGTTCTCCAATAATGTCACTGGGAAATGATTTGAATTGACTCGGAAATTGCTGATAGTACATGTCGCTCGATAAGTATATTTTCCCTTACACACAAATTGAGTTGTTTTCCATCCAATTAAATAGTTAATCATGTAAATGCCGCATACGGTATACAAATTTTTCACATATTAACACAAATAAATCGATTGGTAACATTGACCAACATAATAGTAAAACGGTCCCCAACCATCGAATTGTCAGTTTTGCCCATAAAGCAAGGAAAAACGCTATAGTCGAGTACCCCGACTATCAGATACCAGTTACTCAGCTAAAGGGACAAAAGGGAAATGGATATGTGCAATCTGCAAAGCGAGACTGAAATGCGCCACCTACCCCTGATCTCAATATATGGATATGTGGGCGGTAGACAGATTTAAGCGTTATGGGCGTTAGAGTGGGCGTGGCAAATCTTTTTTTGGGTCAATCGATAGATATTGACGAGACTAATACATTTCAGTTAAAATTTTGTATCTAGCATGAAAATTGAGGGCGCCACAGGCTTGGGCGGTTTGTGGGCGTTAGAGTGGGCGTGGCATATTCGCATAACAAACTTGTGCTGCGTACAAGGCTACGGAATCTAAATCTGAAATCCCAATTTTCTATCTTTGATATTTTTCGAGATATTCGCGTTCATACTTACGATTTTTTTAAGTTTTTGGGCGGTATGTGGACGTTAAAGTGGGCGTGGCACGCTGCTAAAACAAACTTGTAAGAAGCTCAGAAATTTGCATGCCAAATCTCAATAGCCTAGTTTCCGAGATCTCAGCGTTCATCCGGACGGACGGACAGACGGACAGACGGATGGCTAGTGATCCTGATCAAGAATATATTCACTTTATGGGGTCGGAAACGCTTTCTTCTGCCTGTTGTATACTTTCCGACGAATCTAGTATACCCTTTTAATCTACGAGTAACGGGTATAATTATAAATTACTTACCTGTTCAACCCATAGATTGGTGGTCATTATTTGATTTTTTAAGTTCTGGAAAGAAAAAAAATATATATATTATTACGAGTTTGCATATTTAATTTAATTTTAAACTGGTTACAATCTTATTTTAATGTTGGAAGATATATAAATTATATAATTATATATAGAAATTATAAATTATATATATAAATTCCTATAAAATTAAGACAACAAAAAGATTTATAGAGCTGTAATGTTTTTACCCGCCAAATTTTCGAGGATTTTCGGTCCTTTTACTGCCTACTGGTGCTTTGCAACACTTCCCTTAATATCTTCATGTCATGTCGAAAAGCGCCCCGCGCCCATACCTTTGTTTTCTAATAATTTTAATTTTATAATAACCTAATGGAAGCTGGATGAATGATATCGGTTTGAAGTTTATTGGGCAGAAGACAGAAGAAGACCAAAATGACAAATAGATTAGATTTTTCATGGTTCATTAAGCCACGCACTCTACTCTCTCATAAAGCTGGTAGCGCCAAAAAGAGAGAGCAATACATAAAACTGACTTTAAAAAATTATATTAATATATGATTGCTAAACATATACAATCTGTTACGTACGCCCTCCACATAGAAAGATTCACATTGAGAAACACCGACGAATCTTTAGCCAGGGGGAGGGGTGCATGTGACTAACGAGACTCATACTGGTAAAGGCAGAAGAAAATGCAATTGGGCAATTCTCGGGTGTCGCGTGGCCAGAACAACGGCCACGATCAACCTCCTGGTAACCATACTCCGGTAGCTGGCAAAGGGCAACAGCCGGCCGTTGACTCCCAAGATAGCAGATATCAAGAAACAGTAATCCTAGGTGGGAACACCTAGTTTATCCGATCCATACCGGCAGCCAAGTAAAAGCTCTAGTCTGGTATAAAAGACCTTAGACAAAAAGAGCTTAGGAGAGAATCCATTTGTGTGTCTTGCTGACGGAAGCCGGCAGCTCCGAGGGAAGACGACTTTCCCTGGGGTAGTCGTCCACGGAGTCTTCTGCCACCAGGACCAGCCACCATATCCAACAGTCCTTGAGGAGGACACAAATCGCAGCTTGAAAGGTTCTGAGGTGTCGGACCAGCGCCGCCATTGTCATCAAAGAACGTGGAGAGGATCAACAATAAGGACGACATCTGTCATACTGTGATGTTTGTAGCCGCAGTACTCGTTATCCCCATGCTCCTGAAAATTGTTCAGCTGTAGGAGCCATCCATTCTGAGGCGTAGCGACCAATAGCATACGTCGGAGAAAGTAGTGATGCAATATAAATGTGTTAATCGAGCCAACCAAAGTGAAGCATAACCCAAGACCAATATCCTCTTATAATACAATTGGAGAATAAGTGAAAATCAACAAAAAACATTGGAAGATACGCGGCCTGGAGTGGAGAGTGCCAGCGGGCCGTGCGCAAAAGGGAAATATCGATTCCCAGATGTCCTGTATAAGGCCGCAGAGCTCTGGGAGCATCATCAGTCGATCAAGAGGAGTCAATCCAACAAGATCAGTCAGTTATCAAAGAACCAAGTCAACCAGCAGCACGAGAACAACAAGTCAACAACATCAAGTAAAGTCGTCGTAAGCAACGCCGTGGGAAGCCTACAAGGAGCAAGATCGCTACGTCAAGACGTTCGGGATTTTGACATCATGGACCTCCGAACTGAGACACAGGTAGCTGAGGACCAGAGGGCATCTCACGGCTAAGTCAAGGCGGTTTATTTCCTACTTTGAAGCGAACACACCCTAGCACATCGCCGGCGGGTCCGTCAGAGTCGAGCAATAGAGTACTGCGACGAGTAACCGTGAACTCGAGGGGAAAGTTGTCTAGACCCAGAGTGCCTTGCCCGACTAAGCAGGACCTGACGGGAAGGACGAGCGGTCGATAGATTTGTGGTTTCAAGAGGCATTATCCTGGAGAGCCCAGCGATTACAGTCGAAGTCCCAGAGCAGCAACCGACCAAGACCCCGACTGCCAGAGCACCACACCACCAGCCAGAAAGGGCGAGCAGTCGATCGGTTGAGGCATTCAAGAGGCGTTGTCCTGGAGAAGCCCAACGGCTCAGCAGGTCCCGGAATGGCGATCGTCCAAGACCTCAAGGAGCAGAGACCACGACACCTCGAGCCCCGCAGCAAGCAAAATAAGGAGCAGAGAAGAGGACATCGGCGGCGTCATCAGTAGACATCACCGCCAGCCACGTCATGATCGCCGCGGAGAATTTATTGAGGAGCGCAGGAATGTCACGGACGTCAAGCAACAGGGTGAGGCTGGGGTGGAACGTTCACCTGCGCTAGGTGTAAAACGAAGTGAACTGCTAGGCTGCTTCCTGGGGTTTGCCTTGACTGTCAGCGCGAACTGAGCAAAACCTTAGTGGCACCGCCCGGGACACAGCAAGGGACATGCAGTCATTGTCTCGAAGGGCGTTGCCCTTGGAGAACGAGGCACCTGTTCACCTGCAAGGCCGATCTCTCTGCGAGTCCAAGGCGCGATAAGCGGCCTCGAGTCAACGCGTCGGCGAACGAGCAGCGGCGTGGAACACTACGAGCATCTTGAGATACAGGAAGGAGTCAGCGATCACCGAGTCATCGCGTCGACGAGGCAAATCGAACCGTAACGGCAGCCATTGGAATCAGCGCGAGACTACACCGAGACCAGCCTAGCCACCCACCGCTGTAATAAGTAAAACAAAAATAAACCCACTGGTATCTTTTGAATTCTGTGATTTCTCACTGATATACGGGCAGTTACGTCGTATAAATTTGGTGGGACGAACACACAATCTACTGAGCTAGCCGCATAAATCTCGTAGGGAGCAGACCAACAAAATCAGTTCGTTACAATGTATATTAAATCTAAATGATTCCGTTTGTTGTTCAATAAAATAGAGCTTGTAACGTACTGATTGTGTTGGTCTTTTGGCTCTGTTTGCGCTGAAAGTCAGATGAACCCACAACCGATTGACTGCTAGCCCCTTTTGGCTAGTAGGGTAAGTCTCTGGCACTTTGGCATTCGGTCAGTTTGCCGTTCTGGGACTGGGCTCTCCAAAAAAACGTCTCTGGAAAGCAAAGGTCGATCTTTCGCTTGCCCTTTCTGACTTGTCACGCCAGGACACTCCCCTTCGTCCTCTACGTCTTGGTGCCGTTCTGCCGATTCTCCTGCGGCATGTGGCATGCAGGCGCGGCGTTCCGCTGCTAAGATGTGGCACTTCCCAACTCCACGGCTGAGTCCATGGACCATTGCGATCCGTTATTTCCTTGTACACGGCACCCTCCCTCTGCCGTCGAAGTCTCCACTCTGTAACGAAAGGTCATTAAAAAGCTGAGTAGATAGGAAATGCGGATTCTGGCAATTAGCATATTAATGACCCCTATGCACAAGATCTTTCCGTACGGGTAGAAGAAATGAGTCCTACGACTGTGAAAGTAATTCGGGACTCAAAAAACCCTACAAATGAAAAAAAATGAAAAGATGAATCCTAGAAGTGCGAACAGCGCCTAGTGTAGTATATACAAAAACCTTCCTAGATTAGTGTGGAATAAGTCCCTTTCAGTAGTGTTACCAGACCCTTAAAATATAAAGTTGTCGAGATGGAATGCTACTGCAGGCTACTAACAACGTGGGGCAAGCTTCAGTCAAGGAAATTTCCAACACCTTACCAGAATTTTATTCCAGCGACGACAACGCCTTTCAGTCAACCAGCTCTTCGATCGCGTCAACAAAGTGGTGCCTACCAGTGGGACGAGAAGTTCCTGTTACTCGCCACACTACGTGGAAAAACTTCGCCGAGGCTGTACAGGACGACTTCGGAGCAAATTCAAACGAAGCAGAAGTGCATTTCAGCATGGCCAATGCAATTAGGCGATCAAAAGAGACGGTAAAGGAGTACTGTTTCAGGATGTCAGCCCATGGGGTGCGCTTCAAGCTCAGCGAGCCAGCGATCATCAGATATGTTCGCTCAGGTCTACAGAATCGAGAATTGAAAAAAAGCATTTTGCCACAAACACCTTCGTGATGCAGCCGCATGTTGAGCCGCAGTCGGGTAGTAGCACAAGCCACATACCGAGTTTCCGAGCCAAAGAAGGAGTGGACGACGAGCTGTCAACATCAGAGATCGCCAGTCCGGTGGTGTTCATCAAGAAGCCGAATGATAGCGATCGAATGTGCCTCAATTTCCGCCGCCTAAATAAGCTGATCAAGAAGAAGAATTTTCCAGTGCCAAACATCGAAGAACGTCTGCAGCAGGCGAAAAGATTTAAGTACTTCTCATCCTCAACAGTGGATACTATCAGATAGAGATAGCCCCAGAGAGCCGAAAATTTACTGCATTCATCACCACAGATGGATTATACGATTTCAAGCGACTTCCGTTCGAATTGAAGAACGCACCTGCAATTTACACCACATGGACGACATCCTTATTGGCAGCCAAACCTTTGATGAGATGTACGAGAAGCTTGAGAGGATCCTGAATGTTTTAAAGGAGTGCGGATTAACGTTAAACCTGGACAAATGTGAGTTATATAAGCAGGCAATCACATTCCTTGTTCACCAGATACACACAGAAGGAATCAGTCCTGGAGAAATTAAGATGAACGCCATCAGAATGTTCCTAAAACAATGCTATCGATGTGAGAAAGTTTTTGGGTCTCACTGGTTATTTCCGCAAATTCGTTGATGGATATGCTATCATTTCAGCGCCATTGAGAATCCTATTGCGCAAGGATCAGCCGTTTTCTTGGAAAACGCCACAAGAAGATGCCTTTGACGAATTAAAAAAATGTCTAGTATCAAATCCAGTTGTCACCAGTTATCGTCTAGATGCAGAGCATGAACTACATACGGATGCCAGCGCCGTTGGTTTAGCCGGAGTTTTGCTACAACGTGAGGAGGATCTGCTGAAACCAATAGCTTATTATAGACGAGCTACTTCGAAACCGGAGAAAAATTATCACAGCTACGAACTTGAGGCTCTAACCGTCGTAGAATCGTTGGAGCGACTTAAGTATTACATTTATGGCAAGAAGATTAAGGTTATCACAGACTGCAATGCCCTAAAGACGTCGATGGAGAAACGAGAACTGATACCCCGGATTGCAAGATGGTGGTTACGCATTCAAGAACTCGACATAGACATCGTTCATCGAGCAGGAACACAGATGAACCACGTAGACGCACTCAGTCAAGCTCCGTTCGAAGATGCTCGAGAGATGGATACCGAAAGTCTGAAAATAGCAAAAACCATAATCGACGAAGAGGATTGGCTATTTTCTATACAGCTACAGGACGAGAAAATACAGAAAATTGTCGCAGACATGAAATTGAAAAAGAAATCTGAGACCGACGGGTATGTGATCGAGCAAGATCGCTTGTTTCGAAAGCATGGCAACAATTTGTTATGGGTTGTGCCGATGCAGTTGAGATTCCACATTTTACATAAATGTCACGATAAGGGCGGACATATGAGCACGGATAAGACTATGGCACGGATTCTAAACTTATTTTGGTTTCCCCGAATGCGGAACTATGTCAAAAGCTACATCAAATCCTGTGTGGGCTGTGCGTTTTATAAAACACCAGGTGGACGTCAGAAGGTCAGTACCACTACGATGACATCAAGCCGACTACCTTTTCCACGATACACATCGACCACCTGGTCCAAAGAGTACCAAGAGAAAGGAGCATATACTTGTGATAGTCGATTCATTCACCAAATGCACCATTGTACGAGCGGTGAAAGGTACAGCAACTAAACACATTCTGGATGTCCTGCAAGATTTAACCAGCTACTTGGGAATGCCAGATCGAGTTGTAACAGATCGTGGTACAGCATTTACATCAAAAGATTTCGAAAAGTACTGCAAATCAAAAAGTGTAAAGCACACTTTAAATGCTGTAAGGACACCCAGAGCCAATGGTCACGAAGAGCGGACAAATCGAATCATTTTGTCAATGTTGTTGCATTCCAATGACATCGATAAGCGTTGGGATGACAATATCCGATCAATCCAGTGGATCATTAATACCATGGTAAATAGTACTACTAAATGCTCCCCTTTTCAGCTCCTGTATGGGTATGAACCCCGAAAAACGCGATAACCAACATCATTCAAAGCCAGAACCAAAGATGCTAACCGATGCGGAATTGGAACAGCTTAGAGCAGATGCTGCGACAACTGTCATTGATCACCGAGCTGCTGCCAAGAAACGCTACGATGCCAAATATGCGAAGACAACTGTCTACAGCCTTGGAGACCTTGTGTTGGCCGAGAATGAGCCATTCAGCACTGGGACATCACGCAAATTGGAGCCTTGCTACAAAGGTCCTTTTATAATCCACAAGGTCCTGCCGAACGACAGATATATTGTAGAAGATATCCCTCACGCACAACGAAAGCAGAGACACTACAAGTCGGTGTATTTGTCTGAGCTGCCACCGGGGGAGCCAGACGAAGATGACGATTTGGAAGATGATTCACCCCATGAATCCAGCGAGGACGCAGAGATTTGTTAGGACAGGCCGACTGTGAACAGCGCCTAATGCAGTATATACCAAACTTTCCTAGATTAGTGTGGAATAAGTCCCTTTAAGTAGTGTTACCAGACCCTGAAAATATAAAGTAGTCGAGATAGGATCGTACTCCAGAGCAGAACGTGAGCAGAACACATTTAGTTATAATTTCCATATGTAACCATATATCGAGTACAACTATCCTGAATAAAACCTATACCACTCAAATAAATACCCTTCTCAAAAGTGTTTCTAACACGTCGGAATATTTAAAAAAAAAACACCTCTGTTTCCGTCATTTACTTCAATATCCATGTTTGTTGCATGTTTGATAGGGTTGCACTGTCTTTCCTTAATGTCCACCGGATAACAAATTCAAAAAAACCCCAATAAATCTCACAAGTTAATGATTTACAGATGTGTTGGTACTAGTGTTTCCGTTCCTGAATCATTAACTGGAAAGTTGTGAAAGATTCTCTTCATTCCACAAGGGAATAATAATAGGGACGCACACAAGACCTACCCCGATCATTAACCTCACTTCCCAAAAACCGACATGCCGTGTCCCAATGCGCTCGACTATTGATAATAACATAGTCCTCGCTCCAATGCATATGCTGACTTCTAGGCCTAACAAGAGATTTGGAATGTAGATTCGAGAGCTTCTTGCTCAGCGCAGGTTTGATTCAGCAGGGTGCCACGCCCACTCGAACGCCCACAACGACTATTATTTATTTATTTTGGTTTTGACTCTTCCTATCGCTACAAGTACAAGAATACTTATAAATTAGTGCGCTAGTCACATTTTGATTTACTTCATTGACATAATAAAAAATTTATTAACTATATAGTTCTAATACAAGACATTAAAGCTATGACATTTGACATATGAAACATTAAATTCTTAAGGACTAAGTTTTGTTTTAAATTATATAATGCTTTGAAGATGTGTGTGTAATTCCGTTTTGAATTGCGTGGCAGACTTGATTGTTTTTAATGGATATGGTAGTTTATTCCAAGAACGTACAGCACAGATAAAAAAGGGTTTCTCAGCATAGGCATGTTTAACTTTTTGACAAATTAGATTGTTTGTTCTGTTGGAAGCGCTGAATTTTAGTTTACTAAAGAGATGTTTTGGCTCGTAAGTTGTTATTACTTTGTGCAACAATACTAGTGTTTTGTACTCGATCCAGACTTTTAGCGGCATATCAAAAATTTTAAAAGTTGCATCAGAGATTCGATCTGTGCTCCTGCGATTAAATATATACCTCGCTACATTATTGAAGGCTACAATGAGTTTGTGCTGGCTAGTAGCATCACAATTTCCAAAGACTTCGACTCCATAGAATAGTAGTGGTGCCTGCTTAGTTTTCGCAATAAGCATTTTTAAATTTGTTGATAAAAAGGTTTTCGTGGCGTTAAGTTGTCTAAGTATCCCATAAATTTTCCCAATCGTGCAACTTACGTGATAGCTCCAGGATAGTGTTGAATTTATTGTAAATCCCAAGTTTTTCGCTCTGTCTACATAGTTTAATTGTTGACCATTTAAGGAAAGTTTTTCCAGATGATCTGTGTTAAAACATCGATTATGTATTACTATGCAATTTGATTTAAGGATAATCTGTTTCGTTCTGCCCATTTGCAAACGATAATTCACTGTTACAGACACGAACACATTCATTTATTTGGCTAACAGGACAGCTTACATATAGTTGGAAGTCATCGGCATACATGTGCATGTCACATTTTGTTAGAATATTTGGCAAATTATTAACATAAAGACTAAACAAAAGAGGTCCAAGAATGGACCCCTGCGGTACACCACGTTTTACGGACAGAATAGATTATTTAGATGATTGTGTAGCTACTAGTTGTGATCGTTGAGTTAAGTAGGATTTCATAAAACTTGTTGCAAAGGTTGAAAACATATAAAGACGACTTAGTTTAGTTAAAAGAATTTCGTGGTTTACCGTGTCAAAAGCCTTACTAAAATCTAAAAGCGTCAATAAGGTAATATTGCATCTATCCATTTGTAGTCTAATATCTTCAGTGATTTTTAAAACAGCTGTTGTGCAACTTCTGTTCTTTCAAAAAACTCACAATTTGGTTAGCAATTAACCGTCCAAGAACTTTTGACAAAAAAGGCAGGATGGCAATAGGTCGATATTCTGTATTTTCCAGGATTTGGGAAACGTAGAGGTGATGATGGAGCAGTTTAAAATGTGTGTTGTAACAGGAAGATTTTTGGGAAGGATAAGTTTTAAAAATTTTGGATTTATCTCTTCTAAACCCGTTGCGTTTGAATTGTTTTGGGTGACTTTAATCTCCCTGATATTTCTTGGTCTCCTCCTACTGACTCACTTGTCGCTATACCTCTATCCGCCCATGATTTTGTAGATGGTCTTCTAGAATTATCGTTACAGCAAGTAAGCTTTATACGGAATTCATTAAATAGACAACTAGATCTCGTGTTTGTTTCAGACCCGTCTGAAGTCACGGTATCTAGAATTGACGCTCTTGTTGTACCTGAAGACCGATATCATCCAACAATGGAATTGACAATCTGCCTCCCATGCGTTGATACCCTCTCTCCTTTAGTTCCTCAAACTAAAATGAGATGTTTTCGAAAATGTGACTATAAAAAACTTAACGATATGATTTCTCAATATAATTGGACAGACTTGTACAATTGTATGGATATTGAAAGTGCTACTGAACTCTTCTATATAGTGTTACATACTTTTTTTTAATGAATGCGTTCCTGATAGGCTTCCTTCAAAGCTAAACAGGCCTCCTTGGTTTACCAATGCGCTTCAAGGACTTAAAAACCTTAAAACAAACACCTATAAAAAGTATAAAAAATTGGGTAAGCCATCTGATTTTTCGAAATATGTGGTGGCTCGATCGGACTTTAATGTTCTCAATAGTCATTGCTATTCTATGTATTTAAGTCGATGTAAATTCGAATTTTCAAATGATCCGAAGCAGTTTTATAACTTTGTTAATGCCAAGCGTAAGTCGTCGGCATTGCCTTCATCTGTACGTTTTAACTCAATGGAGGCATCGACATATTCTGAAATTGCTGATTTATTTGCCGAGTTTTTCCAAACTACTTAAAGTTCGGTTGCTTGGTCAAATTCTAACTACCCTAATCCCTTAAATAGGGCAAACTGTGTTTTTACCCCTGAAATTACGGAAAGTTCTCTTATAAGAGACTTAGCAACAACAACGCCAACTTATTCTCCCGGTCCAGATGGACTCCCCGGGTGTGTGTTTAAGTTTTGTGCGTCAACCATATGTAAACCGATTCTTAAACTTTTTAATTTGTCTATTTCATCATCAGTTTTTCCTACTATCTGGAAGGACTCTTTTATCATTCCACTTCACAAAAAGGATGCGAAGGCGGATGCCCAGAATTATAGAGGTATTTCCAAATTGTCGGCAATTCCTAAAGCATTTGAACGTATTATTACTTCTCATTTGCAACATTTATGTTCCTCGCTAATATCACCGTGTCAGCATGGTTTTGTTAAGCGAAGATCGACCACCACCAACCTTCTTGAATTGTCATCTATTGTAATAAATGGATTTAAGAAAAAAATGCAAACTGACGTTATATATACAGATTTTAGTAAGGCCTTTGACTCTGTCAACCACTCTCTTCTATTATTCAAATTAAATCAGCTTGGGTTTCCATGTAAGCTATTAACTTGGATTTCAAGTTATTTGAATGGTAGGACTCAGAGGGTTATATTCAAGAACGTTGTTTCAAAATTGATCTACGTGACATCTGGAGTGCCTCAGGGTAGTCATTTGGGTCCTTTGCTGTTACTTTGTTTATAAACGATCTTCCCTCTACCATAAAACATTCTCGTGTACTAATGTATGCTGATGATGTTAAGCTTAGTTTATCATATAACGATATAGCGTCGGGTTCCAACTTACAGTCAGATATTGATTGTTTTCAGGGATGGTGTGAGTATAACCTTTTAAATTTGAACTGCCTTAAATGCAACGTTATGACTTTTTATAGGGGTACTCCTACTTTTGTTAGTTACTCTCTTCAAAATACGTCACTCGACCGTATATATTCCGTTAATGACTTAGGCGTTCTTCTGGACCCAAAACTTAAATTTGACTGCCACATAATGTCCACTGTCAACAAGGCCATGAGTGTTCTTGGGTTTACAAAGCGTTGGTCAAAAGAATTTGATGACCCTTATACAACCAAATTATTATTTACCTCCCTTGTCCGTCCTATTTTGGAATATTGTTCTTCGGTTTGGAGTCCACAATATCAAGTGCACATTGACCGTATTGAGTCGGTACAAAAAAAATTTCTTCTTTTTGCCCTTCGTAGTTTGAACTGGGATCAAAACGTAAGGCTTCCTTCCTATCAGAGTAGATTACTATTGCTTAATTTACCTACACTTGTAAATCGTAGAACAATGCTTGGTACTATTTTTATGCAACATCTTAGTAGAGGTGATATTGATTCTGTAGAACTTGTAAACCGCCTAACTTTCAATGTCCCTGCTAGACTAACACGAAATTATTATCCCCTAAATTTGCCACGATGTACATCAAATTTTTGTCTGCACGAGCCCTTTCGCGTTCTATGTAATAATTATAACAATCTTTACCATTTAATTTTCACATTATCTTCTATCCCGGTATTAAAAACTAATATTTTAACTCATTTGCTTCATTCTTAGTTGCTTCTTTTATTTTCATTTGTGTCCCGTCTCTATTTGTTTTTTGTATCTTCCTCGCGAACTCGCATTTTTGCCCAAATTTATAGAAGGGCCCCGCGCGTAACAAGCACGTGCTTGGTGTCGTTGGGCCACTTGTTTGTACTGCTCGTAGTGCATCAACGTCCATCATATAGTAAAAAAAAAAAAAAAAAAAAAGCCATCTCGTAATCTTTCATATGGACATAAATCATAATTTGCAAAGCAGCACGCTGCATGTGGGTAAGGTTCATCATCATCAAATCGATGACAACACCTGATCGGTTCGAAACGGAAGAAACTTAACCTCTGCCTCAATTGTCGATGTTGAAGCTGCAACCAAGCTTATTTTACTATGTTGCATCACGAGAAGAATGTTCCGACCATAAATGCGCGTCCTAACAGTCGCGCAGCACAGCCATATCAAAGATGCATTTGTAACACACAGATCTGGCAGGGCATTGGTCCTTTAACCAAAATACGAGTGGTTTTGGACGCCTCATGCGCAAAAACTACTTAACTTTCGCTTAATGACCTACTGCTGCTGGGCCCCCCGGTACAAACGGAGCTCTACCTGTAGCTTCTCAATTTGAAACTTTTTTAATATACCCTGACAGCAGATGTGACAAAAATGTACAGGCAAGCCCTCGTCGATAAGAGCTATTGAAAATATCAATACATATTTTGGCGAGAATCCCCAGATGCAGAATTCCGAACGATCCACCTAACTGCCGTCACTTACGGAACCGCCGCTGTTTGGCTGACAAGTACAAGGAGGATTTCCCGACCGGCGCATCTGCTATGCAGACGACGTGTACACCTTGCAACTCATAAAACAGGATGTCATCGAAATTTCCCATTGACTCCAACCACCCAGAATTCACTGATTCCACACCCACGAAGAGACTCACTGGAATCAACCTTCGCCTCGGAACAACCAAACTTGCCAGCCACAAGGAAATCGGTCTTGTCAATCGCATCATCACTCCTTGACCTCCTAGGCCTTTTTTCGAAAGGTATCATCTAGCAAAATGATTCTCCAGGAACTTTGGATCCTCAACCATAATTGGGACGAATCGGTTCTTCAATCCCTACATGATGCATCGACGCAGAAGCCTTGAATATGTTGCCAACTCTTCAAGTATCTCTGTGTTGCCTGCAAAATGCCAGCAGCAACATTTAACTGCATGGCGATGCATCCATTAGGGCGTAGGGATGTTGTGTGTACGTGCGGACTGAAGGCCCAAGTAATATCACCGTTCTGTTGTGGACATCGAAGTACAGAGTAGCCCCTGTAAAGAATTAATCCCTTCCGAAGTTGGAACTGTGCGTCGCACACTTTCTCTCTCCAACATCTGCCGCCAAATGGAGATTCGTGCCCACCCAAAGCAACCACCCGATATTGTCTCTCGTGATTGCACTGTCACAAAAAAAATCGATTTGGACATTGTCTATTGCGAAAAACGGATACACATTTTTTCAACCACAACTCTATACAACTATCTGTTCGCATCGCTCGAAAATCACAGCTCATATCCTGTCTGTCTGCACATTGTCGCATAGATGTTTCGATTCATATGCGCCATTCGGAGGTCATCCAAGTTTAAAGGTCTAACCCTTAGACCAGAAGAGTTAGAACACGCATCAAAGTGCGTAACCTGGACTCTACAGAATCGCTCGATTTCGGAAGAGCTGTGACACGTCAGGAAAAAGCAAGTAATAAAAGTTCCTCTAAAGCTTTTTCTGCTTTCTTTGATAACACTACAGGGTTTCAGAACCTAAAGATCGGAGAACAACTTGACTATTTAGATCTACCAGAGAGTTAAAAGCACCCGACACTACTTCCCAGCAAATCCTCAATGGATTTAAAATATATTAGCAAATATGTTCGCCATTTTCACAAACGAAACTTCCATGCCGGATGTTCAGACGAACACTAATAAAAATCAAACAAAAACACCTCTTATCGAGGTAGAAAGTAGTGGCGAACGCGCCTTTAACAAAAATTTCTGATATCAACAATTGTGACGAAAAATGATATTACATTCGAAAAAATAAATAAACTATATTAAATTTATGATTTCGGCCCGCAACAGTACATATTTATTTACCTACATGTAAATTTTCTGTTGTAGCGTGCCGGACGGAATGAGATGTCATACGACGCGTATTCTCAGTAAGAATAAAACCAGCTAAACAGCCGTGGGCTTTTATCCCCACCGTATCCAGCAGCTCCAATTTTCTAAATTTTTACTTATACACTTTCACCGCTTTTTCTCCCAATCAAATCTATATTTCGAAAGTCTTGGTATGCAATCTACTTAGTTTTTGCAATACCTTTCGATTGGTGTATCACTCGTTGCGATCGGACCATAATTGCAGATTTTCAATTCTGCGGCTATATATGTATAGTAGTTGTCTTCGCACGCTCTCTTGCGCGCTTCGCCACTACGTGTACTGCCGTCCACAGTGATAAAATATAATACTTTATGAGCACTGTGCATGTCATGTGACAGTTGCTAATCGATCTAGAGCAATAAACTATGATCTGTAATTTAAACCCTACAAGAGAGCGGTGTTAGCACTTGTAATCTGAAAGTGCAGGCCACTGGAGCCTAACCAAATATAATCGCTTGAGATGGGGTTAAAAGATAACTCAGCAGCTCACTTAGACGCGACCTCTCCGAAGGCCACAGATAAGACCAGAATAATAATTTCATGTTAGTTTCCTAAGCAGGGACTTAGAAAATAAAATTCAGTCTTTATACGATCAAATCAATAATCGTCCCTTTCACCGGACCAAAGGCGCTGGTGGCCCTACTCAGTTTGAAAAGTATTATAAATGCGAAGGACTTAGCATTGCATTCGATTTCGAACCCGTCACTTTTTGACGGGAAGTTCACTACGGTCCATGCCCGACCGTATCATCAACGACTCCAAGACCAGCACACTGCAACAATACCATCGCTGGTCTACAGATTACTTTAACGCACTCCGATCAAGAAACAAATGGATTACCCCATCGCCAAAAGTCGCTGTCGATTCTTGGTGCTCATTCACGAAGATAATGTACCCACTCAGCACTGGAGAATGGACAGGATCGAATCCGTTGTATACGGTCGCGATAACATAGCTCGAATAGTCCAGCTAGGCACCGCCAAGGGAAACTGTTGCCGCCCTGTTAACAAGTTCGCTATATTTACTTCCGATATCTTGAAAGCGGATCCTTTCAACGGGGCCGGGATGTTCGATTAGATATATTCTTATATTGTTTAACCCAATGTCCACACACTTACAACTAAAAACCTTCTAATAACTCTCTGATCTGCTCGGCTTAATAAACGTTCAGAAAACAAATCATTCGCATATCATTTTCAGAAAAGTCGTCTTCATTTGGTTGGTTGCTCAATTGCTTGTACTTAAACTTTTCCAATCTCTAATTTAAATGAGGTATAATTTTAGAAGACACTTTAAAATTCACCTTTCAGTCGCCCTGACTTATTTTGAATTTGACAACATATAGTAGTGGATAAAAAAACAATAAAAATAGTTTTATTGCTATAGCAAATGCAATAAAATATGCTTATACAAATACATTAAACCAAAAACAAAGAATACTGTAGACAAAAGTTAAAAAAAATGGTATTAGTTCATTATTTCAATTTAAGGTTTCTTTTTTAGATGTGGTTTTCAATCAGGGAAAATGTGAAAAATTACGAAAATTACCTTTGACATCAAATTCCGAAGACATAGGCAATGGTAAAAAAGATTTTTAAATAATACCGTCTCGTAGTAAGCGTGTATCTCAGTTAAAAATTGTAGGATAAGTCCAATTTAAAATGATGGCAAACATCGGTTTTTTGTATTCTTGCCAATTGGACTGTTATTCCAAACCCATTCTTAAACTTTTTAATTTGTCTATCTCATCATCTGTTTTCCTACTATCTGGAAAGATTCTTTTATTATTCCACTCCACAAAAAGGGTGCGAAGGTTAATGCTCAGAACTATAGAGGAATCTCCAAATTGTCTGCAATTCCTAAAACATTTGAACGCATTATTACCTCTCATTTCCAACATTTGTGCTCCTCTTTGATATTTCCGTGTCAACATGGTTTTGTTAAGCAAAGATCGACCACCACTAACCTGCTCGAATTGACAGCTTTTGAATAGACGGATTTAACAAAAAATTGCAGACAGACGTTATATATACAGATTTTAGTAAAGCCTTTGACTCTGTAAACCACTATCTTCTTTTATTCAAATTAGATCAGCTCGGGTTTCCGAATAATCTGTTAACTTGGATTTCAAGTTATTTGAATGGTAGATCTCAAAGGGTTTTATTCAAAAACGCTGTTTTCAAGATGATCAATGCCTCAGGGCAGTCATTTAGGCTCTTTGCTGTTTACTCTGTTTATAAATGATCTTCCCTCTATCGTAACTCACTCTCGTGTATTAATGTATGCTGATGATGTTAAACTTTGTTTATCATATAATAATATTGAGTCTGGTTTCTGCTTGCAGTCAGACATTAATAGATTCCAGGAATGGTGTCAGTACAACCTTTTGAATTTAAACAAGGAAGAACGCTACAGTCGAGTACCTCGACTATCAGATAACCGTTACTCAGCTAAAGGGACCAAAGGGAAATGGAGATATGCAAGCAGCAAAGCGAGATTGAAATGCGCCACCTATCGGCGGTAGACAGATTTAAGCGTTATGGGCGTTAGAGTGGGCGTGGCAAATTTTTTTTTTGGTCAATTGATAGGTATTGACGAGACCAATACAGTTCAGTTTAAATTTTGTATCTAGCATGAAAATTGTGGGCGCCACAGGCTTGGGCGGTTTGTGGGCGTTAGAGTGGGCGTGGCATGTTTGCGTAAAAAACTTGCGCTGCGCACAAGGCTACGGAATCTACATCTGAGATCCCATTTCTCTATCATTGGTTTTTAAGCGTAAAAGTGGGCGTGGCAAACTTTTTTTTTTATCAATCGATAGGTATTGATGAGAACAATACATTTTAGTTAAAATTTTTATACTAGCCACAGTTTTGGACGGTTTGTGGGCGTTAGAGTGGGCGTGGCACTCTACTGAAACAAACTAGCGCTGCGTAAGAAGCTCAGGAATCTGCACGCCAAATCTCAATAGCCTAACTCTTATAGTTTCCGAGATCTCAGCGTTCATCCGGACAGACAGACGGACATGACTAGATCGTCTCGGCTAGTGATCCTGATCAAGAATATATATACTTTATGGGGTCGGAAACGCTTCCTTCTGCCTGTTACATACTTTCCGACGAATCTAGTATACCCTTTTACTCTACGAGTAACGGGTATAACTATCTTAAATGCATCGTTATGACTTTTTATAGGGGTACGCCAACGTTCATGAGTTACTCTCTTCAGAACATGTCCCTAGACTGAATATACTCAGTAAACTCTACTGTAAATAAAGCGATAAGTGTTATTGGGTTTATAAAGCGTTGGTCTAAAGAATTTGATGATCTATAGACTACCAAATTATTATTTACCTCCCTTGTCCGTCCTAATTTAGAATACGGTTCTTCCATTTGGAGTCCTCAGTGTCAAGTGCACATTGAACGTATAGAGTCCGTACAGAAACAATTTCTTCTTTTTGCGTTACGGGATCAAAACGTCAGGTTGCCTTCTAACTCGAGTAGATTTCTATTTGCCTAGTCTAGTAAACCGTAGAACTATGCTTGGTACTATTTTTATGAACAATCTTATCAGAGGCCATATTGATTCTGTAGGATTGGTAAGCCGCCTAACTTTCAATGTTCCTGTTGGACTAATGCGAAACTACTATCCTATCAACTTGCCACGATGTCCATCTTATTTTAGTCAGCACGAGCCCTTTCGCGTTCTTTCTAATAATTATAACAACCTATATCATTTAATTTGTTCCCTGTATTAAAAACTAAAATCTTAGCTCATTTGCTTTAGTCTTGTGGATCTATGTTTTGTCCTGTCTTTATTTGTTCTATGTATCGTACCTTCCTCGCGAACCGTAATTGCCCGAAATAAAAATGGGCCCGGTATTAAAAACTAATATTTTAACTCATTTGCTTCATTCTTAGTTGCTTCTTTTATTTTCATTTGTGTCCCGTCTCTATTTGTTTTTTGTATCTTCCTCGCGAACTCGCATTTTTGCCCAAATTTATAGAAGGGCCCCGCGCGTAACAAGCACGTGCTTGGTGTCGTTGGGCCACTTGTTTGTACTGCTCGTAGTGCATCAACGTCCATCATATAGTAAAAAAAAAAAAAAAAAAAAAAGCCATCTCGTAATCTTTCATATGGACATAAATCATAATTTGCAAAGCAGCACGCTGCATGTGGGTAAGGTTCATCATCATCAAATCGATGACAACACCTGATCGGTTCGAAACGGAAGAAACTTAACCTCTGCCTCAATTGTCGATGTTGAAGCTGCAACCAAGCTTATTTTACTATGTTGCATCACGAGAAGAATGTTCCGACCATAAATGCGCGTCCTAACAGTCGCGCAGCACAGCCATATCAAAGATGCATTTGTAACACACAGATCTGGCAGGGCATTGGTCCTTTAACCAAAATACGAGTGGTTTTGGACGCCTCATGCGCAAAAACTACTTAACTTTCGCTTAATGACCTACTGCTGCTGGGCCCCCCGGTACAAACGGAGCTCTACCTGTAGCTTCTCAATTTGAAACTTTTTTAATATACCCTGACAGCAGATGTGACAAAAATGTACAGGCAAGCCCTCGTCGATAAGAGCTATTGAAAATATCAATACATATTTTGGCGAGAATCCCCAGATGCAGAATTCCGAACGATCCACCTAACTGCCGTCACTTACGGAACCGCCGCTGTTTGGCTGACAAGTACAAGGAGGAATTCCCGACCGGCGCATCTGCTATGCAGACGACGTGTACACCTTGCAACTCATAAAACAGGATGTCATCGAAATTTCCCATTGACTCCAACCACCCAGAATTCACTGATTCCACACCCACGAAGAGACTCACTGGAATCAACCTTCGCCTCGGAACAACCAAACTTGCCAGCCACAAGGAAATCGGTCTTGTCAATCGCATCATCACTCCTTGACCTCCTAGGCCTTTTTTCGAAAGGTATCATCTAGCAAAATGATTCTCCAGGAACTTTGGATCCTCAACCATAATTGGGACGAATCGGTTCTTCAATCCCTACATGATGCATCGACGCAGAAGCCTTGAATATGTTGCCAACTCTTCAAGTATCTCTGTGTTGCCTGCAAAATGCCAGCAGCAACATTTAACTGCATGGCGATGCATCCATTAGGGCGTAGGGATGTTGTGTGTACGTGCGGACTGAAGGCCCAAGTAATATCACCGTTCTGTTGTGGACATCGAAGTACAGAGTAGCCCCTGTAAAGAATTAATCCCTTCCGAAGTTGGAACTGTGCGTCGCACACTTTCTCTCTCCAACATCTGCCGCCAAATGGAGATTCGTGCCCACCCAAAGCAACCACCCGATATTGTCTCTCGTGATTGCACTGTCACAAAAAAAATCGATTTGGACATTGTCTATTGCGAAAAACGGATACACATTTTTTCAACCACAACTCTATACAACTATCTGTTCGCATCGCTCGAAAATCACAGCTCATATCCTGTCTGTCTGCACATTGTCGCATAGATGTTTCGATTCATATGCGCCATTCGGAGGTCATCCAAGTTTAAAGGTCTAACCCTTAGACCAGAAGAGTTAGAACACGCATCAAAGTGCGTAACCTGGACTCTACAGAATCGCTCGATTTCGGAAGAGCTGTGACACGTCAGGAAAAAGCAAGTAATAAAAGTTCCTCTAAAGCTTTTTCTGCTTTCTTTGATAACACTACAGGGTTTCAGAACCTAAAGATCGGAGAACAACTTGACTATTTAGATCTACCAGAGAGTTAAAAGCACCCGACACTACTTCCCAGCAAATCCTCAATGGATTTAAAATATATTAGCAAATATGTTCGCCATTTTCACAAACGAAACTTCCATGCCGGATGTTCAGACGAACACTAATAAAAATCAAACAAAAAAACCTCTTATCGAGGTAGAAAGTAGTGGCGAACGCGCCTTTAACAAAAATTTCTGATATCAACAATTGTGACGAAAAATGATATTACATTCGAAAAAATAAATAAACTATATTAAATTTATGATTTCGGCCCGCAACAGTACATATTTATTTACCTACATGTAAATTTTCTGTTGTAGCGTGCCGGACGGAATGAGATGTCATACGACGCGTATTCTCAGTAAGAATAAAACCAGCTAAACAGCCGGGGGCTTTTATCCCCAGCGTATCCAGCAGCTCCAATTTTCTAAATTTTTACTTATACACTTTCACCGCTTTTTCTCCCAATCAAATCTATATTTCGAAAGTCTTGGTATGCAATCTTCTTAGTTTTTGCAATACCTTTCGATTGGTGTATCACTCGTTGCGATCGGACCATAATTGCAGATTTTCAATTCTGCGGCTATATATGTATAGTAGTTGTCTTCGCACGCTCTCTTGCGCGCTTCGCCACTACGTGTACTGCCGTCCACAGTGATAAAATATAATACTTTATGAGCACTGTGCATGTCATGTGACAGTTGCTAATCGATCTAGAGCAATAAACTATGATCTGTAATTTAAACCCTACAAGAGAGCGGTGTTAGCACTTGTAATCTGAAAGTGCAGGCCACTGGAGCCTAACCAAATATAATCGCTTGAGATGGGGTTAAAAGATAACTCAGCAGCTCACTTAGACGCGACCTCTCCGAAGGCCACAGATAAGACCAGAATAATAATTTCATGTTAGTTTCCTAAGCAGGGACTTAGAAAATAAAATTCAGTCTTTATACGATCAAATCAATAATCGTCCCTTTCACCGGACCAAAGGCGCTGGTGGCCCTACTCAGTTTGAAAAGTATTATAAATGCGAAGGACTTAGCATTGCATTCGATTTCGAACCCGTCACTTTTTGACGGGAAGTTCACTACGGTCCATGCCCGACCGTATCATCAACGACTCCAAGACCAGCACACTGCAACAATACCATCGCTGGTCTACAGATTACTTTAACGCACTCCGATCAAGAAACAAATGGATTACCCCATCGCCAAAAGTCGCTGTCGATTCTTGGTGCTCATTCACGAAGATAATGTACCCACTCAGCACTGGAGAATGGACAGGATCGAATCCGTTGTATACGGTCGCGATAACATAGCTCGAATAGTCCAGCTAGGCACCGCCAAGGGAAACTGTTGCCGCCCTGTTAACAAGTTCGCTATATTTACTTCCGATATCTTGAAAGCGGATCCTTTCAACGGGGCCGGGATGTTCGATTAGATATATTCTTATATTGTTTAACCCAATGTCCACACACTTACAACTAAAAACCTTCTAATAACTCTCTGATCTGCTCGGCTTAATAAACGTTCAGAAAACAAATCATTCGCATATCATTTTCAGAAAAGTCGTCTTCATTTGGTTGGTTGCTCAATTGCTTGTACTTAAACTTTTCCAATCTCTAATTTAAATGAGGTATAATTTTAGAAGACACTTTAAAATTCACCTTTCAGTCGCCCTGACTTATTTTGAATTTGACAACATATAGTAGTGGATAAAAAAACAATAAAAATAGTTTTATTGCTATAGCAAATGCAATAAAATATGCTTATACAAATACATTAAACCAAAAACAAAGAATACTGTAGACAAAAGTTAAAAAAAATGGTATTAGTTCATTATTTCAATTTAAGGTTTCTTTTTTAGATGTGGTTTTCAATCAGGGAAAATGTGAAAAATTACGAAAATTACCTTTGACATCAAATTCCGAAGACATAGGCAATGGTAAAAAAGATTTTTAAATAATACCGTCTCGTAGTAAGCGTGTATCTCAGTTAAAAATTGTAGGATAAGTCCAATTTAAAATGATGGCAAACATCGGTTTTTTGTATTCTTGCCAATTGGACTGTTATTCCAAACCCATTCTTAAACTTTTTAATTTGTCTATCTCATCATCTGTTTTCCTACTATCTGGAAAGATTCTTTTATTATTCCACTCCACAAAAAGGGTGCGAAGGTTAATGCTCAGAACTATAGAGGAATCTCCAAATTGTCTGCAATTCCTAAAACATTTGAACGCATTATTACCTCTCATTTCCAACATTTGTGCTCCTCTTTGATATTTCCGTGTCAACATGGTTTTGTTAAGCAAAGATCGACCACCACTAACCTGCTCGAATTGACAGCTTTTGAATAGACGGATTTAACAAAAAATTGCAGACAGACGTTATATATACAGATTTTAGTAAAGCCTTTGACTCTGTAAACCACTATCTTCTTTTATTCAAATTAGATCAGCTCGGGTTTCCGAATAATCTGTTAACTTGGATTTCAAGTTATTTGAATGGTAGATCTCAAAGGGTTTTATTCAAAAACGCTGTTTTCAAGATGATCAATGCCTCAGGGCAGTCATTTAGGCTCTTTGCTGTTTACTCTGTTTATAAATGATCTTCCCTCTATCGTAACTCACTCTCGTGTATTAATGTATGCTGATGATGTTAAACTTTGTTTATCATATAATAATATTGAGTCTGGTTTCTGCTTGCAGTCAGACATTAATAGATTCCAGGAATGGTGTCAGTACAACCTTTTGAATTTAAACAAGGAAGAACGCTACAGTCGAGTACCTCGACTATCAGATAACCGTTACTCAGCTAAAGGGACCAAAGGGAAATGGAGATATGCAAGCAGCAAAGCGAGATTGAAATGCGCCACCTATCGGCGGTAGACAGATTTAAGCGTTATGGGCGTTAGAGTGGGCGTGGCAAATTTTTTTTTTGGTCAATTGATAGGTATTGACGAGACCAATACAGTTCAGTTTAAATTTTGTATCTAGCATGAAAATTGTGGGCGCCACAGGCTTGGGCGGTTTGTGGGCGTTAGAGTGGGCGTGGCATGTTTGCGTAAAAAACTTGCGCTGCGCACAAGGCTACGGAATCTACATCTGAGATCCCATTTCTCTATCATTGGTTTTTAAGCGTAAAAGTGGGCGTGGCAAACTTTTTTTTTTATCAATCGATAGGTATTGATGAGAACAATACATTTTAGTTAAAATTTTTATACTAGCCACAGTTTTGGACGGTTTGTGGGCGTTAGAGTGGGCGTGGCACTCTACTGAAACAAACTAGCGCTGCGTAAGAAGCTCAGGAATCTGCACGCCAAATCTCAATAGCCTAACTCTTATAGTTTCCGAGATCTCAGCGTTCATCCGGACAGACAGACGGACAGACGGACATGACTAGATCGTCTCGGCTAGTGATCCTGATCAAGAATATATATACTTTATGGGGTCGGAAACGCTTCCTTCTGCCTGTTACATACTTTCCGACGAATCTAGTATACCCTTTTACTCTACGAGTAACGGGTATAACTATCTTAAATGCATCGTTATGACTTTTTATAGGGGTACGCCAACGTTCATGAGTTACTCTCTTCAGAACATGTCCCTAGACTGAATATACTCAGTAAACGATTTAGGTGTTTTCCTACATCTTAAATTTAAATTTGACTCCCACATAACCTCTACTGTAAATAAAGCGATAAGTGTTATTGGGTTTATAAAGCGTTGGTCTAAAGAATTTGATGATCTATAGACTACCAAATTATTATTTACCTCCCTTGTCCGTCCTAATTTAGAATACGGTTCTTCCATTTGGAGTCCTCAGTGTCAAGTGCACATTGAACGTATAGAGTCCGTACAGAAACAATTTCTTCTTTTTGCGTTACGGGATCAAAACGTCAGGTTGCCTTCTAACTCGAGTAGATTGCTATTTGCCTAGTCTAGTAAACCGTAGAACTATGCTTGGTACTATTTTTATGAACAATCTTATCAGAGGCCATATTGATTCTGTAGGATTGGTAAGCCGCCTAACTTTCAATGTTCCTGTTGGACTAATGCGAAACTACTATCCTATCAACTTGCCACGATGTCCATCTTATTTTAGTCAGCACGAGCCCTTTCGCGTTCTTTCTAATAATTATAACAACCTATATCATTTAATTTGTTCCCTGTATTAAAAACTAAAATCTTAGCTCATTTGCTTTAGTCTTGTGGATCTATGTTTTGTCCTGTCTTTATTTGTTCTATGTATCGTACCTTCCTCGCGAACCGTAATTGCCCGAAATAAAAATGGGCCCGCGCGCAACAAGCACGTGCTTAGTGTCGTTTGGGCCACTTCTTTGTACTGCTCTTAGTGCATCAGCGTTCAACAATATGTACTCAGGAGGACCCAACTATTAAGGAAAAGTAGAAATGGTTCGTGGAATTTTTTTTATTTGTACCTGTGTAATATACAAATATACTTTTTAAGGCTGGGAATTCTTCCTTCTACCTCTTATGTTTGTCTTGACGAATACAATATACGCTTTTCCGAGAAATGTGCACAAGAGTGTACCGTAAAAATGTATTATTCTCAAATATATATAACATTTATTTACTTGTCATAATTAGCTTTATTAGGTTTAACTTACCACATCAATTAGCTGCGAAAGTTTTAATTTTATGCATACTTTGAGAACATCTGTGGTATTTACAACTGGTCGAACTAATTTATTATAGTTGCTTAAAAGATCATCATATAACCGTTTTGCATCAGGGTTGCCAGCTACTGCTCCATGTACCATAAGAGCAGAAAGTATCCATGCCCTAAAAGATTCGCTCGTTGACGGCTTCCTTACAAATAATCTTAATATTTCGATTATTAACTTCATGGCGATTTTTAAATAATGTCCTCAAATATACATTCTTTTCAAAAGGCGTAAGATAAATACTTTTCTTATATGTAGTCCTGAAAACAAATAAATGCGAGATATTTAGCTATTTAGAAGAGTAATATTTTTAGAAAAAACAACAATATGGAACCCGTTGTTTAGCTAACCAATTTAACATATTTACTTATGGTCCGATTGTAAGACCAAATATTTACAATGAACAACAAGAGAAAACGCTATAATCGATGCCATCGACTACTGCTGAAGCAAACTTGCTCTGTCCCAGAACCTCAACAATATTCATGGCGAATTCCGTCTTTCCAACTTTTATACTTTCCGAGATCTCACCGTACGAACTGACAGACAGACGGACAGGTAGGCATGGCTAGATCAACTCGGCTAGTGATCGTGATCAAGAATATATGTACTTTATGGGGTCGGAAGCTTTTTCTTCTACCTGTTGCATACTTCCCGACGAATCTAGCATACCCTCTTACTCTACGAGTACCGGGTATATTTTTTCTTGCGTTAGAGTTTGTGTGGCACATCGGCGTAACAAGCCTGCTCTGCGCAGGAACCTTTAGAAATTGTATACTTATTCCCAACTCTCTAGCTCTTATAGTTATTCATTTATAAGCAACAAAAATAATTTGTATACCCTTGCAGAGGGGATATTGATTTCAGTCAGAAGTTTGCAACGCAGTAAAGGAGACGTTTCCGACCCCATAAAGTATATATATTCTTGATCAGCATGACTAGACGAGTCGATCTAGTCTGTCCGTCTGTCCGTCCGTTTCTACGCAAACTAGTCTCTCAGTTTTAAAGCTATCGGACTGAAACTTTCCCAAAAGTCTTATATCTTATGCAGGTGGTATATAAGTCGGAATCAGCCGGATCGGACAACTATATCTTTTAGTTCTTATAATTAAAAAAAATTCTATCTTGGGTGTTTTTTAGCATATAACCTCCTAAGCCTGGAAATAACATTTCTTAATTAGTTTTGAATTTCGAATTAAATTTTATCGAAATCGGACGACTATCACTGTGGACGGCAGTACACGTAGTGGCGAAGCGCGCAAGAGAGCGTGCGAAGACAACTACTATATATAGCCGCAGAATTGAAAATCTGCAATTATGGTCCGATCGCAACGAGTGATACACCAATCGAAAGGTATTGCAAAAACTAAGAAGATTGCATACCAAAAAGTATAGATTTGATTAGGAGAAAAAGCGGTGAAAGTGTATAAGTAAAAATTTAGAAAATTGGAGCTGCTGGATACGGTGGGGATAAAAGCCCCCGGCTGTTTAGCTAGTTTTATTCTTACTGAGAATATGCGTCGTATGACATCTCATGAAATCTGATGTTCCGTTCAAAAGTAATTCAAAAAACAAGATTTTCTTCTTCTTTCCAAAATGAAAATGTTTGTCCCTTTGTTTGTGGGTTTGTATGCATCCCATCTTAGTTTTAGGGTTTTGGAAACTCTATGGGTGTATAAAGCAGCTTGAAATAGAAAACGTTTGTTCTACGACTTTTGGAAAAACCCGCTATTTTAGCGGGAAATCAAAAAAAAAGCCAGATTTAAAATGCTTATAGTATCTAAACAACTACTGCTAGAGAAACCTGTTATATATCTCTAAAAAGATAATTTAATTTGCTGAATACTCTTCATACAGTAAAATTGTCTGAATATATTAGATTTAGAGCTATGATAAAAAGTTATTTTATATATATATATATATATATATATATAGCCCTTCAGATTCCGTACTTTTGATATTTAACACTTTTTGCCCTAAAAATTAACGTTTGGAAGATATTAAGCGATTAAAAGTGCAACTCGTTTCAGCTCCGTATACGTAATATTTCATACTTATTCGAGTAAACAAGAAAAAAACAATTTGATGAAAAAAAATCTTATTAGATTTTTTCAAACGGAAAATCTGTTATGATTTAAGGGTCCTTTACTTGCAAAAAGCTAATCGAAATAGGAAACTTGATCTATTTATTCTACCACTTTGGAAATACCCGCTAGTTCGGCGGGAAATGTAAGAAACGACAGATTTCTCTTGGAATCTGAAACTATACAGCCCTTGAGATTCCGAACTTGTGCTATTAGAATAGGTAATTGAAGCGATAAAACTTGTTGTGCCTAATTTAAGGTGGCGTTCAGCTAAGATTAGGGGTCGAATCTGTGTGTTTGGTTTTTCAATAGCCAAGCCATATGGGGACGACTCCTAGTCATGGTATTGGGGTACTTAAACTCTTGAGCAAAAAAAAACTTCTGATATCAAACAAAAACACCTCTTAACGAGGTAGAAAGTAGTGGCGAAAGCGCCTTTAACAAAAATGTCTGATATCAACAATTGTGACGAAAAATTATATTACATTCGATATAATAAATAAACTATATTAAATTTATGTATTCGGCACGCTACAACAGAAAATTTACATGTAGGTAAATAAATATGTAAATATGTATAAATACGGGCCGAAATCATAAATTTAATATAGTTTATTTATTTTGTTACGCAAATATGCCACGCCCACTCTAACGCCCACAAACCGCCCAAATCTGTGAAGCCCACAATTTTCGTGCTAGATAAAAAATTTTAACTTAAATGTATTGGTCTCGTCAATACCTATCGATTGATTTAAAAAAAACTTTGCCACGCCCACTCTAACGCCCACAACGCTTAAATCTGTCTACCGCCGGTAGGTGGCGCATTTCAATCTCGCTTTGCTGCTTGCATATCTCCATTTTCCTTTGGTCCCTTTACCTGAGTAACGGGTATCTGATAGTCGAGGTACTCGACTAAAGCGTTCTTCCTTGTTTTTGATTATAATTTTCCATCTACAGGCAAAAATTGTTCAATTCAGTCCATTCATTAAAAATTTATAAGCTATAACTACTTGTACTCGCCTTTACTTTCTGTTTTTCAGTGGAAAAATATGTAATATTGGCAAAATTAATGTGTTTATGCTCAAAATAAAAGTCATTAAACTTAATTGTCGAGCGATAATTGAACCAGTCACCGGCGATCCTACGTATTATATTTATACCCTCTACTCCTAGAGTGTTGGTATTTGGCATGAAGATTATTGAGCCTCTTGCGCAGCGCAAGTTTATTTCAGCAGGCCCACTCCAACGACCACAAACGCCCAACGCTTAAACCTGCTTAGTGCCTACATTTTTTTTATAAAAATAATTAATTATATCAATAAATAATAACAACGATGCAAAATTTTAAATGTGACCTTTTTCTTATTATCAATACCCATCACATGCCAAATATTATTTGAGTCGGACCAATTATTAAAAAATTTTATGCAAATAAAGTGTGCAATCTTGGGAGCAGTCGCTTTGTATATCTCCATCTCGTTCTATCTTGTTTCTCTCTTGTTTTAATTCAATTTATTTTTGAACCAGCAGAATAACTATACCCGTTAATCGTAGAGTAAAAGGGTATACTAGATTCGTCGGAAAGTATGTAACAGGCAGAAGGAAGCGTTTCCGACCCCATAAAGTATATATATTCTTGATCAGGATCACTAGCCGAGTCGATCTAGCCATGTCCGTCCGTCCGCCTGTCCGTCTGTCCGTATGAACGCTGAGATCTCGGAAACTATAAGTGCTACAATACTGGGATTAGGCATGCAGATTCCTGACATTCCTGCGCAGCGCAAGTTTGTTTCAGCAGAGTGCCACGCCCACTCTAACGCCCACAAACCGCACTTAACTGTGGCTCCTACAGTTTTGATGCTAGAATACAAATTTAAACTGAAATGTATTGTTCTCATCAATACCTATCGATTGACCCAAAAAAAAGTTTGCCACGCTCACTTTAACGCCCACAAACCGCCCACAAACTTCAAAAAATCGAAGGTATGAACGTGGATATCTCGGAAACTATCAAAGATAGAGAATCGGGATCTCAGATATAGATTCCGTAGCTTTGTACGCAATTTTGTCACGCGAATATGCCACGCCCACTATAACGCCCACAAACCGCCCAAACCTGTGGCGCCCACAATTTTTATGCTAGATTAAAAATTGTAACTGAAATGTTTTGATCTCGTCAATACCTATCGATTGATCCAAAAATTATGCTAGATAAAAAATTTTAACTGAAATGTATTGGTCTCGTCAATACCTATAGATTGATTTTAAAAAAAGTTTGCCACGCCCACTCTAACGCCCATAACGCTTAAATCTGCCTACCGCCGGTATCTACTATCCTGAGGTTCTTGCTACGGGTGTTTGCTGAGTTTGTTGACAATTAGAGAAATTTAAAAAATAACAAGGAAGAACGCTATAGTCGAGTACCTCGACTATCAGATACCCGTTACTCAGCTAAAGGGACCAAAGGAAAGTGGAGATATGCAAGCAGCAAATGCGCCACCTACTGGCGGTAGACAGATTTAAGCATTGTGGGCGTTAGAGTGGGCGTGGCAAAGTTTTTTTAAATCAATCGATAGGTATTGACGAGACCAATACATTTCAGTTAAAATTTTTTATCTAGCACGAAAATTGTGGGCGCCACAGGCTTGTGCGGTATGTGGGCGTTAGAGTGGGCGTGGCAAACTTTTTTTAAAATCAATCTATAGGTATTGACGAGACCAATACATTTCAGTTAAAATTTTTTATCTAGCATAAAAATTGTGGGCGCCACAGATTTGGGCGGTTTGTGGGCGTTAGAGTGGGCGTGGCATATTCGCGTAACAAACTTACGCTGCGCTCAAGCCTACGGAATCTAAATCTGAAATCCCGTTTCTCTATCTTTGATATTTTCCGAGATATCCGCGTTCATATTTACGATTTTTTGAAGTTTGTGGGCGGTTTGTGGGTGTTAAGTCAATGGGTGTTTTAGGTCAATCGGTAGGTATTGATGAGAACAATACATTTCAGTTAAAATTTTTGTTCTAGCATCAAAACTGTAGGAGCCACAGTTTTGGGCGGTTTGTGGGCATTAGAGTGGGCGTGGCACTCTTCTGAAACAAACTTGCGCTGCGCAGAATTCTCAGGAATCTGCATGCCTAATCTCAGTATTGTAGCTCTTATAGTTTCCGAGATCTCAGCGTTCATACGGACAGACGGACAGACGGACAGACGGACATGGCTAAATCGACTCGGCTAGTGATCCTGATCAAGAATATATATACTTTATGGGGTCGGAAACGCTTCCTTCTGCCTGTTACATACTTTCCGACGAATCTAGTATACCCTTTTACTCTACGAGTAACGGGTATAACAAGGAAGAACGCTATAATCGAGTAACTCGACTATCAGATACCCGTTACTCAGCTAAAGGGACCAAAGGGAAATGGAGATATGCAAGCAGCAAAGCGAGATTGAAATGCGCCACCTACCGGCGGTAGACAGATTTAAGCGTTATGGGCGTTAGAGTGGGCGTCGCATCATTTTTTTTTGGATAAATCGATAGGTATTGACGAGTCCAATACATTTCAGTTAAAATTTTTAACGTAGCATAAAAATTGTGGGCGCCACAGGCTTTGGCGGCTTGTGGGCGTTAGCGTGGGCGTGGCATATTCGCATAACAAACTTGCGCTGCGTACAAGGCTACGGAATCTAAATCTGAAATCCCAATACTCTATCTTTGATAGTTTCCGAGATATCCGCGTTCATACTAACGATTTTTTGGAGGTTGTGGGCGGTTTGTGGGCGTTAAAGTGGGCGTGGCAAACTTTTTTTGGGCAAATCGATAGGTATTGATGAGATCAATTCAATTCAGTTTAATTTTTTACTTTAGCAACAAAACTGTAGGAGGCACAGTTTTGGGCGGTTTGTGAAACAAACTTGCGCTGCGTAAGAAGCTCAGGAATCTGCACGCCAAATCTCAATAGCCTAGCTCTTATAGTTTCCAAGATCTCAGCGTTCATCCGGACAGACAGACAGACGGACAGACGGACAGACGGATATGGCTAGATCGACTCGGCTAGTGATCCTGATCAAGAATATATATACTTTATGCGGTCGGAAACGCTTCCTTCTGCCTGTTACATACTTTCCGACGAATCTAGTATACCCTTTTACTCTACGAGTAACGGGTATAAAAACACCGAAGCTATAATTTGTTTCATATTATTTTCCCACAAATTTTGCGATCGTTCCTATGGCAGCTATATGATATAGTCGTCCGATTTTGATACAATTAAATTCGAAACTCAAAACTAATTAAAAAATGTTATTTCCAAGCATAGGAGGTTATATGTTAGAAAACACCAAAAATATAATTTTTTATATTTTTTTTTTCCGATTATTCCAATGGGAGCTATAAGATATAGTTGTCCGATCCGGCTGTTTCCGACTTATATACTTCCTGCAAAAGAAATAAGACTTTTAGGAAAGTTTCAGCCCGATAGCTTTAAAACTGAGAGACTAGTTTGCGTAGAAACGGACGGACAGACGGATATGGCTAGATCGACTCGTCTAGATCTAGGCTGATCAAGAATATATATACTTTATGGGGTCGGAAACGTCTCCATCACTGCGTTGCAAACTTCTGACTGAAACCAAGGGTATAAAAATGTGGGTGCTTGACGGGCTTTATCGTTATGGGCGTTAGAGTGGGCTTGGCACCCTGCTAATGGTTTTAATAAATATAATGTTCAAGGTATGTCTAGTTTAAGTGGTGGTAGGAAGTGGTAGACGAATTCTGATCGGGGTTGTTCAGCTGATGCTGCAGGAAATCGACAAGCATCCTAGTAATGGCTCCTCCAGCTATGCCTTAGCATGCGCAGAAGGGAGAATGCTCCATATAGAAGCCAGCGCGTCCGCCATCTCCGCCTTAGCTGCCAAGTTGCTTTTGATGGTGGAGTTCAGTGATTCCCTATTCAGAACTCGACTGAGGTCTTATTACTGCCGGTAATTCTTTGGCCAGAACCTACTTTCTGTGCGAGGACACGTCCGACAGGATGTCCGTGTAGGGAGGAAAGTCCCACTCGGCATGCTCTTTCTCCATGGGCTTCTCAATCACCTCCAGCACTTCCAGTCTTCTGCGGATTTGCCCTGTTGTGGTATAGCCTTCTGTGGGACTAGTCCCACAATACTGGGTGTTGGGGCGGTGCGGTTTGATCGATGGAAATAGTTGAAGCCCCAAGACTGAATGGTACCCAAAAAACACGGGAGTACTTTTGGGGTTTTTACGCGACGAGCGTAGGTGTTTATTAGTACACTTTGAAACATGAACTGCCTAAGCCTAACTTAACTTAAGCGCTCCAGAGCAGAGCGGTGACTTAGGGGAGAGATGGAGAGGGAGAGCGGACGGCAGTGCGAGCGCGCAAGATGTAGACATCTGGATAAAACTGCCGCTCGACACTGCCTCCTGAAATTAAACGCCCTTTTGACGTGAACATTCTCCCCCCCCCCTTGCGAGGACACCCGTAGCAAGAACCTCAGGATAGTAGGCTCAGGAATACGTTGGAAGTGTAGATCGGTCGTCCGTATGTAGGAGAGTGTGGTGGTCCTTTCCACACTTGTGGCAGTGATGACCACTACGGCAGGAGTCCTTGGTATGATTGTGAGTCAAGCAATTGGAGCAGTACTTCTGGATATGTACTTCCTGGAGCCGATTCTGGGGGCTTAGCCGTAGAAAGTGGTGGCACTTCCGTAGAGGATGGATCTTTTGGCAGACTCGGCATTGGTAGGATTTAATACCTCGAGTACGTCTGCCATCCAAGGATGGGTATGGAACCCAATACTCGGGTGGAGTATTCTTAGGAGGGACATTTTGTACGGAAACTTGCGCTGAATAGGACGAAATGATGTGTGAAACTGAGGCGGTTACTGGCCTTGGAGGGTCGGATGGAATCGTCGGAGTAGTAGGGCCGCTGTTTCGATGCAGCAATGTGTGATGCCGATCTTGGCAAGTGAGACAGTTGTGAGCGCTTGTGCAATCCCGGAATTGATGGCTACTTGCAAAGCAATTGGAGCACAACTGCTTCCTTTGAATATAGGCTAGGCGATCGTCTACCGTATACGCACGGGGTGGTTCTTCTTGGAACACAGATCGCAGCCCTTGGGTATCGGAACTAACCTTGTGTTGAAGGAATTTATTTTTGGAAATTCTGCCACTCGATTTGTGTCTTTGGACTGGACGTGGTGGAAATTGGCAGATCGGAAGCTATCGACGGCCTCAAGAGTTCGATGGCGCTCTGTCAAATATGAATCAAGCTCAAGCCACGTAGGAATTTCGGCTTTATTTTGGATGGATTGCTCCCATAATGAGAGAGTGAGCTTTGGTAGTTTTGTCGAGCACATATAAACCAGGATAGGGTCCCAATTCTCAATATTAACACCGGAAAATTTTAAGGAAGTTAAGCAACCTTGAAAAGTGCGTTGAAGTTCCTTTAAGGCTGCTCCCGACTCCTGTGCTATGGATTGCACATTAAAAAGTGTTTTCAGGTGACTGTTCACCTGCAATCGCTTATTTTCGAAACGCTCAGTTAGCTTATTCCAGGCTGAGTGAAAGCCATCATTGGTGAGTGGGGATCTTGAAACTATGGAATGAGCTTCGCCACTTGTTTTTGAATTTAAGTGGAATAATTTTTCAACGGGCGTTAGACTCGGATTGTCTATGTATATTGCCGTGAAAAGGTCCCGGAAAGTCGGCCAGCGAAGATAGTCGCCAGAGAAAACCTCTGTGTCGATAGGAGGGAGCCGACAGACATAAGACGTGGAATTTCGGGACGGAGTTACTGGAGCTTGAAGTATTTGGGAGAAGCCTTTTTGGATTTGTTCCATCAGCTGCGCGGCAAATATTTCGTAAGTGGAGTACGTTTGGTAATACGTGGTCTTTAGTATGGATTTTGTGTCTGCGGCGCTCTCGCCTGCAGATATAAATCTGTCGGAGCATATGTCGTATGCTGCCTTTACCGTTTGCCACAAGGAATTGAGGTGATCGCGACGGATGTTACAGGCGGATAACGTTGGTGTAGGAGCACCTGGAGCGTTCACAGTGGCCTCAAAGTGGATCAGACAGTCAGCTGTGGCCATAAATCGGGTTAAAGCGGATTTTACTGATGTTGCCATGACGTCAAATAATTTAGAATTTTAATTCAGAAGTAAGGAAACGGATTGGAATCAAATTGGAATTTAGGAACCAATTAAGATTGTAAATATATACGGTCACACTGTCGGATAGGCAATAAATATTTATTATATCGGATGGTCGGACTTATGTAAGCAATTACGGACTTTAATATTGTTTGTTTGAAAGGAACACTTTTTGTGAGCTCTTGACCCACTGTGCACTGGCGATATACGTATGTATGCACACTGTACATATGTACATATGTGGGGTGCGAATAGCGGAATAACGTTGCGGGAATTGGAAAGACTTCGCTAATGTTTGTATGTCGGTGCGTTTGTTTGTCACCTGCACAACTAAATTGCAAACGATTTGCTGGAGTAAATTTGTGGATATTGTCACTTTGTTTTTAATTTTAGAAATAGTTAAGCCGTATTTGTAGGTCGAGAAAAGTAGTTGGAGTGGACTGTATTAGAAAAAAGTAGTTCGAGTGGACTGTATTAGATTGTTTTTGTAAATATACACATGCAGCTGGAACACAGTAAAAAACAAGGAAGAACGCTATAGTCGAGTACCTCGACTATCAGATACCCGTTACTCAGCTAAAGGGACCAAAGGAAAGTGGAGATATGCAAGCAGCAAATGCGCCACCTACCGGCGGTAGACAGATTTAAGCATTGTGGGCGTTAGAGTGGGCGTGGCAAAGTTTTTTTAAATCAATCGATAGGTATTGACGAGACCAATACATTTCAGTTAAAATTTTTTATCTAGCACGAAAATTGTGGGCGCCACAGGCTTGTGCGGTTTGTGGGCGTTAGAGTGGGCGTGGCAAATTTTTTTTTAAATCAATCTATAGGTATTGACGAGGGCAATACATTTCAGTTAAAATTTTTTATCTAGCATAAAAATTGTGGGCGCCACAGATTTGGGCGGTTTGTGGGCGTTAGAGTGGGCGTGGCATATTCGCGTAACAAACTTACGCTGCGCTCAAGCCTACGGAATCTAAATCTGAAATCCCGTTTCTCTATCTTTGATATTTTCCGAGATATCCGCGTTCATATTTACGATTTTTTGAAGTTTGTGGGCGGTTTGTGGGTGTTAAAGTGGGCGTGGAAAAATTTTTTTTTTGGTCGATCGGTAGGTATTGATGAGAACAATACATTTCAGTTAAAATTTTTGTTCTAGCATCAAAACTGTAGGAGCCACAGTTTTGGGCGGTTTGTGGGCGTTAGAGTGGGCGTGGCACTCTTCTGAAACAAACTTGCGCTGCGCAGAATTCTCAGGAATCTGCATGCCTAATCTCAGTATTGTAGCTCTTATAGTTTCCGAGATCTCAGCGTTCATACGGACAGACGGACAGACGGACAGACGGACATGGCTAAATCGACTCGGCTAGTGATCCTGATCAAGAATATATATACTTTATGGGGTCGGAAAAGCTTCCTTCTGCCTGTTACATACTTTCCGACGAATCTAGTATACCCTTTTACTCTACGAGTAACGGGTATAATAAAGAGTGCAAATCTTAAGGACAATCTTTATGATCGGGAATTTTTTACTGTGGCTGAGTTATATTTTACACACAATTGGAATTGAAAATATATTTGAGAAATATTTTTGTTGAATAGTAGCACTGAAATATCTTCTGGAATTGTTTCAAGTGTACAATTGTGGGCAAAGGAAACTGGAATATTGTCGGGCACAAGTAACGGAATCGAAATGCATATATTAAATGCCGTTGCGTCGGATTAATCACTTTTGGATTTAGACAATATATCATACAGAAAGTTAGTCGAAATAGGGTTCGAAAAACTGGCGTATGACCGGCAATTATAGTAAGTGGAACTTATCTGGAGCGGTTCAAGCCTGCTGGGACAAAATCAAAGAAAACTCCAGGAGAGGAAAATCCAAAGATTTTGAAATCCGGCTCGAAGGACCAAAATGTTGGGGCGGTGCGGCTTGATCGATGGAAATAGTTGAAGCCCCAAGACTGACTACGCGACGAGCGTAGGTGTTTATTAGTACACTTTGAAACATGAACTGCCTAAGCCTAACTTAACTTAAGCGCTCCAGAGCAGAGCGGAGACTTAGGGGAGAGATGGAGAGGGAGAGCGGACGGCAGTGCGAGCGCGCGAGATGTAGACATCTGGATAAAACTGCCGCTCGACACTGCCTCCTGAAATTAAACGCCCTTTTGACGTGAACATTCTCCCCCCCCCTTGCGAGGACACCCGTAGCAAGAACCTCAGGATAGTAGGCTCAGGAATACGTTGGAAGTGTAGATCGGTCGTCCGTATGTAGGAGAGTGTGGTGGTCCTTTCCACACTTGTGGCAGTGATGACCACTACGGCAGGAGTCCTTGGTATGATTGTGAGCCAAGCAATTGGAGCAGTACTTCTGGATATGTACTTCCTGGAGCCGATTCTGGGGGCTTAGCCGTAGAAAGTGGTGGCACTTCCGTAGAGGATGGATCTTTTGGCAGACTCGGCATTGGTATGATTTAATACCTCGAGTACGTCTGCCATCCAAGGATTGGTATGGAACCCAATTCTCGGGTGGAGTATTCTTAGGAGGGACATTTTGTCGGAAACTTGCGCTGAATAGGACGAAATGATGTGTGAAACTGAGGCGGTTACTGGCCTTGGAGGGTCGGATGGAATCGTCGGAGTAGTAAGGCCGCTGTTTCGATGCAGCAATGTGTGATGCCGATCTTGGCAAGTGAGACAGTTGTGAGCGCTTGTGCAATCCCTGAATTGATGGCTACTTGCAAAGCAATTGGAGCACAACTGCTTCCTTTGAATATAGGCTAGGCGATCGTCTACCGTCATCTGTAGGAAGCGTGGACATATACGCACGGGGTGGTTCTTCTTGGAACACAGATCGCAGCCCTTGGGTATCGGAACTAACCTTGTGTTGAAGGAATTTATTTTTGGAAATTCTGCCACTCGATTTGTGTCTTTGGACTGGACGTGGTGGAGATTGGCAGATCGGAAGCTATCGACGGCCTCAAGAGTTCGATGGCGCTCTGTCAAATATGAATCAAGCTCAAGCCACGTAGGAATTTCGGCTTTATTTTGGATGGATTGCTCCCATTATGAGAGAGTGAGCTTTGGTAGTTTTGTCGAGCACATATAAGCCAGGATAGGGTCCCAATTCTCAATATTAACACCGGAAAATTTTAAGGAAGTTAAGCAACCTTGAAAAGTGCGTTGAAGTTCCTTTAAGGCTGCTCCCGACTCCTGTGCTATGGATTGCACATTAAAAAGTGTTTTCAGGTGACTGTTCACCTGCAATCGCTTATTTTCGAAACGCTCAGTTAGCTTATTCCAGGCTGAGCGAAAGCCATCATTGGTGAGTGGGGATCTTGAAACTATGGAATGAGCTTCGCCAATTGTTTTTGAATTTAAGTGGAATAATTTTTCAACGGGCGTTAGACTCGGATTGTCTATGTATATTGCCGTGAAAAGGTCCCGGAAAGTCGGCCAGCGAAGATAGTCGCCAGAGAAAACCTCTGTGTCGATAGGAGGGAGCCGACAGCCATAAGACGTGGAATTTCGGGACGGAGTTACTGGAGCTTGAAGTATTTGGGAGAAGCCTTTTTGGATTTGTTCCATCAGCTGCGCGGCAAATATTTCGTAAGTGGAGTACGTTTGGTAATACGTGGTCTTTAGTATGGATTTTGTGTCTGCGGCGCTCTCGCCTGCAGATATAATGCTGTCGGAGCATATGTCGTATGCTGCCTTTACCGTTTGCCACAAGGAATTGAGGTGATCGCGACGGATGTTACAGGCGGATAACGTTGGTGTAGGAGCACCTGGAGCGTTCACAGTGGCCTCAAAGTGGATCAGACAGTCAGCTGTGGCCATAAATCGGGTTAAAGCGGATTTTACTGATGTTGCCATGACGTAAATAATTTAGAATTTTAATTCAGATGTAAGGAAACGGATTGGAATCAAATTGGAATTTAGGAACCAATTAAGATTGTAAATATATACGGTCACACTATCGGATAGGCAATAAATATTTATTATATCGGATGGTCGGAGTTATGTAAGGAATTACGGACTTTAATATTGTTTGTTTGAAAGGAACACTTTTTGTGAGCTCTTGACCCACTGTGCACTGGCGACATACGTATGTATGCACACTGTACATATGTACATATGTGGGGTGCGAATAGCGGAATAACGTTGCGGGAATTGGAAAGACTTCGCTTATGTTTGTAGGTCGAGAAAAGTAGTTGGAGTGGACTGTATTAGAAAAAAGTAGTTCGAGTGGACTGTATTAGATTGTTTTTGTAAATATACACATGCAGCTGGAACACAGTAAAAAATAAAGAGTGCAAATCTTAAGGACAATCTTTATGGTCGGGAATTTTTTACTGTGGCTGAGTTATATTTTACACACAATTGGAATGGAAAATATATTTGAGAAATATTTTTGTTGAATAGTAGCACTGAAATATCTTCTGGAATTGTTTCAAGTGTACAATTGTGGGCAAAGGAAACTGGAATATTGTCGGGCACAAGTAACGGAATCGAAATACATATATTAAATGCCGTTGCGTCGGATTAATCACTTTTGGATTTAGACAATATATCATACAGAAAGTTAGTCGAAATAGGGTTCGAAAAACTGGCGTATGACCGGCAATTATAGTAAGTGGAACTTATCTGGAGCGGTTCAAGCCTGCTGGGACAAAATCAAAGAAAACTCCAGGAGAGGAAAATCCAAAGATTTTGAAATCCGGCTCGAAGGACCAAAATGTTGGGGCGGTGCGGCTTGATCGATGGAAATAGTTGAAGCCCCAAGACTGAATGGTACCCAAAAAACACAGGAGTACTTTTGGGGTTTTTACGCGACGAGCGTAGGTGTTTATTAGTACACTTTGAAACATGAACTGCCTAAGCCTAACTTAACTTAAGCGCTCCAGAGCAGAGCGGAGACTTAGGGGAGAGATGGAGAGGGAGAGCGGACGGCAGTGCGAGCGCGCGAGATGTAGACAGCTGGATAAAACTGCCGCTCGACACTGCCTCCTGAAATTAAACGCCCTTTTGACGTGAACATTCTCCCCCCCCCCTTGCGAGGACACCCGTAGCAAGAACCTCAGGATAGTAGGCTCAGGAATACGTTGGAAGTGTAGATCGGTCGTCCGTATGTAGGAGAGTGTGGTGGTCCTTTCCACACTTGTGGCAGTGATGACCACTACGGCAGGAGTCCTTGGTATGATTGTGAGCCAAGCAATTGGAGCAGTACTTCTGGATATGTACTTCCTGGAGCCGATTCTGGGGGCTTAGCCGTAGAAAGTGGTGGCACTTCCGTAGAGGATGGATCTTTTGGCAGACTCGGCATTGGTAGGATTTAATACCTCGAGTACGTCTGCCATCCAAGGATGGGTATGGAACCCAATACTCGGGTGGAGTATTCTTAGGAGGGACATTTTGTACGGAAACTTGCGCTGAATAGGACGAAATGATGTGTGAAACTGAGGCGGTTACTGGCCTTGGAGGGTCGGATGGAATCGTCGGAGTAGTAGGGCCGCTGTTTCGATGCAGCAATGTGTGATGCCGATCTTGGCAAGTGAGACAGTTGTGAGCGCTTGTGCAATCCCGGAATTGATGGCTACTTGCAAAACAATTGGAGCACAACTGCTTCCTTTGAATATAGGCTAGGCGATCGTCTACCGTCATCTGTAGGAAGCGTGGACATATACGCACGGGGTGGTTCTTCTTGGAACACAGATCGCAGCCCTTGTGTATCGGAACTAACCTTGTGTTGAAGGAATTTATTTTTGGAAATTCTGCCACTCGATTTGTGTCTTTGGACTGGACGTGGTGGAGATTGGCAGATCGGAAGCTATCGACGGCCTCAAGAGTTCGATGGCGCTCTGTCAAATATGAATCAAGCTCAAGCCACGTAGGAATTTCGGCTTTATTTTGGATGGATTGCTCCCATTATGAGAGAGTGAGCTTTGGTAGTTTTGTCGAGCACATATAAGCCAGGATAGGGTCCCAATTCTCAATATTAACACCGGAAAATTTTAAGGAAGTTAAGCAACCTTGAAAAGTGCGTTGAAGTTCCTTTAAGGCTGCTCCCGACTCCTGTGCTATGGATTGCACATTAAAAAGTGTTTTCAGGTGACTGTTCACCTGCAATCGCTTATTTTCGAAACGCTCAGTTAGCTTATTCCAGGCTGAGTGAAAGCCATCATTGGTGAGTGGGGATCTTGAAACTATGGAATGAGCTTCGCCACTTGTTTTTGAATTTAAGTGGAATAATTTTTCAACGGGCGTTAGACTCGGATTGTCTATGTATATTGCCGTGAAAAGGTCCCGGAAAGTCGGCCAGCGAAGATAGTCGCCAGAGAAAACCTCTGTGTCGATAGGAGGGAGCCGACAGACATAAGACGTGGAATTTCGGGACGGAGTTACTGGAGCTTGAAGTATTTGGGAGAAGCCTTTTTGGATTTGTTCCATCAGCTGCGCGGCAAATATTTCGTAAGTGGAGTACGTTTGGTAATACGTGGTCTTTAGTATGGATTTTGTGTCTGCGGCGCTCTCGCCTGCAGATATAAATCTGTCGGAGCATATGTCGTATGCTGCCTTTACCGTTTGCCACAAGGAATTGAGGTGATCGCGACGGATGTTACAGGCGGATAACGTTGGTGTAGGAGCACCTGGAGCGTTCACAGTGGCCTCAAAGTGGATCAGACAGTCAGCTGTGGCCATAAATCGGGTTAAAGCGGATTTTACTGATGTTGCCATGACGTAAATAATTTAGAATTTTAATTCAGATGTAAGGAAACGGATTGGAATCAAATTGGAATTTAGGAACCAATTAAGATTGTAAATATATACGGTCACACTATCGGATAGGCAATAAATATTTATTATATCGGATGGTCGGACTTATGTAAGGAATTACGGACTTTAATATTGTTTGTTTGAAAGGAACACTTTTTGTGAGCTCTTGACCCACTGTGCACTGGCGATATACGTATGTATGCACACTGTACATATGTACATATGTGGGGTGCGAATAGCGGAATAACGTTGCGGGAATTGGAAAGACTTCGCTTATGTTTGTAGGTCGAGAAAAGTAGTTGGAGTGGACTGTATTAGAAAAAAGTAGTTCGAGTGGACTGTATTAGATTGTTTTTGTAAATATACACATGCAGCTGGAACACAGTAAAAAATAAAGAGTGCAAATCTTAAGGACAATCTTTATGGTCGGGAATTTTTTACTGTGGCTGAGTTATATTTTACACACAATTGGAATTGAAAATATATTTGAGAAATATTTTTGTTGAATAGTAGCACTGAAATATCTTCTGGAATTGTTTCAAGTGTACAATTGTGGGCAAAGGAAACTGGAATATTGTCGGGCACAAGTAACGGAATCGAAATACATATATTAAATGCCGTTGCGTCGGATTAATCACTTTTGGATTAAGACAATATATCATACAGAAAGTTAGTCGAAATAGGGTTCAAAAAACTGGCGTATGACCGGCAATTATAGTAAGTGGAACTTATCTGGAGCGGTTCAAGCCTGCTGGGACAAAATCGAAGAAAACTCCAGGAGAGGAAAATCCAAAGATTTTGAAATCCGGCTCGAAGGACCAAAATGTTGGGGCGGTGCGGCTTGATCGATGGAAATAGTTTAAGCCCCAAGACTGAATGGTACCCAAAAAACACGGGAGTACTTTTGGGGTTTTTACGCGACGAGCGTAGGTGTTTATTAGTACACTTTGAAACATGAACTGCCTAAGCCTAACTTAACTTAAGCGCTCCAGAGCAGAGCGGAGACTTAGGGTAGAGATGGAGAGGGAGAGCGGACGGCAGTGCGAGCGCGCGAGATGTAGACATCTGGATAAAACTGCCGCTCGACACTGCCTCCTGAAATTAAACGCCCTTTTGAAGTGAACACTGGGCAACAGCTAGTATTAGGCGTTATTTTCACTCCCTGTCGGCGATTTTTCTGTCCTTCCATTTTTAATATTTCGCTTCCCTCTCCTTTCGCACGAATACATCGAAAGTTTAATGTTCTTATTCTTTGCGCAGCGGCTAACGGTGTTCATCAGAAATCTTGTTTTTTTTGTTTTGAAAACAGCGGTAAATATCGGACCCGAAGAATAATGTAAGCCGCATATTTGCCTCCCGCTCTCCCGCGTTAGCTCGCGTTTTTCGGCGATGTGAGTACTAGGCTTGACTTTAAATTTCACTCGCCACCGATAATTTTCTGTACTCGGTAAAAGTCAATCGATAAACGTAATCATATACGTGATCTGCCGACGCAAAGTGGTGCCTTTGGTCGAAAAAGAGCATTACATCAAATTATCGATGTGGGCCCAGAAAATTATGGGCAGTGATCCACTATTTCAAATGTGTCACCCTTGTATATATCAGAGTTTTTGTAAATTATAGCACTTCCACCCCTTTAAAGTTTACAGATTTTTAACTCCCAAGAAACACACAAATTTTGGCTAATTTAGCCTACTTTTAAAGAATTGTATAAAATATCTTAAGGTATGTAAGTATCTTATCTAGGTATCACTGTGGACGGCAGTACACGTTGTGGCGAAGCGCGCAAGAGAGCGTGCGAAGACAACTACTATATATAGCCGCAGAATTGAAAATCTGCCATTATGGTCCGATCATAACTAGTGATACACCAATCGAAAGGTATCACAAAAACTAAGAAGATTGCATACCAAGACCTTCGAAATATAGATTTGTTTGGGAGAAAATGCGGTGAAAGTGTAAAGGTAAAACTATAGAAAATTGGAGCTGCTGGATACGGTGGGGCTAAAAACCCCCGGCTGTTTAGCTAGTTTTATTTTTACTAAAAATTCGCGTCGAATGACACCTCATTTGTTGAAATCCGATGTCCTGTTCAAAAGTAATTCAAAAAACAAAATTTTCTTCTTCTTCCCAAAATGAAAATGTTTGTCCCTTTGTTTGTGGGTTTGTATGCATCCCATCCTAGTTTTAGGGTTTTGGAAACCCTATGGGTGTAATAGAAATAGAAAACGTTTGTTCTACGACTTTTGAAAAAACCCGCTAGCTTAGCGGAAAATCAAAAAAAAAGCCATATTTAAAATGCTTATAGTATCTAAACAACTAATGCTACAGAAACGTGCTATATATATATATATCTGAAAAGATAATTTAATTTGCTAAATACTCTTCATATAGTGAAATTGTCTGAATATAATAGATTTAGAGTTATGACAAAAAGTTATTTTTTAAAATCACTATTTTCTCAAAATTGAGTCGAACGATTTTCAAATCATATAGCCCTTGAGATTCCTCAAATTTTAATGTATAACACATTTTGCCCTTAACATTACCGTTTGGAAGATATTAAGCAATAAAAAGTGCAACTCGTTTCAGCTCCGTGTACGAAATATTTCATACTTATTGGAATAAACAAGAAAAAAACCAATTTGATGAAAAATATTCTTATTAGATTTTTTCAAACGGAAAATCTGTTATGGTTTTAGGGTCCTTTACTTGCATGAAGCTAATCGAAGTAGGAAACTTGATCTATTTGTTCTACCGCTTTGGAAAAACCCGCTAGTTCGGCGGGAAATGTAAGAATCGACAGATTTCCTTGAGATTCCAAACTTATGCTATTAAAATAGGTAATTAAAGAGATAAAACTGGATATTAATTGGGGTACTTAAACTCTTGTGCAAAAAAAACTTCTGATATCAAACAAAAACACCTCTTAACGAGGTAAAAAGTAGTGGCGAACGAGCCTTTAACAAAAATTTCTGATATCAACAATTCTGACGAAAAATGATATTACATTCGATAAAATAAATAAACTACATTAAATTTATGTATTTGGCACGCTACAGCAGAAAATTTACGAGTAGGTAAATAAATATTTACTGTTGCGGGCCGAAATCATAAATTGAATATGGTTTATTTATTTTATCGAATGTAATATCATTTTTCGTCACAATTGTTGATATCAGAAATGTTTGTTAAGGGCGCGTTCGCCACTACATCTTACCTCGTTAAGAGGTGTTTTTGTTTGATTTGCCTACAGGTATACATTTAAAATTAGAAAATTATAGATGTGCAGGCTCCGCAGGTAGGTAAGATTTTCATTTTAATACGTGCAAAAAAATCGTAATACTTTTGTGGGCAAAATGTAATGTGATTTTGTTTTTAAAATGAAAAATATTTATTTATTCTTCTAAATCAATTTCATCCCATTCAAAGTAATCCCCTCCCGATAAAATATACTTATGCCAACGTTTTTTCATATTCTCGGTATAGCCACCAGCGCCTTCTTTGATTAAGCTTCTGTCTCCTCAATTGACTCGAAATAGCCAGAAGTCACACGATGCCAAATCGGGCGAATTCGTTGTTGCGGAACGAATGTTTGGCGAAATGGTCAGGAAGAACGAGTGCAGTGTGAGACTATGCAATTTCGTAATGCAAAATCGGTCTTTTTAGACGAATTGCTTCACGCAAATGACTCATAATGCTCAAATAATATACCTTATTGACAGTTTGGCTGGATTGAAAAAATTTATAGGGCACCACACAACGAAAATGAAAATGGGCATCATAACCTTGTTTTGAACGATTTGACGTACTCTTTTCGGACTGCACACACTTTAACGCGACGACTATTGTGCAAGGATCGCCATTGGTCGAAAAATATACTCGTCGTCGTTTGGTTAACACAACCGTTAATATATTACTGATAATGACATTGACATAATATTTTTCCCAGATGCCATTAACAGTCCTGCAAACTTAAGAAAAAAAGAACTAGCCCAAAATGATAGGCCTGCGAAGTTTAAATTAAAAAACGTTACATGTTTGCCCACAGTAGGACACCTAATCCCAAATGTAAGCAGGTAGGCATAAGGCTTTGATAACTTCTTTATCCTATTGGTACAGGATATTTCAAGGAGAACTCAAATCTCACATGTGTCGTCACGTCCAAAGTTCCACATAATTGTAGTCGATTTCTTTTATCGATCCGACCATGTAATAATATTATTTAGAATTCGCGTAATTTAATCGTTCGATAATTTTGACTAAAAAGGTGGAGCAAAAACTAAAAAACCTATTCAATTTATTAGGGTTTCAGAAGTGCCAGATCAAAGATCTGTGGAAAACCAGGTCAGACAAATATAAACACGTATTAATAAGACAGAAACAGTTTTTGGTACTTTTCGTTTTATTCTTTTTCGCCTTATGAAAGTGGCACCATCATATTTCCAACAGTACTTTATAAGGTATCGTGACGAATGAAGGGTGGGGTATAAAAATTTAATTTTTCGGTATATGTTGACATTTTATCGTTATTTGTTTCTTTTCTACAGCCGATAACTAAGAAACAATTATTTTTTGCTGAATTTTGTGAACTGGAAATTGAACAACTTAGTTTGTTCTATTTAAACCAAGATCTGAAGTAGTCATTTTTTTAACTGTACAGTTAAATTTGTATTCCATTACTGTACCTTTTTAAATTATCTTGAAGAATAAAAACTTGCACATCTGCATAGAGTTTTAGTGCGTATTTATCAGTTCCTTACATTACCCTATTACTTTAAAAACTGAAAGAAATTTTGATTCACGTCAAGAGCTGTAGTGTTTAGAATGTCACCATCGAACAGGAATATGCTCAATAGATGACAGCAACTTTCTTCTTTTAAACCTTTAAAAAATATCTATCTTTGGAAAAGTGACATTCAGAAAACGAATCGTTCGTCACTATAACCTACACTCCCCTATGAAGAAGTATGCCTAGACCGCACAAGAAGGACACTTAAGGATATAACTAATTACACCAGTTTTCAAAAAAAATTGAATAAATACGCCTTCAAGGAAACCTTTGTTTCCGTAGCTTTGTGCGCAGCGTCACGCATATAAGCGTCACATTTTGCTTAATTAAAATTGAAATAGAGAAATGTAAGGCCCTTGGATATGCCATTCCCAGTGACGTGTGGACTTATAACATATTGAAAACATCATATTTGTCCTCCATTATATAAAGGAGGAAGTTCTAGTTGATCGTCTTTTGGCCGTGATATCAATGAAAGACACGCCCTGAACAGGTTTGTTAAAAAATATATACGTTTAAGGGTTGGACTTAACTTTTTTTCCATTGCCAAGGTCTTAATATACGCGAGAAAATGGCGGCTATATTGAATGATTGCGGGTTAGACCTTAACTTGGATAATCCCGTAACTGTAACCAAACGGGGACTTATATGAATAAATCCTTTCGGGACTTTGAAAAAATTAATTGCGTCAACTATTTGCTCAATAATGCTATTGAGATGGAAATGTATGCTGTTTCTGCGATTGAAATATCGTCTGTACTTGCAGCAAGCTGGAATGAGTTCAGTACTAGAAGTGTCTTTAAAAAGTTTTTGCCCGACTCGGTGGAACACCGTTTACTACTTGATGAAGTGAATATAAATTAATTGGATTAAAGTAAGAGCAATTCTAAAGGATAAGGATCAGCAGAATTGAGGAAATAAATATTAATCATTAAGGTTCCATTGTCAGACCTTTGGAAGATTTTAAAAAGGTTTCAAAAAAACAAGGTGCTTAAAAACGCGCAACAATCCATTTATTCTTGCAAACATAAATTCGTTTAAAAATGTCAGATCGACTAAGTGACAGTGAAATAATAACATCTTTGAATTTGACTAGATATCATAGTATAGAACTATTCCTTTTCCCACCAAACAATAAACTCACTCAATTTTCAAACACTGAAAGAGAAACCGTTATTGCCGACTGCAAAATTATTATGAGCCTGTTTATAAAAGCCAATAGTACCAACACATTAGGTTTCTTCATTCACCTGACGATGAATTTGAAGAAGAAATTGCGGGATATGCAAATATTAATGTTGCATACACAACTGACTTAGACGGCTTAGTGCAACCTACATAAACAATTTTTTCCTCTTTTTTTTTACAAAATCAGCTGCAAAATATGCTGTATACCAGCGAGCAGCGCGGCTTCAGAACGAACGTTTTTAAATGCATGAAATTTAAAAACAGATAAACGTTTCCGGATTGCCCTTACCCTGACAAAAACAATCAAATAATGTTTCTACATTCTAACATGAATTGAATAATATTATTAAGAATTCGCGTACTTTGCTCTTGAGATAATTTTGAATAAAAAAGCAAGTGTAAAAATTAAAAGATCTATTCAATTTATAAGTGCTTCAGGAGTGCCAGAGCGAAGATTTGTGAAAAACATGGTCAGGTAAACAACATTTTTAGCAACACTTCTTGGTACTTTGTGTTGTTTCTTTTGCGCCCTATGAAAGTACAGTACCTTGTAGGGTATCGAGGCATTCAATTTAACTTTTTTCGGTATTTTCTGACATTATATTGTTATTTTTTCTACAGCTGACAACGAAGAAGCAATTATTTTGTGTTGATTTTTGTGACTAGATTCATAAACCCAGAACTTAATAAGACATTTTTTAAGAGTACATATAAATTTGTTTTCCATTATTGTAGATTTTCAACCTTTCTTGAAAAAAAATAAATCATTTTCACATCTGCATGGTGTTTTAGTGTGTATTTATCAGTTCGTCAACTTATCCTACACCTATAAAATGTTAACAATTTGTTTTACGCCAATTTAACTGAATTAACTGCGCTGGAATTTTGCCACCGAACTATTATAGCAATATGCGCAATGGATGTGATCAGCTTTCAGCTTTAAAACTATTGAAAAACATTGATTTTTGGATAAGTGACATCTAAAAGACGAATCGTTCGTCACTATTATTGAGCTGGCAATAGAAGCCGCAATTTGCAATTTACATAAAGGAGAATACAATTATCATACATTGGTGGAGCTCCATTTTCGTAAGAGCGAGACGAAATTATAAAACATAACAACTTGCCAGATTTCTATAAACGTATTTTATTTCCGAAACCCTTCCTCAATGCTAGCATGTATAGAAAAATAAAAAACTATTTATACCCGTTACTCGTAGAGTAAAAGGGTATACTAGACTCGTCGGAAAGTATGTAAAAGGCAGAAAGAAGCGTTTCCGACCCCATAAAGTATATATATTCTTGATCAGGATCACTAGCCGATCTAGTGTGTTCACATGAAGAGTTTATTTGCAATTAACATAAAGGAGAATACAATTATCATACATTGGTGGAGCTCCATTTTCGTAAGAGCGAGACGAAATTATAAAACATAACAACTTGCCAGATTTCTATAAACGTATTTTATTTCCGAAACCCTTCCTCAATGCTAGCATGTATAGAAAAATAAAAAACTATTTATACCCGTTACTCGTAGAGTAAAAGGGTATACTAGATTCGTCGGAAAGTATGTAAAAGGCAGAAAGAAGCGTTTCCGACCCCATAAAGTATATATATTCTTGATCAGGATCACTAGCCGATCTAGCCATGTCCGTCTGTCCGTCTGTCCGTATGAACGCTGAGATCTCGGAAACAATAAGTGCTACAATACTGGGATTAGGCATCCAGATTCCTGCGCAGCGCAAGTTTGTTTCAGCAGAGTGCCACGCCCACTCTAACGCCCACAAGCCGCCCAAAACTGTGGCTCCTACAGTTTTGATGCTAGAATAAAAATTTAAACTGAAATGTATTGTTCTCATCAATACCTATCGATTGACCCAAAAGTTTGCCACGCCCACTTTTACGCCCACAAACCGCAAACAAACTTCCAGAAATCGTAAGTATGAACGTGGATATCTCGGAAACTATCAAAGATTGAGAATCGGGATCTCAGATTTAGATTCCGTAGCTTTGTACGCAGCGCAATTTTGTCACGCGAATATGCCACGCCCACTATAACGCCCAGAAGCCGCCCAAGCCTGTGGCGCCCACAATTTTTATGCTAGCTGAAAAATTTTTAGTGAAATATATTGATCTCGTCAATACCTATCGATTGAACAAAAAAAAAATTTGCCATGCCCACTCTAACGACCATAACGCTTAAATCTGTCTACCGCCGGTAGGTGGCGTACTTAAATGTCGCTTTGCTGCTTGCATATCTCCATTTCCCTTTGGTCCCTTAAGCTGAGTAACGGGTATCTGATAGTCGAGGTACTCGACTATAGCGTTCTCCCTTGTTTTAATGTAATACCTTAACAAAAATTGACCTTCCTTTACAACTTATCTTACAAAATGATGGCGTATATCAATATCTTTTGTTCTGATATCATGAACTAGATTCTTGGCCAGAGCTTGGGAACTCAAATTGTCGCCGTACAAGATGATTGGTATCATCTCGTCTCCGCAACCAATTTCGTTTTTTAGTCGACTCATCAGAATGGCATCCTTGCAAGCTGATAGAAAGTGCCATATACTTTTCTATACAGTTCTCTCCTTTTCATAACGCCATGAAATTGGACCTCCAGCTAGGAAGTAAGTGTACCCGGTATATGACTTCCTGTCGAGTTTGTCACTGGTCTATTCCGCATCTACGTATCCAAGAAAAGGTTGGCCACACTTGCTGTACTGTATCATCATGTGCACTGTTGATGCCAGATACGTTAATACGTGTTTGATACCGGCCAGATGTTCGGTATGTGAGTCTTGATTCCGTTGAGCCAGATTGGAAACGGAAGGGAAAGTGTCCGGCCTGGTTGTAAGTGCAAGCCACATTAGCTCGCCAATAGCAGACTAATATAGAGTTGGATCAATCTTTTTGAACGGATCGCTAATGCAAGCTACCAAAAACCTGTATCCAGTGGTGTGGCCGCCTGTCTGCAATTTTCAATGCCGTGTGCTTGCAGTAGAGCCTTTATATAATGCGAATGTCCCATTGCTCCTAGCTCTCCTTCACGCTCTATCTCCATGCCCTAGAAAAGGCTTAGTGAACCTTTGTCCACACATGCTGGGAGCATTCTTTTGCAACCAGACGGGCCTTAAAGCGTTTTATTTGACCATCCTTGTCGCGCTTAACTTTGATTACCCATTTGGTAAATCGGCCATCTGCCAGGTCTGGTTTGCGAAAAGAGAATCGCTCTTTCAGTGGACGGTCGTGTTTTTGTCTTGCGCTCCGAATTTTTGTTCTTTTTGTCCATAAACCATCGTGGTTTATTTCATATTTTCTTACGTTTATATACATTTTTATGTCCCTAACAACATCCGTTCGCTTCACGAGTGCATAGTGATTGTTTTGTGTTTATATTAACAAAATTAGTTTGTTAGTTTTTAGTTAGTTTTTCTTCTTGCGCTCTCGTTGCGAGCACAACCGAAAAAATGCATACTCTCTCGCTCTCGCTCTGAGCAAGAGACTCTCGCTGTCTTCATTTATGTATTCTGTTGAGAGCTTTTCGTTGAGCTCTTTGTATGCTCTTTCATTGAGCAGTGCGTAAAGAGCGGAACGAGAAACGCTCGCATAATAAGATTCAGCAAAAGACCGATTGACCGAAAAACTCAACGCAAGACGGTCTTGGAATTTACTTCCGTTGTTGTGGAAACAAAATAATATAATTTGTTTAATAGAAAACTTTAAATTTAATTTCAAATATTTTTGTTAACAAGTTCCATATCGATTCCATATTCCATATAACATAATGCTATCAAAAAGCAAAAAAAAAGGTTCAGAAAATGTGTTTTTAAATTTTTTTGGCATTGAACGCGTACGTTCGCATCCCGTGGAAATGCCCATATATATTTCTTTCTTTCTTGGACGTTGATGCACTATGGTCAGTACAAACAAGTGGCCCTTACGACACCAAGCAATGCTTGTTACGCGCGGAGCCCTAAGCCGATTTGGGCAAGTAAACGAAATCGCGGACATGGAAAAAGTCGACATAACAATAGACAGTTTAAAATACATGCTCACATAGAATGGCTAGTAACATAGAAATTTACAAATTATTGGAAGATAGAAAATACATAAGTTTATCATAATTAGTTGCATTAGGGCTATTAAACAGTAACACTGACACAGTGCATTATAGTCATCACAAAGAACACGAAAAGGATCATGAAGGGCATAATTGAATCTATAAATTGGCAGGGACAACGGACGAAAACGACGAACTGTTCTACAGGGTACATTCCAGTTGAGGGAACTAAGAAGGAAGGGAGAGTCGACATCACCATTAATTAATTTATGCAAAAACATAACTCCATGACACTTTCTACGATGGTTCAGGGTTGGTAAGTCCAGCAGGCGCAACCTCGCATGATAAGAGGGCAATCGACTTCCTGTGTCCAAGTTTAAACCTCTCAAAGCAAATAAAAGAAATTGTTTTTGAACAGACTCTAACATATTTTGGTAACAGCTAATTTGAGGTGACCATATACACGAGCAATATTCCATTGACGGACGAACAAGAGAAACATACAACAGCTTTGTTGTGTATGGATCATCAAACTCCCTTGACCAACGCTTCATAAACGCCAGGAGACTTCTGGCTTTGTTAGTTATAGTAGATATATGGTCATTAAAACTAAGTTTATGATCAAATAAAACTCCAAGATCCTGAACAGAAAAAATACGTTCAAGGGCGTTATTTCCGATAGAATAAATATACAGAGATGGATTACATAGATAAAAGGTCATAAAAATCAATAAATCATAAATTTAATATAGTTTATTTATTTTATCGAATATAATATCATTTTTTCGTCACAATTGTTGATATCAGAAATTTTTGTTAAAGGCGCGTTCGCCGCTACTTTTTACCTCGTGAAGAGGTGTTTTTGTTTGATTAATCATTAAGCCAAAAAGTAAAGGTCCCAGGTGGCTACCCTGTGGCACTCCAGAAGTAACATTAATTATTTTGGAAATTTTATTATTAAAACAGACCATTTGAGTTCTATTAGAAAAGTAGGAAAATATCCACTCTAGGAGGTTGGGTGGAAAACCTAAAAGGGACAATTTATAAATAAGAATCCTATGGTTCACTGAATCAAAAGCTTTAGAGAAATCGTTATAAATCACATCAGATTGATGATGTGTCAGAAATCCTCTAGTAATTAAAGACGTAAATTCAAGTAGGTTTGTAGAAGTAGAGCGACATCTAGTGAAGCCATGCTGACAAGGTGAAATAATAGACCTGCAATGATGCTGCAACTGACAGGTAATATTTTTTTCGAAAAGTTTAGGAATAGAACTGAGTTTAGCAATACCACGATAGTTTGAGATATCGGACTTGTTCCCTTTTTTAAACAATGGGATAATAAAGGATTCCTTCCATATGAATGGAAATCTACATTGACTTAGGGACAGATCAAATATCAATGTTAAGGGAAGAGCAAGATAAGATGAACAATTCCTAAGTATAAAAATTTGTATTCTGTCAGGACCCGGTGAAAAGGAGGGCTTGAGAGTTCAAATGAGGTAGTGAGTATGGATAATCTTTATTAATGACACTATTGCATATCGTATATGTCGATTGAAAAAAGTCTGCGGATAACTTGGATATATCATTATCATCAGATGCTACATTATTATTGAGAAAAAGAGAAGGAGGGAAGCAGTTAGATTTCCGTTTACAATTGACGAAAGAAAAAAAAAGCTTAGGATTACTTTTGAAATCACGCTTACAACGAGACAGGTAATTTTTGTAACAATCAGAATTGTACTGGACAAATTCCACCTTAGCTGAACTATATTTGGTGAAGTCTGTCTGTAAGCCGGATATTTTAAACCGTTTAAATAGTCTTGTTTTTTTATTTTTTAGATAAGATAGTTGACGGGTAATCCATGGAGAGCTGTAAGAATTCTTCATGGAGGAAAGAGGGACATGTTCTTCAAATAGACGGTAAAGGACCTCATAAAACTACCTAACTGCATCGTCAACAGTCCTCTTAAAACACAAACTAGGCTGTACATTTATTGCAGTCCTAGGATTATTAAAAAATCCATTAATACAGAGCTGAAGGGTAGGATGATAACAATCTTCAGGTAAAGATAGTGGCGAAATACGACTAACTTCAGCATCGCTACTATCAAAAACAAAGATTAAGTCAAGAAGACGATCAATATGATTGGGAATTATGTTAACTTGTTGCAAAGATAGTTCAACAAGATCATCATTAAAATCATTTTGCATCCTAGGAATCATTGTCAATGAGTCCTTACCCTCCAACCAAGAGATATTGGGAAGATTAAAGTCACCAAGCACAATAAGTTGGTCAGTTTCAGCTAGCAACAAGGAGATAGAATGTATGGCGGACAGGTGCAATAGATACACGTTAAATTCAGAGCCAGGGGATACATACGAGCAGGTTAAAAAAATGTTACTTTCTGGGAAAGATAATTTTACGGAAATAAATTCAATACCTGATGATTCAGAAATATCAACAATCTCAGAATTTAAATTGGATTTGACTCCAATAAGAACGCCTCCACCTCGACGGGTCTGACGATCCTTCCGATAAACAAAAAAGTTATTAGACAAAATCTCACTAACGTGTGCTGATGGGTTAAGCCAGGTCTCAGTAAGTACAATAACTTTGGCTATTAAACTATTCATATAAAGCGTAGAGAGTTTACTAAGAAGCCCCCGAACATTCTGATAGTGAATTAGGAAATTTAGTTTTTTGAATTTATATCAGAGCTGGGCGCCGACAAAGAAGTCATGGAAAGGGAGCTATTTATACCCGTTACTCGTAGAGTAAAAGGGTATACTAGATTCGTCGGAAAGTATGTAACAGGCAGAAGGAAGCGTTTCTGACCCCATAAAGTATATATATTATTGATCAGGATCACTAGCCGAGTCGATCTAGCCATGTCCGTCTGTCCGTCTGACCGTCTGTCCGGATGAACGCTAAGATCTCGGAAACTATGAGAGCTAGGCTATTGAGATTTGGCGAGCAGATTCCTGAGCTTCTTACGCATCGCAAGTTTCAGTAGAGTGCCACGCCCACTCTAACGCCCACAAACCGCCCAAACCTGTGGCTCCTACAGTTTTGATACTAGAATAAAAATTTTAACTGAAATGTATTGTTCTCATCAATACCTATCGATTGATAAAAAAAAGTTAAACGCCCACAAACCGCCCACACACTTCAAAAAATCGTAAATATGAACGTGGATATTTCGGAAACTATCAAGGATTGAGAATTGGGATCTCAGATTTAGATTCCGTAGCCTTGTGCGCAGCGCAAGTTTGTTACGCGAATATGCCACGCCCACTCTAACGCCCACAAGCCGCCCAAGCCTGTGGCGCCCACAATTTTCATGCTAGATACAAAATTTTAACTGAACTGTATTGGTCTCGTCAATACCTATCGATTGACCCAAAAAATTTGCCACGCCCACCCTAACGCCCACAACGCTTTAATCTGTCTACCGCCGGTAGGTGGGTGCATTTCAATCTCGCTTTGCTGCTTTCATATCTCCATTTCCCGTTGGTCCCTTTAGCTGAGTAACGGGTATCTGATAGTCGAGGCACTCGACTATAGCGTTTTTCCTTGTTATACCCGTTACTCGTAGAGCAAAAAGGGTATACTAAATTCGTCGGAAAGTATGTAACAGGCAGAAAGAAGCGTTTCCGACCCCATAAAGTATATATATTCTTGATCAGGATCACTAGCCGAGTCGATCTAGCCATGTCCGTCTGTCTGTCTGTCTGTCCGGATGAACGCTGAGATCTCGGAAACTGTGAGAGTTATGCTATTGAGATTTGGCGTGCAGATTCCTTAGCTTCTTACTCAGCGCAAGTTTGTTTCAGTAGACTGCTACGCCCACTTTAACGCCCACAAACCGCCCAAGACTTTGGCTCCTACAGTTTTGATGCTAGATAAAAAATTTTAACTGAAATGTATTAGTCTTGTCAATACCTATCGATTGACCCAATCGACCTATCGATTTGCTACGCCCACTCTAACGCCCACAAACCTCCCAAGAAAAAAGCTATGACGTCAGAGCCAGACAATGCGAAATGTTTTTACGCGTGTATGTGTGTGTATTTAAATAGTTGCCGGCCGAACTTAGTGGCAAAGAAAAAAGCCCTGCCGGCGCTCAGAGAGAGCAAAGTGCGCGGCTAACTTTTTCTATTGAAAAATGAATTTTTCATGCCTACCCTAACGCCCACAACGCTTAAATCTGTCTTCCGCCGGTAGGTGGCGCATTTCAATCTCGCTTTGCTGCTTGCTTATCTCCATTTCCCTTTGGTCCCTTAAGCTGAGTAACGGGTATCTGATAGTCGAGGTACTCGACTATAGCGATCTTCCTTGTTTTTTTATATACTCGTGGACAATTATATCAGCTGGCCAAAAATTGGGGGAAAGAAGTTTAAAGAACAGCCCATCCGGAACAAGTATTTTAAATGAAGAGTAATCTCTTATCTGTTTAAAATTAAATTTGGTGATGTCAATACCATTTTGATTGGAAAGGGGGAGGGTTGTGACAATATGATGCATCACGTCATTTACTGTTAGTGCTGCATTCAACCTAAACACAAAAATAGATTTCCTAGGTACCATGACAGTGAGTGGTACCGGAGAAGAGAGAGCAGGGCTATGGGTGTTCTTCCTAGGGATCATGCTAGTAAGTGGGACAGGAGGAGGTGCAAGGGTATTAGCTAGAGGCAGAATAAGGTGCTGCAGAGCCTCGGAAGTGGCAACAGCCGGTGAACGGTTAGTAGGCCTTAACAGGCCCCGAATCTGGTAGCGATTGCCCCGTGGCGTCATTCGTTGATGACTCGATCCCATTGGGATCATCCTAATCGCACGATACTCTAACGCCCACAAGCCGCCCAAGCCTGTGGCGCCCACAATTTTCATGCTAGATACAAAATTTTAACTGAACTGTATTGGTCTCGTCAATACCTATCGATTGACCCAAAAAAAAATTTGCCACGCCCACCCTAACGCCCACAACGCTTTAATCTGTCTACCGCCGGTAGGTGGGTGCATTTCAATCTCGCTTTGCTGCTTTCATATCTCCATTTCCCGTTGGTCCCTTTAGCTGAGTAACTGGTATCTGATAGTCGAGGCACTCGACTACAGCGTTTTTCCTTGTTATACCCGTTACTCGTAGAGCAAAAAGGGTATACTAAATTCGTCGGAAAGTATGTAACAGGCAGAAGGAAGCGTTTCCGACCCCATAAAGTATATATATTCTTGATCAGGATCACTAGCCGAGTCGATCTAGCCATGTCCGTCTGTCTGTCTGTCTGTCCGGATGAACGCTGAGATCTCGGAAACTATGAGAGCTATGCTATTGAGATTTGGCGTGCAGATTCCTGAGCTTCTTACACAGCGCAAGTTTGTTTCAGTAGACTGCCACGCCCACTCTAACGCCCACAAACCGCCCAAAACTGTGGCTCCTACAGTTTTGATGCTAGATAAAAAATTTTAACTGAAATGTATTAGTCTTGTCAATACCTATCGATTGACCCAATCGACCTATCGATTTCCTACGCCCACTCTAACGCCCACAAACCTCCCAAGAAAAAAAGCTATGACGTCAGAGCCAGACAATGCGAAATGTTTTTACGCGTGTATGTGTGTGTATTTAAATAGTTGCCGGCCGAACTTAGTGGCAAAGAAAAAAGCCCTGCCGGCGCTCAGAGAGAGCAAAGTGCGCGGTTAACTTTTTCTATTGAAAAATGAATTTTTCATGCCTACCCTAACGCCCACAACGCTTAAATCTGTCTTCCGCCGGTAGGTGGCGCATTTCAATCTCGCTTTGCTGCTTGCTTATCTCCATTTCCCTTTGGTCCCTTAAGCTGAGTAACGGGTATCTGATAGTCGAGGTTTTTTATATACTCGTGGACAATTATATCAGCTGGCCAAAAATTGGGGGAAAGAAGTTTAAAAAACAGCCCATCCGGAACAAGTATTTTAAATGAAGAGTAATCTCTTATCTGTTTAAAATTAAATTTGGTGATGTCAATACCATTTTGATTGGGAAGGGAGAGGTTTGTGACAATATGATGCATCACGTCATTTACTGTTAGTGCTGCATTCAACCTAAACACAAAAATAGATTTCCTAGGTACCATGACAGTGAGTGGTACCGGAGAAGAGAGAGCAGGGCTATGGGTGTTCTTCCTGGGGATCATGCTAGTAAGTGGGACAGGAGGAGGTGCAAGGGTATTAGCTAGAGGCAGAATAAGGTGCTGCAGAGCCTCGGAAGTGGCAACAGCCGGTGAACGGTTAGTAGGCCTTAATAGGCCCCGAATCTGGTAGCGATTGCCCCGTGGCGTCATTCGTTGATGACTCGATCCCATTGGGATCATCCTAATCGCACGATACATAGCCTGCAGTGGGGCTGGGAAGAGAGAGGTTTGTCGAGAGATCTGGAACATGTAAAGAGACATTAGGCAGTGTAGGACTACGATTTATATTTAGTAAAGATTGACTTAGAAGAATCCGACCTTTAAAGTTGGAGTCGCAGACATTAAATCGACTTAATAAGTCCGTAAATCCAGCACGTAATGCCTGGAACTCCAGCTCCGTTTGCCTCATAAATGCTCTAATATCAATTTTGATATGTAGGCATGTAGGGCACGTAACATTTGTAACATTTTATACCCTTGCAGAGGGTATATTGATTTCAGTCAGAAGTTTGCAACGCAGTGAAGGAGACGTTTCCGTCCCCATAAAGTATATATATTCTTGATCAGCATGACTAGACGAGTCGATCTAGCCATGTCCGTCTGTCCGTCCGTTTCTACGCAAACTAGTCTCTCAGTTTTAAAGCTATCGGGCTGAAACTTTCCCAAAAGTCTTATATCTTTTGCAGGTAGTATATAAGTCGGAACCAGCCGGATCGGACAACTATATCTTATAGCTCCCATAGGAATAATCGGAAAAAAAATTTTTTTTATTTATATCTTTGGTGTTTTTTAGCTTATAACCTCCTAAGCTTGGAAATAACGTTTTTTAATTAGTTTTGAATTTCGAATTAAATTTCATCAAAATCGGACGACTATATAATATAGCTGCCATAGGAACGATCGGAAAATTAGGGGAAAAATAATATGAAACAAATTATAGCTTCGGTGTTTTTCAACATATAACCTCCTAACCGTTATATTTGGAGCAATTAAACTTCAAATCACCGGTGATGCCCAGAGGATTCTGCAAGTTCTACAAGTCAACAACTGGCCAGATCTTAGAGCAGCCCTAATCGACGAGCACAAAACGCAAACCCCTGTGGAGGAACTATTAAGGCGATTTTACAATACTAATTTTCAAAGGTAACCTTAGAAAATTTTGTAAAGAGATCAAGCTTAGTTATAAGCAACAAATTAGAACTTGAGGGAAATCCAAATGAATTTATATTGTACACAGAAGCAATGTTTAGGACTACAAAAAACCTAATACACCGAAAATTACCTGACAGAATTTTTATGACATTAGCAAGAAGCGATATTTCAACAGTACTTAAACTGAAACAAGCGGGTCAGCAAGAAGGTCTATACGAAGAAAATGAAAATTTAAAACATTATAACATTAATGTTAATAAAATTCAAAAGCAACAGCAAACAAATTATACACGTAACCCTTACCCTTACACTAATTTGTATAACACCCAACAATTTAATCCTGGCCCAGCTCTTTCAATTTAACCACACCGCAATCAACCCCAAAGAATGGTTCCACAAAATTATAGGTTCCAATCAAATAACAGAAATAATACTTTTGACCAAAATATGGGAAGTTACCAAGAGTTTCGAAGAAATTTAATTCAGGGACACCAAAATAATACAATGAATCAAAGCCAACAGCCAAGTGGACGATTGGGCTCAGAACCCAACCAATCACAAAAGAGAGTCAGAGAAAGTAATAGTGGACAATCAAGAATGCAAGTAGACGAAAATTATCAACAAAATAAAGAGTACAAAGAAGAAGATGTTTATAATAAAAATGAAAATTTTCCAATGCAAGCCTCGGACCAATTACATACATAGAAATAACTATAAATAATCATAATTATCGTTGCCTCGTCGATACCGGTTCATCAATTGACTTAATGAAAAAGAATTTTCTCAACGGGAGCATATATAAAAATCCGACAATTATACGCACTATGACAAGTCATTATGAACTAAATGAATTTGTAAAAGTTGCACCTAATAGTTTATTTACTCAAGAACAAATATTTTATATTCACGACTTTTCTTCCAATTATGACATACTACTAGGACGAAAGTTACTAGAGGCAAACCAGGCAAATATTAATTATTTAAATAATCGCACTACTATAAGTGGGCGCATTTTGTCACACAAAAACATTAGTTTGAAAAATCCAACACAAATAAATGATTTTGAGGCATTGCTAAAATCTAAAAATTATACTGATGAAATAAATTATGCTGTTCAAAATTAATTAGCAGAGGGAAAAAGTTATCGCTTAAAACACTTAAGTGAAGAAGAAAAAGCTAAATTATTAAAATTAATTAACCAATATAAATGCATTCAATATCGTGATGGTGAAAATTTGACCTATACGAATGTTGTTAGGCATGAAATAAACAACTCATCATGAAAATCCAATTTACAAAAAACTGTATAGGTATCCTTTTTCATTTGAAAAAGAAGTTGAGTCTCAGATACAGGATATGTTAAAGCAAGGAATAAATAGGCACAGCCAATCACCTTATTGCTGTCCATTGTGGATAGTACCAAAAAAGAAAGATGCTTCAGGTAAACAAAAATTTAGACTTGTAGTAGACAATATATAAATATGATCACTATTAGTGATAAATTTCCCATTCCCAATATGGACGAAATACTAGGCAAGCTAGGACGGTGTCAATATTTTATCAACATGGATTTGGCTAAAGGTTTCCACCAGATCGAAATCGACCAAAATTCCATAAACAAAACAGCGTTTTACACAAAGTACGGACACTACGAGTACACACGAATGCCATTTGGATTAAAAAATGCACCTGCAACTTTTCAGCGATGCAAGTTATTTGACACATTATTTAGGGGCTCTTACCCAATTTATAAACAACTTTGAGCCGAGAGCTAATTTCCAAATAACTCTGACAGACCCGAGATAAATCCGTGGTCAGCTATTTCTGCCAAGCAGGCCTCCAAATCATTCCCACCCAGATCAATTTCACGCAGTCCGAATCAAACGGATGCTGTAAACATCCAAACCGATATTGTAAACAATCGGAGCCCCAAGCGAGCCCTGAGTCCGCTAACGTAAACAAAAGATCCCCAAAGCGAGTCCCGAGTCCGCTAACGTAAACAAAAAGATCCCCAAAGCGGTCCCTAAACTCCGCTAATGTAAACACCAATTTCCGGCCAAGATTGGACTTCGAATTTAATTGGCAAATTGCATCATCCTATTTTCCGACTCTCTTGAGTCATTCTCTTTATCAATTTTTGGGGATAAAATCTCTTAAGCCGAGGTTTGATTATTGATCATTGAACTAGAGATCAGGCAGTCCGTTTTTGAGATCCGAATCGAGCAGAACAATAATTCGAGAATAAATACAAGAGCAGTGAATTAAATAAGTTCGACCTATTGTAAAACTGTAATAGTGAATAAGTGATTGTTAAAAATAAAAATAAATTTTTTTAATCAATTCACTAGTGAGAAACTTAATTGGCGCCCAACGTGGGGCCGTGTGATTAAAAAAATTGTAAAGCAAAGCTTTTAAATAAACCCCAGAAAAGTTTAAAAGTGAAAAAGGAATTTTGCGCGGCCAACAACCCGATACAACCGACGAATATATAAAGCCTGTGTTGATAAAAATAAGGTGGAAATTAATAAATGCAATAATCCCCTTAAACTCTATACAACCGGCAAAAAAATAAAAAGTTTGTGTTGATCAAAAAATAATAAGGTGGAAAATAATTAATGGAATAATCCCCTTAGAATCTCAAATTACAAAATAGTGTTCGTAACATAAATTCACTGCTCGGACAAAATAAAAAATTTAAAAAGTGACAACAAAATTAATCGAAACAAATAACCATTGTGAAAAACAATTTAACTAAAAAAATATTGCAAACAAATCTTCGAAATCATCAACAAAAAGACATTTAAAGAATAAAGGCTGAAGGGCAATCCCTCGCCAGGAAATAAACACTGAAGAAAGAAGGAAGACACCAATTTAAAAACCCGAAGAAAGAAGGAAGACCCCGAGATACAAAAAAAGGAAGGACGACCCCAAGCAGGATCATCATCCAAGAAAAACGACAACCCCAAAAACAACGACAAGAAAAATAAGGAGGACGATTCGTGAGCGATATAATCTTTTTTTATTATTATTATTATTTAATAAGAAATTTGTAAAAAGAAATATAATTATACAAAGTGGAAGAATTAATTTCTGATTTCGAAAATATTCTCAAAATGTCAGAACCTTCTACAAGCCAGAACGGAGCAAATAAAAGACTCCACATAAGTTCGCCTCAAGAACATCATCAGGCGATTACAAACAATACCATGTTAAATGTAGGAGATTTAATTAAACAAATTGTAAATTTGAATTGAATCCATTAAAGGAAGAGATCGTTAACTTAAGATCGCAGCTTTCTCATAAAATTAAAACGGTTGAAGATTATCAGATAGAGATTATAGATCCAAATATAAAGTGCGACACATCATATGAGATCATCTAATCTGTTAGGGAATATAAAGGAGAAGAAGATAAATATGTAAGCTGGAGAGAATCGGCTGAAATAGCCATGGGACAATATGCCAGAGGGAGTGAAAGATTTTATTCCGCCCTAACAATATTAAGAAACAAAATAACGGGAATGGCAAACGATGCCTTAACCCATAACGGTACGGTATTAAATTTCGATGCCATAATGGCCAGACTTGACTTTGTCTTTAGCGACAAACGTCCTATTCATATTATTGAACAGGAACTAAGTGTTTTGAGTCAGGGAAAATTATCAATTATGGATTATTATGGTACAGTTAATAGAAAGTTAACTCTACTTATTAATAAATCAATTATGACCTACGGGAGAAACAAACCGATAACAGCAGAAATGAATGAAAAACATAGGAAGACTGCTCTTAGAGTTTTCATTACCGGCCTAAACGGCCAAATTTCAGACACAATTTTCTCAATGAATCCTCCTGACCTACCAAATGCAATGGTCATAGTTCAGGAATTGGAAAGCAACAACATGAGGGCGCATTTCGCAAATAGTTTCTCAACCACTCAGAGAAAAAATAGTGAGCCAAACCCTGGTGGAAATGGTCAAACACATTTCAACCAAAAGCAAAGACAACAAAACAACAATTACAATAACCATCGAAATAGTAATAATTTAAGGTTTAATCATGACAACAACCAGAACAAAAATAATTATGGTTATTATAATCAGAACAAAAATAATTCCTGGAACCAGGGTAGATTTAATAATAACCAACAAAATCAGTGGAACACCTATAGGCAGCCACAAAATAAGCCAGAACCAATGGAGGTAGAAGAGTCTATCCAGGTTCAGAATAGGGCTAACAACGGCTATAATCAAACCTATAATAAATATCAAAATAACAATTATAGCCAGAACAAGTGGGATCAAACAAAAAAGTTTGAGACCCAGAACACTCAGCAAGGACAAGCCCAAAATAAAAGGGTACCAACTGGAACTGTTAACCAACCGGCTAACAAGACAATGAGACTAAACAACATTGTGGAGAACCATTTTTTAGACAAAAGTCAGGAGTAGGCTTACCCTACCTATTTAGAAATGACCCGAAAATAAATAAAAAATTAAAAATATTAATTGACACTGGGGCAACCTCGTGTTATATTAGAACTGGAGTTTACAAAAATAAGAATGAGCTTCCAATATACAAAAGAGTATCCACAGTGAATGGATATTCAATAATTAAATATTATCATATGATAACTATTTTTGATACACGATATACTTTTTATGAAATAGAAGGGCTAGACTCAGATCTACTGATCGGCTATAACCTATTGAAAAAAATAGGAGCTGTGATTGATACAGCTAAGGGAGTTATTAAATATAACGGAATAGAAGAGAAATTAAATTATGACAACGGAAACAATGTAAACCAACATTCTTTAACAGAAGAAAACACCATTCTTCCATTAAAAGAATTTATATTAAAAAAATACTTTGATGAAAAGGCTCGAATCAGATCCGAATCTGAAATGGGTAATCAAAGCGAATTTAGTTTGGGATATACAAATCCTGAACACGCCGTCGTTGAAATATCCGACAAAAATAAAAGTTTGGAATTGAAAAATTCTGAACACGCCGTCGTTGAAATATCCGACAAAAATAAAAGTTTGGAATTGAAAAATTCTGAACACGCCGTCGTTGAACTATCCGACAATCAAAAAATAAACAACATAAAAATATCATCTGCAGATCAAAGAAAAGATCTGGAGAATGAAATATTAAATATTATAAATGAAGAGCATTCAAAAATAAATATGCAGATTCCTTTTAGGACAGATATACGCGGTGAAATAAACACCGAAAATGATAGGGCCATTTACAGCAAACAATACCCTTATGCTCTATCAGCTTCAGATTTTGTAAATTCTGAAATAAGTCGAATGCTAAAAGAAGAAATTATAAGGCCAAGTAGAAGCCCTTATAATTCCCCTATACTAGTGGTACCAAAAAAGGGTTTCAATGAAGATGGAACTCCAAAACTAAGACTCGTAATTGACTATAAAATACTAAATGAAAATACTATACCTGATAGGTATCCAATGCAGGACCCTTCAGTGATTTTATCAAATCTCGGAAAAGCCAAATACTTTTCAACAATTGACTTGGAATCTGGATTTCATCAGATTCTCATGAACGAACCTGACATACAAAAAACCTCATTTTCAATAAATAATGTGAAATACGAATTCCTAAGAATGCCTTTCGGTTTGACAAACGCTCCTAGAATATTCCAACGAGCGATGGACGATATTTTGAGAGAACAAGTGGGTAAAACATGTCATGTTTATATGGATGACATAATCATATTTTCAAAAACAATTGAGCAACATTGTAAAGACCTAATTGTCATTATTAAAATTTTGCTGAACGCAAACATGAAAATTTCGATTGAAAAATCAAAGTTCTTTAAATTAGAAACAAACTTTCTCGGTTACGTTGTTTCTCACAATGTGATCAAAGCCGATCCTGAAAAAATTTCAACAATTGTAAAATATCCGATCCCTAAAAATATTCGAGAGCTTAGAAGCTTCCTAGGCCTTACAGGATATTACAGAAAATTTGTGCAAAATTACGCAAAGATATCTAAACCTTTAACAAAATATTTAGAAGGCCAAAACGGCAAAGTATCTAAAAAAGCATCACGTAAAACTTTAATACAGTTTGATGATTCAGCTGTAAGAGCTTTTAACGAGCTCAAAGAAAATTTAATTGCACAAGTAGAACTAGTACAACCGGACTATAATAAAAAATTTACCCTAACAACTGACGCGTCTGACTTAGCAATTGGTGCGGTTCTTTCTCAGGAAGGAAAACCAATCACATTTATTTCAAAAACTCTAACCAAAACTGAACAATTATACGCGACAAATAAAAAGGAACTTTTAGCCATAGTATGGGCTTTTAAAAATCTTCGAAATTACTTATATGGGGTTAACAACATCGAGATCTATACCGATCATCAACCTCTTTCATTTTCCATTTCTCAAAAAAATCCAAATATTGAGATGAAAAGATGGTATTCCTTTATTGAAAGCTATTCACCCAAAATTATTTACAAGCCAGGAGCAACAAATGTTGTTGCGGACGCTTTATCAAGGATTCAAATAAATAACTTAACGGAAAGTAATGAATCGGTCTCAGATCAAAATACTCAGCATTCAGCAGAGAGTAGTTTTGAGAATGTTATACAAGAAACCCGAAAACCCTTAAACCAGTTTAAGCAACAATTGCTAATAGCAACGGGGAGGTATACAATACATGAGTCGATTAATGTATTCGGAAATACTAGACATATAATAGAGTATGATACTCCAGAAAATTTAATGTCAATATTAAGAGAATATATTCCACCCAATATAACAATAGGAGTTCACTGTACTCTAGAAGATTTTTATAGAATTCAAAAACCACTTAAAGACAATTTTATAAATACATTTTTATACACTAAGACATTTGTCCAGGATGTCGAAGACGCTGAAGACAGATCCGTGATTATCACAGAAACTCATTGTAGAGCTCATAGAGGGCTTGATGAAAATTATAAGCAAATAACTAGACTCTATTATTGGCCTAATTTATACAAAAAGCTAAAGGAATTTATAAAGAATTGCACAATCTGCAATCAAAACAAATACAACAGACACCCAGTACAGATTCCTATCGGTCAAGCGCCTATTCCAGAAAGAGAAGGTGAAAATTTTCATCTTGACATATATTACGCCCAAAATCTTATATTCATTACTTGTATAGATTCCTATTCGAAATATTTGGTCGTAAAAGAAATCCCTAACAAACTAAATATAGAAAATAAAGTTTCAGAAATTTTACAACAATTTCCATTAGCCAAATCTTTGATGATAGATAACGAACCAAGTTTCTCTTCATCCCAATTCAAATCCTTTGCTCATAGAAATGGGATATCTCTATTCTTTGCAGATCCTCGACATAGTACGTCCAACGGACAAATAGAAAGAGCACACTCTACTTTAACAGAAATTGCTCGCTGCATTAAAGATGAGCTTAATTTATTCCGAAATTATTATTAAAGCAGCACAAAAATATAATTTAACAATTCACTCAATAACCAACCAACGACCTTTTGACATACTATTTAATAAAATCAAACACGAAGATATGCCTAAATTATTGCAACAAGCTCTAGAGAAAATGTTGCATTTCCACAATAGAGATAGACAAAATAAGAATTATCACGTAGGAGAGGTAATTTACGAAAAGAAACATGGGGAAAGAAACAAGCTAAATTCTAGATACAAAAAACAAGTAGTTAAGGAAAATCTCCCTAATAAAGTTATTATAAATAACAGAAACCGTACGATTCATAAAGATAATATAAAATAATTTGTTTCAAATTACAGATAATGATTTCAATAATGTTCTTATTACTGCTGGTAGCTACAACCAAATCCGAAATTATGGATTACACGAACCATGATTTCCTTCTTTACAAGGATACCAAAGATGTTCTTATTTATGAATCATACGCAGATTTATTTCATATAACTAATATAAGTCTTTATAGAGATATAATTAATCTTGAAACAGAATTTCTGAAGAGTCACGACAGCAACAATTTTCTTTGGGAAATATCCCACGATTTAAAAATTATCCAAATACTTATCTCCCAAATTATACCCAGTAGATCGAAAAGAGGCATTAATGAAATAGGCACTATTTGGAAATGTAAACATCGAGATCTATACCGATCATCAACCTCTTTCATTTTCCATTTCTCAAAAAAATCCAAATATTGAGATGAAAAGATGGTATTCCTTTATTGAAAGCTATTCACCCAAAATTATTTACAAGCCAGGAGCAACAAATGTTGTTGCGGACGCTTTATCAAGGATTCAAATAAATAACTTAACGGAAAGTAATGAATCGGTCTCAGATCAAAATACTCAGCATTCAGCAGAGAGTAGTTTTGAGAATGTTATACAAGAAACCCGAAAACCCTTAAACCAGTTTAAGCAACAATTGCTAATAGCAACGGGGAGGTATACAATACATGAGTCGATTAATGTATTCGGAAATACTAGACATATAATAGAGTATGATACTCCAGAAAATTTAATGTCAATATTAAGAGAATATATTCCACCCAATATAACAATAGGAGTTCACTGTACTCTAGAAGATTTTTATAGAATTCAAAAACCACTTAAAGACAATTTTATAAATACATTTTTATACACTAAGACATTTGTCCAGGATGTCGAAGACGCTGAAGACAGATCCGTGATTATCACAGAAACTCATTGTAGAGCTCATAGAGGGCTTGATGAAAATTATAAGCAAATAACTAGAATCTATTATTGGCCTAATTTATACAAAAAGCTAAAGGAATTTATAAAGAATTGCACAATCTGCAATCAAAACAAATACAACAGACACCCAGTACAGATTCCTATCGGTCAAGCGCCTATTCCAGAAAGAGAAGGTGAAAATTTTTATCTTGACATATATTACGCCCAAAATCTTATATTCATTACTTGTATAGATTCCTATTCGAAATATTTGGTCGTAAAAGAAATCCCTAACAAACTAAATATAGAAAATAAAGTTTCAGAAATTTTACAACAATTTCCATTAGCCAAATCTTTGATGATAGATAACGAACCAAGTTTCTCTTCATCCCAATTCAAATCCTTTGCTCATAGAAATGGGATATCTCTATTCTTTGCAGATCCTCGACATAGTACGTCCAACGGACAAATAGAAAGAGCACACTCTACTTTAACAGAAATTGCTCGCTGCATTAAAGATGAGCTTAATTTATTCCGAAATTATTATTAAAGCAGCACAAAAATATAATTTAACAATTCACTCAATAACCAACCAACGACCTTTTGACATACTATTTAATAAAATCAAACACGAAGATATGCCTAAATTATTGCAACAAGCTCTAGAGAAAATGTTGCATTTCCACAATAGAGATAGACAAAATAAGAATTATCACGTAGGAGAGGTAATTTACGAAAAGAAACATGGGGAAAGAAACAAGCTAAATTCTAGATACAAAAAACAAGTAGTTAAGGAAAATCTCCCTAATAAAGTTATTATAAATAACAGAAACCGTACGATTCATAAAGATAATATAAAATAATTTGTTTCAAATTACAGATAATGATTTCAATAATGTTCTTATTACTGCTGGTAGCTACAACCAAATCCGAAATTATGGATTACACGAACCATGATTTCCTTCTTTACAAGGATACCAAAGATGTTCTTATTTATGAATCATACGCAGATTTATTTCATATAACTAATATAAGTCTTTATAGAGATATAATTAATCTTGAAACAGAATTTCTGAAGAGTCACGGCAGCAACAATTTTCTTTGGGAAATATCCCACGATTTAAAAATTATCCAAATACTTATCTCCCAAATTATACCCAGTAGATCGAAAAGAGGCATTAATGAAATAGGCACTATTTGGAAATGGATAGCGGGAACACCAGATCATGATGATTTCATAACTGTCCAAAATAAAATCGATGATTTAATACAAAATAATAACGATCAATTCGTTATTAATTCTAAAATATTTAAAGAGATAAAATCTTTATCTGAAGAATTCAAAACAGCCTTTAAAGATCAAGAAATTCCGCTTAGAAAATATCGTCTGCGTTTGCTTACTTACGATCTTATGAATTTAATGGACACAATTACACTCGCCAAAATCGATGTATTTAATACTAAAATTCTAAACAACGACGATATACAAGAAATTTATAAACACGAAAATAGACCTGTAGTTATAACAGACCTTTTAGATATATCTGAATTTAAAATCGCTTTGCATCAAGATCTTATTATAATTTACATAAAATACCCTATTATTACCGATCGCTGTGACGTTTACAATTCAAGATCCATTTCACATGATGATGGAAAATTATTAATTGATAATCACGTCGCAAAATGTAGAAATAAGTACTATGTAATGTCTAATTTTAAGACAGAAATATTTAACAATTATTGCACACTTAACCCAGAAGGTTCTTGTTTCACCAGATTACTAAATGGAGAAAAATCTTTTTGTAACAAAATCAGAGAAAAAAAAAAAAAAGTAGATGTAATCCAAGATGGAGCCATTTTTGTAAATGGAGAAAATACAGTTAATGACACTCATTTAAATGGGTCATATTTAATTACTTTTAATGGCACCTCTATAATTAATAATATTTCCTACACCAATGTAGACAATAAGATATTGGAATACATCACAGCTCGAAAATATACAGATTTTTTAATATCCGAATATATTATATCTAATAATTCGGAACTCTCATTTGATAATATTAACATACTAAATCCTTTTATTCAAATTAAACAAACTCAAATACCAATAACGTTAATATTAATTATATTAGCATTAATATATTTAATTATTATGATTATAATCAAATTCAGAAAATTTTTAATATTCAAACCATGGCAAATTCGTATAGAAATCGAACCAGAAAGCAATATTTCCGATATTGAGATAAATAATACACCCGACAATGAAAATACCCTAGAAGAAAATATCATTGTCGAACTAACCAATCAATTGCATTCAATATACCCAACAGTTCCAATGAATCGGGACGATTCAATTTAGAATGGGGGGAGTTATATGGCACATTATTTAGGGGCTCTTACCCAATTTATAAACAACTTTGAGCCGAGAGCTAATTTCCAAATAACTCTGACAGACCCGAGATAAATCCGTGGTCAGCTATTTCTGCCAAGCAGGCCTCCAAATCATTCCCACCCAGATCAATTTCACGCAGTCCGAATCAAACGGATGCTGTAAACATCCAAACCGATATTGTAAGCAATCGGAGCCCCTAGCGAGCCCTGAGTCCGCTAACGTAAACAAAAGATCCCCAAAGCGAGTCCCGAGTCCGCTAACGTAAATAAAAAGATCCCCAAAGCGGTCCCTAAACTCCGCTAATGTAAACACCTATTTCGGGCCAAGATTGGACTTCGAATTTAATTGGCAAATTGCATCATCCTATTTTCCGACTCTCTTGAGTCATTCTCTTTATCAATTTTTGGGGATAAAATCTCTTAAGCCGAGGTTTGATTATTGATCATTGAACTAGAGATCAGGCAGTCCGTTTTTGAGATCCGAATCGAGCAGAACAATAATTCGAGAATAAATACAAGAGCAGTGAATTAAATAAGTTCGACCTATTGTAAAATTGTAATAGTGAATAAGTGATTGTTAAAAATAAAAATAAATTTTTTTAATCAATTCACTAGTGAGAAACTTAATTTGCATGAGCAATGTCCTTCGTGAATTAATAAACAAGCATTGCCTTGTATACTTGGACGATGTAATTGTTTTCTCTACGTCCCTTGACGAACACCTTACATCATTAAAAATTGTTTTTGAAAAACTTAAAAACGCTAGTCTTAAATTACAACTAGACAAATGTGAATTTTTGCAAAAAAAGAAACCGAATTTTTGGGACACATAGTTGAACCAAGCGGTGTAATGCCAAATCCAGAAAAGGTTAAGGCAATCAATAAATTTCCAATTCCCAAAACTCAAAAAGAAATAAAATCATTACTTGGTCATTGCGGTTATTACAGAAAATTCATTCCAAACTTCGCAGACATTTCAAAGCCTTTAACTAAATGTTTAAAAGCTGGTTCTAAAGTGACATTCAAAGATGATACATTTATGGCAGCATTCAATAAATTAAAACAACTTATCATAAACGATCCCATACTGATTTGTCCAGATTTTGGAAAAAGGTTTCAGTTAACTACTGATGCTAGCAACTTTGCATTAGGAGCAGTTCTTTCTCAGGATTAGTAGAACTCTAAATGCACATGAAGAAAACTATAGTACAATTGAAAAATAATTATTAGCTATAGTATGGGCAACAAAAACCTTAAGACCCTATTTGTTCGGAAGAAGATTTGAGATATTAAGTGACCATAAGCCGTTAGTCTGGCTAAACAATATCAAAGAACCTAGTATGAAACTGCAAAGATGGAAGATAAGGTTAGGCGAATATGACTTCGAAATAAAATATTTAGAAGGAAAGCAAAATCACGTAGCCGATGCATTGTCAAGAATCAAAATTAACGAAGTATACTATGGCAGTAACAAAGCAACAGCACATAGCGCTGAAGAAGAATGAAAATTTAATAACAATTACTGAAAAACCAATCAATCATTTCGCAAGACAGGTAGAAATAATTCGAAGCAATACAGAAGGTGAAGAAAGTGAAAATTATTTTAAGAAAGTCAAGATTAAAATAATGTTTAATGAATTAAACATCGAAAAAGCTAAGCAAATATTAACAAAACACTTTTGTATCAAGTCAAGTGCACTTTACATCGAACACGACTCTGATTTTGAAATTATTCAACAAGCTTTTAAACAGGTCATGAACACTACTACAAAAATTGTAAGAGCAGTAATTAAATTACAGGACATAAAAACTTACGCTGAATCTAAAGAAATTATTGTTAGCAACCACGAAAAACTATTGCACCCAGGAATTGAAAAAATGGTAAGGCTTTTCAAAGAAACCTATTATTATCCCGACTACCAGAATTAAATTCAGAATTTAATTAATGAGTGTAATGTTTGTAACCAAGCAAAAACTGAACATAAAAAGCTCAACTTGGCTTAGGTCAGATTCAAACGAAAATGTAATTATATCCCACATACCCAGAGAAGTAAAGAAACTTTCCGTATACGAAATATTACCTTATCCAGATAAAATTAATAAAAAACAAGGAAGAACGCTATAGTCGAGTACCTCGACTATCAGATACCCGTTACTCAGCTAAAGGGACCAAAGGCAAATGGAGATATGCAAGAAGCAAAGCGAGATTGAAATGCGCCACCTACCGGCGGTAGACAGATTTAAGCATTATGGGCGTTAGAGTAGGCGTGGCAACATTTTTTTGATCAATCGATAGGTATTGACGAGACCAATACAATTCAGTTATATTAAATTTATGTATTCGGCACGCTACAACAGAAAATTTACTTGTAGGTAAGTAAATATTGCGGGCCGAAATCATAAATTTAATATAGTTTATTTGTTTTATCGAATGTAATATCATTTTTCGTCACAATTGTTGATATCAGAAATTTTTGTTAAAGGCGCGTTCGCCACTACTTTTTACCTCGTTAAGAGGTGTTTTTGTTTGATCATACATACAAGCAAAAGAACAATTTTTGAACAAAATAAAGAAAACCACATTTACAAAATAATTGTAATTGTAACAGTGGGTCTCTTAATATTAAGTATATCACTGTACCTACCTTATAAATTTAAGGAAATACCTAAAATAATACTTATAAAATACAATAACACAAAAGGGGACGACCCAACAATAGAAACACAAGAGTTACAAGAAATACCAAAGCTATACCCCAAAATCACATAAATAACCATAAGATTTTGTCTAAGTGATGGGGGAGTGACGTATCTGCACTGCGATTTCTCAACGGCCACCAGTTCAAAGAACGAAACCGTTCACAAATAAACAGAATCGCCAATTTCGGCTTTGATTAAAAACGATACAGAAGCTCGAGATCCCGCAATGCAAACAAACAAAGAAAATTGATTAAGTCCGAACGTCAACAATGACGTAATTCCATAAACGTAAAAATTCAATAAGATCGAAAAATCTAATAAGACCGAATTATGTAAACATAAACAAAGAAGTGTCGATCGCATCATCCACTTGCGATTGCGTCACCTAATGCACTAACAGTAAATTCTAAGACGCAAACCGAGGTTTCATTCTAACCAATTCTGTAACATACAATTAGTCTTTTTCCAACGTTCTTATAAAGAATAACCAACAAATATAAAAAATCTCCGGATTTTTTATTCGGGCGAAGAACGACTCATGTAAATATATACTTTATGGGGTGAAAACGTCTCCTTCACTGCGTTGCAAACTTCTGACTGAAATCAATATACCCTCTGCAAGGGTATAAAAAAGTGCGAAAAACGTTTTTAAGACTTTAAAAAAAATTGGTACCATAGAAAAAATGGTAAGTGCCCTTTTCTTAATCAGGGAGATGTACCTTACCGGAAAACAAAGGTTTCCTTGAAGGCGTATTTCATCGATTTTTTCTTGTAAACTGGTGTGCATAAATATGAAAATTCTTTAAAAAAATCACATATTTTAAAAATTGTACGTAGTTCAATTTTTACCTGTAGATTTAATCTAGTGATATTCCACAATCATCTAAGATTTCTAGAACTTTGTTCTTCTCAATCATGCCTAAAGTATTTACAATAATCTCGGTTTTTAGCCAGGCTTGCGTGGACCATTTGCAAATTTATTCCTAGAATGGCTTTATCCATTCTGGTGGCAATATCAATTTTTAGCGACACCAGCTTTCCCTTCACATGAGCCCTTATGTTTTCTTTGACAAACTGCTCTTTGACTGACACAAAATTCATAATATTTCGAGTCGTTACAGGGTTCATGCCAAGTGCATTATATATTGGATCCATTATTTCTTTGAACCCTTCACTGTCTAGAAATATAAATGGTTTTCCGTCCGTGGTTACTATTTTAATCAAAGAAGAAACAATTGCTTCTTCGCTCGTTTGATACAATATTCTTCGTTTTTCTTCATATTGGGTTAATTTTGAATATCCAGAATTGTTCCACTCATTGAAAATGTCAATATGTTTCGTTGTTAAATGCCGTCTTAAGTTTGTTTAATGATTGCCGGACAATTTAATACCGCAAACACTACAAATTGACTTGTTCTCTTCCAAATTAAATTTAAAGAATTGGTGCACTTCTTATACCAGTTATTCGTAGAGTATAAGGGTATACTAGATTCGTCGGAAAAAATGTAACAGGCAGAAGGAAGCGTTTCCGACCCCATAAAGTATATATATTCTTGATCAGGATCACTAGCCGAGTCGATCTAGCCATGTCCGTCTGTCCTTCTGTCCGGATGAACGCGGAGATCTCGGAAACTATGAGAGCTAGGCTATTCAGATTTGGCGTGCAGATTCCTGAGCTTCTTACGCAGCGCAAGTTAGTTTCAGTAGAGTGCCACGCCCACTCTTACGCCCACAAACCGCCCAAAACTGTGGCTCCTACAGTTTTGATGCTAGAATACAAATTTTAACTGAAATGTATTGGTCTCGTCAATACCTATCGATTGATAAAAAAAGTTTGCCACGCCCACTTTTACGCCCACAAGCCGCCCACAAACTTAAAAAATTCGATAATATGAACGTGGATATCTCGAAAACTATCAAGGATAGAGAATTGAGATCTCAGATTTAGATTGTGCGCAGCGCAAGTTTGTTACGCAAGTTTGTTACGCGAATATGCCACGCCCACTCTAACGCCCACAAGCCGCCCAAGCCTGTGGCGCCCACAATTTTCATGCTAGATACAAAATTTTAACTGAACTGTATTGGTCTCGTCAATACCTATCGATTGACCCAAAAAAATTTGCCACGCCCACTCTAACGCCCATAACGCTTAAGTCTGGCTACCGCCGATAGGTGGCGCATTTCAATCTCGCTTTGCTGCTTGCATATCTCCATTTCCCTTTGGTCCCTTTAGCTGAGTAACGGGTATCTGATAGTCGAGGTACTCGACTATGGCGTTCTTCCTTGTTTATTCAAGTCTCTTCCCATTTTACACAACAAATATTTCACAACTTCACACACTCAATTGACGATCGAAATTAATATATATCGTCTGCAAAACAGACGCTTAACGATTTGCTTGCCCATGCGTGTGAGTGTATACCAATACATACGCAAAAGACCATTTGCTTCACTGAACACGACAAAACGGTCTTGGAACAACCAGAACAAAACAGAATAGAAAAAAAAGGTTTCGCTATGAGCGCGAGCCAGTTCATTCAAGAACCCATAAATCGGTTGATCTCTGAGTCTTTTCGTAAAGAGTCAGGAAAAGACACTTCTTTGCAGACAACGAGAAACGGTCGACAGTTATTTGCGAGCTCTGGTAAGGCGGCTTACAAAAAGCTCTGTGAAACTGTAGCCGCTAGTGAAACTGTCTCTGGCGATCCGGGGTCTGCGGCACAGCAGTCGATCTCAGCTGCCGCACAAATGGTACTGAGGTCGAAAGCTAAATAGGATTTGGTTTCCAAATGCAAAGGACGCGAGATTTTGCCGCATGAGACACCCGAAAAATCGGTTGTAAATAATACAACAATGATTCCAACGCCGCATGTTGGCTTAACGTCTGGAGTACCGACAGCAGCCATTAATGCTTTAGTACCAAAACGTGCCACACCGTCGAAACATCAAATATATTGTTACCTTCAACGCAGCATGATTTTCTGGACGGTTTGCTTGATATTTCATTGTCTCAAGTAAATCATGTCCTAAATTTATTAGGACGATTACTGGATCTATGCTTTGTTTCCAGTCCAGATTATGTTTGCATAGCTAAAATCTCTGCAATTACTTTACCAGAAGACAAATATCACCCAACGCTAGAGCTGACTATTGACACGGGTATAAAAGTGCATGAACTATCTGAAAAGTCAGCTAAAGGAATCCTCGCTTTCGTAGAGCAAACTTTGCACTCATTAATAGTCTTATAGCTTGCTCGGATTGGTCTAATCTGTACTTATGTACTAATATAACTGATGCTGTTAATATATTTTATATTGTATTAAACGCAGTTTTTGATACATGCGTTCCTACGTATTATCCTACATTTTCAAACCAACCTCCGTGGTTTAACAAAGAATTGGCACGACTTAAAAATGTAAAGTCTAGACTCTACAAAAAGTTTAGAACTTCCGGTTCACAAGCAGCCTTTTCCCGATACTTAAGTGTTCGGTCTGATTTTACCGTGCTTAACGCAAAGTGTTATTAAAACTATTTAGCTCGTTGCAAGATCCAGCTTACACTGGATCCAAAACAGTTTTATAATTTTGTTAACACAAAGCGCAAATCTTTAAGTTACCCATCATCACTTAAATTTGAAAATTCGGCCGCAAACACTGATCAGGCCATAGCCAATCTTTTTGGACAGTTTTTTCAAACCACCTATTCAACATCAAGTCCTCCAGATCAGATCATCAAACTTTATTTTTTGTCCTGTTATTAGTGAAAGCTCACTTCTTTTAGATTTGCAAAGGGTCAAATCAGTCTACTCTCCGGGTCCTGACGGAGTCCCTGGATGTGTGCTTAGGTATTGCGCTGAGACTTTGTGTAGACCATTGCCCAAACTTTGTACTTTATCTTTAGAAACGTCCGATTTCCCACACAGATGTAAGGAGTCGTTTGTTATCCTGCTTCATAAAAAGGGGAGTAAATTGAACGCATGTTTTTACAGAGGTATTTCAAAGCTATTAGCTATACCGAAACTCTTTCAGATCATTATTACGCCCCATTTGCAACATAGTTGTAGGTCCCTTATTTCCTCTTGTCAACACGGATTAAACGTAGGTCAACGACGACCATCCTTTTGGAGATTACTTCATTTGGGACGAAGCGGTTTTAGAAAAAATCGTCAGACTGATGTGGCTTACACATATTTCAGTAAGGCGTTTGATTCTGTAAATTACCCGATTCTAGTCCGAAAATTGGACCTTTTAGAGATTTCAGGTTATCTTCTTAGGTGGATCTTAAGTTATTTATAAATGACCTTCAATTAGTCTTAACGAAGTCACGTGTACTTATGAACGCAGATGACGTTAAGTTGTGCCTGCAATACAATGATCACGCACAAAGTTTAGCTTTACAATCAATATCAATGCATTTTAAACATGGTGCATGGATAATGAATTAAATTTAAATGGTTCTAAGTGTATACTAATGACCTTTTATCGTTTCAGCCCTCACTTTTCAACTTATACTTTGAGCGGATGTGTGTTAGATAGGATAACGCATGCTGACGACCTTGGAGTCTGTATGGATCCTAAACTTAAATTTTTTGATCAAGTGTCGATCGCATCATCCACTTGCGATTGCGTCACCTAATGCACTAACAGTAAATTCTAAGACGCAAACCGAGGTTTCATTCTAACCAATTCTGTAACATACAATTAGTCTTTTTCCAACGTTCTTATAAAGAATAACCAACAAATATAAAAAATCTCCGGATTTTTTATTCGGGCGAAGAACGACTCATGTAAATATATACTTTATGGGGTGAAAACGTCTCCTTCACTGCGTTGCAAACTTCTGACTGAAATCAATATACCCTCTGCAAGGGTATAAAAAAGTGCGAAAAACGTTTTTAAGACTTTAAAAAAAATTGGTACCATAGAAAAAATGGTAAGTGCCCTTTTCTTAATCAGGGAGATGTACCTTACCGGAAAACAAAGGTTTCCTTGAAGGCGTATTTCATCGATTTTTTCTTGTAAACTGGTGTGCATAAATATGAAAATTCTTTAAAAAAATCACATATTTTAAAAATTGTACGTAGTTCAATTTTTACCTGTAGATTTAATCTAGTGATATTCCACAATCATCTAAGATTTCTAGAACTTTGTTCTTCTCAATCATGCCTAAAGTATTTACAATAATCTCGGTTTTTAGCCAGGCTTGCGTGGACCATTTGCAAATTTATTCCTAGAATGGCTTTATCCATTCTGGTGGCAATATCAATTTTTAGCGACACCAGCTTTCCCTTCACATGAGCCCTTATGTTTTCTTTGACAAACTGCTCTTTGACTGACACAAAATTCATAATATTTCGAGTCGTTACAGGGTTCATGCCAAGTGCATTATATATTGGATCCATTATTTCTTTGAACCCTTCACTGTCTAGAAATATAAATGGATTTCCGTCCGTGGTTACTATTTTAATCAAAGAAGAAACAATTGCTTCTTCGCTCGTTTGATACAATATTCTTCGTTTTTCTTCATATTGGGTTAATTTTGAATATCCAGAATTGTTCCACTCATTGAAAATGTCAATATGTTTCGTTGTTAAATGCCGTCTTAAGTTTGTTTAATGATTGCCGGACAATTTAATACCGCAAACACTACAAATTGACTTGTTCTCTTCCAAATTAAATTTAAAGAATTGGTGCACTTCTTATACCAGTTATTCGTAGAGTATAAGGGTATACTAGATTCGTCGGAAAAAATGTAACAGGCAGAAGGAAGCGTTTCCGACCCCATAAAGTATATATATTCTTGATCAGGATCACTAGCCGAGTCGATCTAGCCATGTCCGTCTGTCCTTCTGTCCGGATGAACGCGGAGATCTCGGAAACTATGAGAGCTAGGCTATTCAGATTTGGCGTGCAGATTCCTGAGCTTCTTACGCAGCGCAAGTTAGTTTCAGTAGAGTGCCACGCCCACTCTTACGCCCATAAACCGCCCAAAACTGTGGCTCCTACAGTTTTGATGCTAGAATACAAATTTTAACTGAAATGTATTGGTCTCGTCAATACCTATCGATTGATAAAAAAAAGTTTGCCACGCCCACTTTTACGCCCACAAGCCGCCCACAAACTTAAAAAATTCGATAATATGAACGTGGATATCTCGAAAACTATCAAGGATAGAGAATTGAGATCTCAGATTTAGATTGTGCGCAGCGCAAGTTTGTTACGCAAGTTTGTTACGCGAATATGCCACGCCCACTCTAACGCCCACAAGCCGCCCAAGCCTGTGGCGCCCACAATTTTCATGCTAGATACAAAATTTTAACTGAACTGTATTGGTCTCGTCAATACCTATCGATTGACCCAAAAAAATTTGCCACGCCCACTCTAACGCCCATAACGCTTAAGTCTGGCTACCGCCGATAGGTGGCGCATTTCAATCTCGCTTTGCTGCTTGCATATCTCCATTTCCCTTTGGTCCCTTTAGCTGAGTAACGGGTATCTGATAGTCGAGGTACTCGACTATGGCGTTCTTCCTTGTTTATTCAAGTCTCTTCCCATTTTACACAACAAATATTTCACAACTTCACACACTCAATTGACGATCGAAATTAATATATATCGTCTGCAAAACAGACGCTTAACGATTTGCTTGCCCATGCGTGTGAATGTATACCAATACATACGCAAAAGACCATTTGCTTCACTGAACACGACAAAACGGTCTTGGAACAACCAGAACAAAACAGAATAGAAAAAAAAGGTTTCGCTATGAGCGCGAGCCAGTTCATTCAAGAACCCATAAATCGGTTGATCTCTGAGTCTTTTCGTAAAGAGTCAGGGAAAGACACTTCTTTGCAGACAACGAGAAACGGTCGACAGTTATTTGCGAGCTCTGGTAAGGCGGCTTACAAAAAGCTCTGTGAAACTGTAGCCGCTAGTGAAACTGTCTCTGGCGATCCGGGGTCTGCGGCACAGCAGTCGATCTCAGCTGCCGCACAAATGGTACTGAGGTCGAAAGCTAAATAGGATTTGGTTTCCAAATGCAAAGGACGCGAGATTTTGCCGCATGAGACACCCGAAAAATCGGTTGTAAATAATACAACAATGATTCCAACGCCGCATGTTGGCTTAACGTCTGGAGTACCGACAGCAGCCATTAATGCTTTAGTACCAAAACGTGCCACACCGTCGAAACATCAAATATATTGTTACCTTCAACGCAGCATGATTTTCTGGACGGTTTGCTTGATATTTCATTGTCTCAAGTAAATCATGTCCTAAATTTATTAGGACGATTACTGGATCTATGCTTTGTTTCCAGTCCAGATTATGTTTGCATAGCTAAAATCTCTGCAATTACTTTACCAGAAGACAAATATCACCCAACGCTAGAGCTGACTATTGACACGGGTATAAAAGTGCATGAACTATCTGAAAAGTCAGCTAAAGGAATCCTCGCTTTCGTAGAGCAAACTTTGCACTCATTAATAGTCTTATAGCTTGCTCGGATTGGTCTAATCTGTACTTATGTACTAATATAACTGATGCTGTTAATATATTTTATATTGTATTAAACGCAGTTTTTGATACATGCGTTCCTACGTATTATCCTACATTTTCAAACCAACCTCCGTGGTTTAACAAAGAATTGGCACGACTTAAAAATGTAAAGTCTAGACTCTACAAAAAGTTTAGAACTTCCGGTTCACAAGCAGCCTTTTCCCGATACTTAAGTGTTCGGTCTGATTTTACCGTGCTTAACGCAAAGTGTTATTAATACTATTTAGCTCGTTGCAAGATCCAGCTTACACTGGATCCAAAACAGTTTTATAATTTTGTTAACACAAAGCGCAAATCTTTAAGTTACCCATCATCACTTAAATTTGAAAATTCGGCCGCAAACACTGATCAGGCCATAGCCAATCTTTTTGGACAGTTTTTTCAAACCAACATCAAGTCCTCCAGATCAGATCATCAAACTTTATTTTTTGTCCTGTTATTAGTGAAAGCTCACTTCTTTTAGATTTGCAAAGGGTCAAATCAGTCTACTCTCCGGGTCCTGACGGAGTCCCTGGATGTGTGCTTAGGTATTGCGCTGAGACTTTGTGTAGACCATTGCCCAAACTTTGTACTTTATCTTTAGAAACGTCCGATTTCCCACACAGATGTAAGGAGTCGTTTGTTATCCTGCTTCATAAAAAGGGGAGTAAATTGAACGCATGTTTTTACAGAGGTATTTCAAAGCTATTAGCTATACCGAAACTCTTTCAGATCATTATTACGCCCCATTTGCAACATAGTTGTAGGTCCCTTATTTCCTCTTGTCAACACGGATTAAACGTAGGTCAACGACGACCATCCTTTTGGAGATTACTTCATTTGGGACGAAGCGGTTTTAGAAAAAATCGTCAGACTGATGTGGCTTACACATATTTCAGTAAGGCGTTTGATTCTGTAAATTACCCGATTCTAGTCCGAAAATTGGACCTTTTAGAGATTTCAGCTTATCTTCTTAGGTGGATCTTAAGTTATTTATAAATGACCTTCAATTAGTCTTAACGAAGTCACGTGTACTTATGAACGCAGATGACGTTAAGTTGTGCCTGCAATACAATGATCACGCACAAAGTTTAGCTTTACAATCAATATCAATGCATTTTAAACATGGTGCATGGATAATGAATTAAATTTAAATGGTTCTAAGTGTATACTAATGACCTTTTATCGTTTCAGCCCTCACTTTTCAACTTATACTTTGAGCGGATGTGTGTTAGATAGGATAACGCATGCTGACGACCTTGGAGTCTGTATGGATCCTAAACTTAAATTTTTTGATCACATTACTGCCATGGTAAATATAGCCAGGGGCGTGCTTGCATTTATAAATCCCGATTATCCCTGTCACAAAGACCTTGTTTATTTCATTAGTCCGACCAATTCTTGAGTACTGCGCTCCTGTTTGCAGTCCCCAATAAGTATGGGGTGCATATAGACCGGATTGAGTCTGTGCAAAAAAATGTTCTATTGTTATATTGTCTTTTTCTTTGTCCGCGACTTCGTTTACTCGCCCAAAAGGTTGAAGAGCTCCGCGCGTAACAAGCATTGTTTGGTGTCGTAGGGCCACTTGTTTGTACTGACCATAGTGCATTAACGTCCAAGAAAAAAAATCCTTTGAATAGCATCACGCCATTCGGATGCATACGGACTGGTATAGCCTCTTTATATGTTGCTGGTATCGGGACATCTTTTGACACTGAGGCACCTAGGACGTTGTATTGCTATTTGGGACGACCAGGCTTATCAGTCCGAATGAGCTTACGCCTGTCATCTTTTTCTTCAATAATTGTCATCTTTTTTGTCCTTATCCTTTTCGTCAGTTTCTGACGCTTTCTTCAACTAATCGGAACTTTCAATAGAGCTGTTATTTCTATCAGTCTTGCTTGAATCGTGACCGTCAATCTCATCCGCCTCCGGGAAAAGATCGAAACTTGTTTTATCGTCATCTACTGCATCATGATTTTCATTAAATAGGACATATCTTTTTTCGTCTACTTGTCGAGTAGTTGAATCGTACAGACGATAACCTTTGACTGCCACCGAGTATCCAACCATTGTATACTCCTTGCCTATTGGTTGAAACTTGCTTCCTTTTCGTGGACGCTTATCCAGAGCTACTACAATAGAACCAAAAACCTTTAGATGATTTATACAAGGTTTCTTACCACGCTTCTATTGGGGTCATGCAATTCAATGCGCTGGTTGGAGAACGATTTCGTAAATAAACAGCTGTGTTTACAGCCTCAGCCCATAAGGATGACGAAGAAAGTCATCGAACTCTTTGTTGACGTTGTCAGTGCAATGATATCTAAGCTTTCTTTCTGCCTGCCAATTAACCAATACACAAAAATCTTCATCAATTAACGTCACATACATCTGCACGTTTCAGATCCAAAAGCTCCGTGGCTCCTTTGGCGGTAGCTGCTGAAAACGGTTGTTGGTGGATCTTGCTGAGTATGCAAGTCCTGCACTTCACATTCTGTGGAAGAATCATATTTTCCACACTACGCACCATGCCTTTCGAAACAATTTCCTTCAGACTAGAAAAATTGAGGTGATCATATATCTTGTGCAATAAAACACAGTCAATTACAGTGGCGGAAAAACCCTTGCTGTTTGGCATTGACAATGCATTCGCCGTCTTGCATGACCTTTGCGATTTTAAAATCGCCGTGCACCTGTTTTTCACCGCATTGCTTACTGACATAAAATTGCAATGCGTTTTTGGAGCTCAGTCTGCAACTTTACATCACCTTCCTTCCAATTCAAGAAAACCAGCATTGGTAAAACCGATCATCTCTGTGTCTTTTTCGAATTTAGTAAATAGCTCTCTTTCAGAACACGTATGGCTTGACGCCCCACTGTCCAAACACCATATCGAGTTTCTATAATTGCCAGCGTCCAACGAATTTATTAAGCTGCACTGTCAGTTCGGTCCCCTGTTGGGCGGCGTGCGAATATGGTTGTTTCTTTCAACCGCATGTGGACACTGGGACTTTACATGTCAACACTCACCACATTTGAAAAAACGACATAATTTATTTTCTTCTGCCCATTCATCTTCGTCTATGAATTTTTGTTTTGTGTTGCGTTAAACGCCTTGGTATTGTCATCCTGCTCATCTGCAATTCCCTTTCGTTCGCCTTCTCTTTTGACCTTAATGCAAAGAGTCTCAAACGAGGGCAATTCATCCCTGGTCAAGATATCCACTACGAAATTTACGTATTGTTCTGGAAGGCTCGACAGTAAAACAATTGTCCGTAGCTCCTCGTTTAGGTCAATTCCAACTGAAGTTAGACCATCCAAAACTTCCAGGAATTCATTTATGAAACTGGATATATTTTGGCCTTGTCCCATTCGCTTTCCAAGCAACATTTTGTACAACTGTACCTTCCGTACCGGAAGCTTTCCCCATGCTTCTGGCGAAGTTTGACAATTTTTGATGTCGACCAACTGCGATGTTTTTACACTTAATGTAATTGTCGTCAGAGCCTTTGGTCCTGAGCAGTCCAATCGACGCCATCAGAAGCATTTGTAACAGTCTATTCTCCGGACGTAACACTCCACAATCCAGAATGCACCAACACAGATCGCATATGTATGCTCCACGAATCTCCTAACTTATCTATTTGATACATACCACTAATATTTGTCTATTGAGTTACACAAAGTTAACTTTCAAACACTTCCGATTTAGCCGTGCCTGGGCCCATAACCTATCGAGCTGGCAAATCCTAGAATAGAAGCCGCCGTGCATGTGTATACATGAAGAGTTTATTTGCAACTAACATACAGAAGAATACAATTGTTATACATTGGTAAATTACCATAAAGTAAAAAAAATATAAATGTAACCCAAAAATAAGCTATTTTTGTAAATGGACCTAATATTGTAAGTGACACAATTTAGATTTCAAAAAAAGTATTGTTAATAATATATCATTGCAATACTAGACTATCAGGTATCCCTTACTTAGCTAAAGAGACCAAAGGGAAATGCAGATATGCAAGCAGCAAAGCGAGATTGAAATGCACCACCTACCCGTGATCTCAATATATGGATATGTGGGCGGTAGACAGATTCAAGCTTTATGGGCGTTAGAGTGGGCGTGGCAACCTTCTTTTTTGGGTCAATCGATAGGTATTGACGAGACTATTACATATCAGCTAAAATTTTTTTTTTAGCATGAAAATTGTGGGCGCCAAAGGCTTAGGAGGTTTGTGGGCGTTAGAGTGGGCGGTGCAAACATTTTTTTGGATCAATCGATAGGTATTGGCGAGACCAATACATTTCAGGTTTCAGGCTCCTGTTTGCAGTCCCCAATAAGTATGGGGTGCATATAGACCGGATTGAGTCTGTGCAAAAAAATGTTCTATTGTTATATTGTCTTTTTCTTTGTCCGCGACTTCGTTTACTCGCCCAAAAGGTTGAAGAGCTCCGCGCGTAACAAGCATTGTTTGGTGTCGTAGGGCCACTTGTTTGTACTGACCATAGTGCATTAACGTCCAAGAAAAAAAATCCTTTGAATAGCATCACGCCATTCGGATGCATACGGACTGGTATAGCCTCTTTATATGTTGCTGGTATCGGGACATCTTTTGACACTGAGGCACCTAGGACGTTGTATTGCTATTTGGGACGACCAGGCTTATCAGTCCGAATGAGCTTACGCCTGTCATCTTTTTCTTCAATAATTGTCATCTTTTTTGTCCTTATCCTTTTCGTCAGTTTCTGACGCTTTCTTCAACTAATCGGAACTTTCAATAGAGCTGTTATTTCTATCAGTCTTGCTTGAATCGTGACCGTCAATCTCATCCGCCTCCGGGAAAAGATCGAAACTTGTTTTATCGTCATCTACTGCATCATGATTTTCATTAAATAGGACATATCTTTTTTCGTCTACTTGTCGAGTAGTTGAATCGTACAGACGATAACCTTTGACTGCCACCGAGTATCCAACCATTGTATACTCCTTGCCTATTGGTTGAAACTTGCTTCCTTTTCGTGGACGCTTATCCAGAGCTACTACAATAGAACCAAAAACCTTTAGATGATTTATACAAGGTTTCTTACCACGCTTCTATTGGGGTCATGCAATTCAATGCGCTGGTTGGAGAACGATTTCGTAAATAAACAGCTGTGTTTACAGCCTCAGCCCATAAGGATGACGAAGAAAGTCATCGAACTCTTTGTTGACGTTGTCAGTGCAATGATATCTAAGCTTTCTTTCTGCCTGCCAATTAACCAATACACAAAAATCTTCATCAATTAACGTCACATACATCTGCACGTTTCAGATCCAAAAGCTCCGTGGCTCCTTTGGCGGTAGCTGCTGAAAACGGTTGTTGGTGGATCTTGCTGAGTATGCAAGTCCTGCACTTCACATTCTGTGGAAGAATCATATTTTCCACACTACGCACCATGCCTTTCGAAACAATTTCCTTCAGACTAGAAAAATTGAGGTGATCATATATCTTGTGCAATAAAACACAGTCAATTACAGTGGCGGAAAAACCCTTGCTGTTTGGCATTGACAATGCATTCGCCGTCTTGCATGACCTTTGCGATTTTAAAATCGCCGTGCACCTGTTTTTCACCGCATTGCTTACTGACATAAAATTGCAATGCGTTTTTGGAGCTCAGTCTGCAACTTTACATCACCTTCCTTCCAATTCAAGAAAACCAGCATTGGTAAAACCGATCATCTCTGTGTCTTTTTCGAATTTAGTAAATAGCTCTCTTTCAGAACACGTATGGCTTGACGCCCCACTGTCCAAACACCATATCGAGTTTCTATAATTGCCAGCGTCCAACGAATTTATTAAGCTGCACTGTCAGTTCGGTCCCCTGTTGGGCGGCGTGCGAATATGGTTGTTTCTTTCAACCGCATGTGGACACTGGGACTTTACATGTCAACACTCACCACATTTGAAAAAACGACATAATTTATTTTCTTCTGCCCATTCATCTTCGTCTATGAATTTTTGTTTTGTGTTGCGTTAAACGCCTTGGTATTGTCATCCTGCTCATCTGCAATTCCCTTTCGTTCGCCTTCTCTTTTGACCTTAATGCAAAGAGTCTCAAACGAGGGCAATTCATCCCTGGTCAAGATATCCACTACGAAATTTACGTATTGTTCTGGAAGGCTCGACAGTAAAACAATTGTCCGTAGCTCCTCGTTTAGGTCAATTCCAACTGAAGTTAGACCATCCAAAACTTCCAGGAATTCATTTATGAAACTGGATATATTTTGGCCTTGTCCCATTCGCTTTCCAAGCAACATTTTGTACAACTGTACCTTCCGTACCGGAAGCTTTCCCCATGCTTCTGGCGAAGTTTGACAATTTTTGATGTCGACCAACTGCGATGTTTTTACACTTAATGTAATTGTCGTCAGAGCCTTTGGTCCTGAGCAGTCCAATCGACGCCATCAGAAGCATTTGTAACAGTCTATTCTCCGGACGTAACACTCCACAATCCAGAATGCACCAACACAGATCGCATATGTATGCTCCACGAATCTCCTAACTTATCTATTTGATACATACCACTAATATTTGTCTATTGAGTTACACAAAGTTAACTTTCAAACACTTCCGATTTAGCCGTGCCTGGGCCCATAACCTATCGAGCTGGCAAATCCTAGAATAGAAGCCGCCGTGCATGTGTATACATGAAGAGTTTATTTGCAACTAACATACAGAAGAATACAATTGTTATACATTGGTAAATTACCATAAAGTAAAAAAAATATAAATGTAACCCAAAAATAAGCTATTTTTGTAAATGGACCTAATATTGTAAGTGACACAATTTAGATTTCAAAAAAAGTATTGTTAATAATATATCATTGCAATACTAGACTATCAGGTATCCCTTACTTAGCTAAAGAGACCAAAGGGAAATGCAGATATGCAAGCAGCAAAGCGAGATTGAAATGCACCACCTACCCGTGATCTCAATATATGGATATGTGGGCGGTAGACAGATTCAAGCTTTATGGGCGTTAGAGTGGGCGTGGCAACCTTCTTTTTTGGGTCAATCGATAGGTATTGACGAGACTATTACATATCAGCTAAAATTTTTTTTTTAGCATGAAAATTGTGGGCGCCAAAGGCTTAGGAGGTTTGTGGGCGTTAGAGTGGGCGGTGCAAACATTTTTTTGGATCAATCGATAGGTATTGGCGAGACCAATACATTTCAGGTAAAAATTTTTTTCTAGCATGAAAATTGTGGGCGCCAAAGGCTTGGGCGGTTTGAGGGCGTTAGAGTGGCCGTGGCGTTCATACGGACAGACGGACGGGTATAAAAAGATGCATTTAGCACGTCTCAAGAAGCAAACGAATGACGACAATACGCCCAGGGGAATAGAGGACGCGCCACGACCAGGCACCTCTGCGGCAAATCTACTGGATATGTCAAAGGCAACGGTGATGCCATGCGCAGCATCAACGCAAAGCCACCAATCTCAACGATCCGTCAAAGCCCAAAAACTTCAGCTTCTAATGGATGACCCTTTATAATGCCCAATTTTTATTGCCGAGTATGAGAACAGATCTCAAGTATGTAAATTTACCGACTACGAAAATATCAAGCGCTAGAGAAGAGCACTGACACGGCGAGCCAACCAATGTCTAGAGTAGGGTGGTCCAAAAAATGAAAACTAGTTCTCACCATTTTGCATGGCAGATTAAGGTCTGTAAAAAATGTAACCAAAAATAAAAAAAATGTTTGTTGCGACTTAGACCTTGCGAACCGTCCTCAAAGTTTGCCTTAAAATTACTCATACGACATGTGTTCCAGCCAAAACATTTTTCGAAAAAATCGATTTCCCACCCCCAACGTTGTCAACATTATAAGCTCAGTCAATATTAGTAAGAAATTTACAATTTTTAAAATGTTTTTGGTTTGACATCTAAGATCCGAATTTGACACAACGGATTTACCATCTAAGAGATCCGTATTATCAAGTGTCCTCTATAGGACTAGATTTTCCGGAAAAACTTTGTTACAAAGCGCTAAAGACATAACACAAATGCTAGTTACTATTTGGAGTCAAAGGGGTATTCCAGTCCGGCCTCACCATCATATTATTAAATCGATAGCGCGGCTTCACAAACATTATTTTAGCCTAAAAAAGAATTGTTAATAAAAAAGGAGAGCTTCACCGAAACAGGGAAAACCGTTTCAGAATTATGTTGAATGAACGCTTTAATATCAACAATGCCCTGCCATCTTTATCTGCTTTATCGGAAGAAAGTGATGGCAATGTAACTGATGGCAGTTTTTAAATAATAAATAATCATATATATTTGAGTATTGCCGTCTTTGTCCTTCCTCATTTGAGTATATAAGTGTTTACAGAAGGTCCATTTATGAAACGGTCTTTTTCAAAAATAAATAAAACTATTTTCGAAATGTTTTTGCAACTCGAGGATTTTAATACCTTAAGCCTAGTACTCACATCGACGAAAACCGCGAGCTAACCATAGGAGTGAGCGAGAGGCAAACAGGCGGCTAAAGCTTTTCGTCGGGTCTGTTTTTCAGCGCGGTACTCAGATGAGCTAAGGAAATACCAGAAAAAATACCAGATTTCGGGAGTGAATTTTCGATGAACGCCGTTAGCCGCGGCCCAAGGAATAAGAAATTTAATCTTTGGCGGTGTTCGTGCAGAAGCGGCGGGGACTTTAAAAATTTTAAATGGAAGAAAAACCCAAAACACGGTTAAAGGAGGTCAGTGCAGATAAAAAAAGGACGCCTAATCCAAGCTGTTGCCCATTATTGTGGGACTTCACCGACAGGAAGCAATACCACAACAGGGGCAAATCTGCAGAATAGTTGACGTGCTGGAGGAGATCCTCTAGAGAATCCCAGTGGGAAGGAACATGCCGAGTGGGACTTCGCTCTCTACATGGACATCCTGCCGAGCGTGTCCTCGCAAAGAAAGTAAGATCTGGCCAAAATAATTTGGTTGCGTTGCACTAATAGAAGGATCTTTTTAGCAGAACCACCTGTAATATGATCTCCGAAGTCCTCTCCATTAGGACTCCGTACACCATAACCACCAGCTACTTGGCAGCTTAAGCGGAGCTGGAGGACGCGGTGGCTTCTATAGGGAGGAGGAAAATAGGGCGACTTCCTGCAGCATCAGCGGATCAACCCCGTTCCCAATCCGGCTCCCACTTCCTCAAGGTCCAATATGCCCATTGGGACTCGAAGCTGGACTGCAGTGGCGCGGGAAAGATGGCGAAGCATTCGTGGGACGTTAAGGAAGCTTTAAACTACAAATTTACATAAAAAAAAAAACATTCGTTGAACATTCCATATATTTTTATTTTACTTTCTTTGTGAACCACCAGAGTCCTCCTTTTTAAATTTCTCCAATTGATTTGATTTCCGTTTGGCAACAAACCCAGCCGCTTGACAGTAAGACCATACTACATGCATTGCGGGTGAATTTTGAAAACTTCGGTCACACTACAAAGAATAAGATTTTTCGACTAGTGAAACTCTTAGCCGATCTGAGTACTAGGCTTTATTGTCAATATTTTCAAAAATTAAATCTAATTCGATCTCGTACGACCACGTAAATTCTGGTTTTAGCAACTAGAAAAGTTTTTTAATTTTTAAAGCTTTTAAAGTAGTTTGCAAAGGTGACAAACTAATTTGAGAAATAAAACCAAGTCAAGGCCACCCATATGAAAATAATATATTTGATCAAGGGCAACAGTGCGCATGAGTTTTAAACTTTGAAACCAATTCGCAGACCCTAAAACGCGTTTTTTCAAAAAATTTCTTTTGTTACATTATATACCTCAAAGCGCACCGTATAGGCGGGTGACAGTGGGACCTTAAAAATTTCCATACAAATGTGGACCGCCCTAGTGTACAGTCACTTCTATTCGTGCCACAAAATGTAAATGATATAATAGACATATTAAGAAACCGATTCGGAGATTGTAGTCATGTCGTGAAAATGATAGATAGATAGATAGATACAATTCGAGCCTTTCTTGTAATCAAAGAGGATAAATATGACGACTTTTATGATATGAGTACTAATCTCATTCAAACTTTGCTGTCTTTCAATGATATTAATAACAATTTGCTGTTTGAGGAAATTCTTGAAAAAATTCATGTTTCTCAAAGAATCTCCTTTATAAAACATTTTCAATAAATCGAGTCTGACGAGCTGAAGACATTTGTATTTCACGAATGGTTAGGTCAAACCATAAAAGCAGCGACATTGCTCGGATTCGGTCAGAATAAATCAAAAGAAACTACACTAATAGTCTCAAGTCCAGTTAAGACAGTTGAAAAATCCAAATACTATTGCAACTATTGTAAGTCTACTGATTATCACATAACAGATTGTCCAAAGTTTAAGTCCTTGAGTGTCGACAAACGTTGGGAATTCAAATCTCACAATAAGTTATGTATATCTTGTCTGGGTAGAAATCACATTATGAAAGACTGCAAACGCAAAAAGACTTGTAGGGCAGCAAATTGTAAGTTTAACCACAATTTTTTGTTGCATAAAGACAAAGACAACACAGAAAGCGTTTACCTTGATATGCCTGGTAATCCTTACCAAAACAAAACATTTCACGACACCAACTGCAACATTAATTTTGGTTGTAACAAAGTATTACTAAAGGTCATTCCAGTCACACTAATAGGTCCTCAAAAAGCAATCGGGACGTACGCTTTACTTGGCGAAGCCTCGACAATTTCATTGATCGATGAACAACTAGCGACAACTAGAAGGACCGAAAAGTCCTTTAAAGATGCAGTGGACTAATAACGCGGTGTATGAACAAGTGAACTCAAAGGTAGTTAGTATGGGGACTCGAGGTATAGAGCAGACTTCCAAAGTATTTACGCTTCGAAAAGTAAAGACGATGCCTAAATCTACCTCTACAAACCATTTCAATAAGCGATATGTCTGAGACCTACGAGTTCTTGACAAACTTTTCCTTTTGCTCCTACCAAAATCCGCATCCAAAGATTTTGATTAGTCAAGATAATTTGTCGGTCATAGTATCGCGGAAATTAAAATATCAATCATTTGAAGGTCCTGTCGCTAGCAAAACGGTGCTAGGTTGGGTTGTACATGGAACTGTAGGAATGATTAGATAAATTCAAGATAGAAATTATTCACTTATTATTCGCGTAGGTTAATGATGACCCGAACATTCTACACAATCTGGTTAAGTCCTATTGGTCCATTGAGAATGAGTTATTAACACCTCATGACTTTCCGACATCACTTGACTACAAAAGATGATTGGAAATTGTTGATAAAACCCTTAAACGAGTCGATGACAGATTTCAATGTGGTCTAGTTTTGAAATGTGACGACATTAAACTACCTGAAAGTAACAAAAATGCATATTCTAGATTGTTGTTATGCAAAAGAAAAACGGACAAAAACCCTGAGTATGGCAAGAAATATTAACAAACTTTTGACTCCTACATACAAAATGGGTACATGAGGAAATTTACTTCTGCAGAGAAACTAATATCACTCCCTTGACCTACCACTTGCAACACTTTGGAGTTCTAAGTAGCAAAAAACCTGACAAACTTAGAATAGTTTTCGACGAGGCCACCAAAAGCCATGGTTATGCCTTAATGATCATCATTAATAATCATATGCCAGGTCCAGATCTATACAGCCAATTGTCAACAGTTCTAATGAATTTTCGAGAATAAATGAATTTTTGAGATATCAAAGAGATGTTTCTCCAAATTAAAGTACATTAGTCAGACCGTTGCGCACAAAGAATTCTGGGATGAGGCGATAATCGACAATCCGAACCGGACGTGTTCGAAATACAAGTTCTATTTTTTCGCGCTAAATGTAGCCCAAGTATTGCCCAACAGGTCAGAAACAGAAACGCCTTAGATTTTCAAAACGACTATGACCAAGCCTGTAAGAACATAATAACAAAACATTACATGCATGACTATTTGGGTGGAGTTCATTAGGACATTAGTACAGCCGTAAAATTGATCAAGGACGTAACGTATGTACACAAGGCAGGTGGATTCGACATGCGAAGTTGGATGTCTAATTCTCAAGAGGTTTTAAATCAGATAACAGACAAAACTCCATCGAAAAAAGTCACAGAAAAGAATTTGACCGAAGAGCGAGTTCTAGGTTTAATTTGGAATCATAAAAAAGACATATTCACATATGTACAATTTAAAATTTTCTAATTCCCATTTTGAACTTCTTCACAATCTCAGACGACCAACAAAGTGAGAAATATTAAAAATAACACAGTCCATTTTTGATCCCTAAGGGTTTCTTTCAAACCTTTTAATATCAAATAAAATCCTTCTACAAGCCATTTGCGATAGCGGAATCCATTGGGACGACTACATTTCAGACGATCAATTTCAAATTTTGAGGGCATTGTGTAGCCACTTAAATAAAATAAACGACTTTTAAATTCCAAGGCAGTTGACTACACTTATCATAAGTCATTGTAATATCCAATTACATATATTTTGCGATGCCTCAAAATACGGTCTTGTGGTGAGTACCAGGGTAAAAGAGTTCAAGAGGACACCACCTAACCAGGCAGGACCTCTTGAAAGTAAGAAAGCATATCCTCAAACGGCTGGCCACCAACCCAATATGTGAGGATCAAACGTCGAAATTGGATTACCAAAAATTCAAGAAGACATAGTCTGGGCAAAGGCGGTAATCCCAGACTTCGACATCGCTATGACCACCAGCAACAGCAGCAAGCGAGAGAGGTCGATGGAGACAGCTCAAGCAGCGAGCAAGAAGGCCAAAAAAACCAACCGCGGCACATGGTCGAGATCCTTTGCGGAAGTAGTAAAGGATCGGAAGATCATTGGCGTCATCGACCAGAGCGATGAAGGCGGAAGGATCCCAAGGAACCAATGGGGTCTGGTTAGACGGGACCTTGCGTCAGTGGCCTTAAAAGTTCTTCCAGGTCCGCCACCCGATTGCACAGATGCAGGGTGGTACCAGGGCAACATTAAGTTGATCGCCTGTGAAGACGGGAGATCGGCAGCACTTTACAAGGCTGCCATTAACAAGGTCGGCGAGGTCTACCCCGGGGCCAAGCTGGCAGTTTGTGAAGCCGCAGACATCCCGTCTCGACCGAGAGCGAGGGTGTGTCTGCCTTCGGAACCCTCGGAACCAGAGGCTATACTCAGCCTGCTGACCAGGTTCAACCCGAAGCTTCCAACAGACGATTGGAAGGTGGTCAAGGTGGAGAAGACCGAGCGCGTCACCATGAACGTGGTAATTCTCCTGAACCAGGCCTGCTTGGAACCCCTCGCAGCGCAACAAAACCGGGTGAACTACGGGTTCGATAAGGTGCAACTTCGCATCTACGACACAGACAAACTAGCGGCAGACAACCTGGCTGCCTGTGCGTCGTATGAACCCCTGAGCGACGACGAAATGGAGCACGAGGAGACCACCCATACTGGATACGTGTCAACCGACTCAAAGGTGACAGAAAGCCTGAAGCAGCTGTGCACTCAGGACACGACCCGACCAGGGCGCACTGTTCTCCAAGACAAAGCGGAGGAAGCAGAGGGTACCCAGCCCGACCACGGTACTAAAGATGGTGCAGTTCCTTCAGATTAATCTGCACCACAGCAAGGCAGCATATATAACCTAGTTAACACTTTTACTGACATCTGCGGTGAGGCCTTAGAAAGGGCTTGCCCAAGTAGAACAGTCAAAGCAAGACAAACTCCCATGGTGGGGGGCGAATCTTCCTGGAATTTATACCATACAAAACTATGCCTATACAAAAAGGAAATTAGAATATCAAAACGAAGAGCTTGGGCTAATTTCTGCAGTAGCATAGAATCTACAGCGGAAGCATCCAGACTCAGAAGAATTTTAGTAAAATCTCCAGCAACCATTGGCTATCTAAAAACAAATGCTGACAGCTGGAATGAAAACAGTGAGGAAACCCTTGAACTGACACCCACTTCCCTAAAAACACCCAAGTAGTGGAGGACCTCTACATAGAGAAGAACTTAGACGACCAGAGTATAAACAACATCTCGAACCCTGGCCGCATTCAGTGGGCTGTTAACTCTTTTAAGCCCTTCAAATCAGCCGGCCCGGATGGGTTCTTCCCGGCCCAGCTACAACGGACACTAAATATTTCCCTACCCTGGCTGACAGCCATCTTCCACGGCTGCCTTGCTCTAAACCATATTCCAACAAGGTGGCTGGACGTTAAGGTAATTTTTATACCGAAAGCCGGCAAACCCTCCCACACCAACCCAAAGGACTTCCGCCCGATTAGTCTCTCTTCCTTCTTGTTGAAGACCCTGGAAAGGCTAATTGACATCAATATCAGGCTAACCATCAACCAAAGCCTACTCTCTGACGCACAGCACTCGTACCGTAAGGGTAGATCAACAGATACCGCCCTCCACTCTCTAGTATCCAGTATAGAGAGAGGTTTCCCCAATAAGGAATACTCTCTGGCAGCGTTTCTAGACATAGAAGGCGCCTTCAACAACGTCACCCCAACGGCGATTACTGGTGCTCTGACTGAACTGGGCATTGAGCGGCCCATATTGGGACTCATACACACCATGCTTACCAGCAGAGTAGTGTACACTATGGGATCAGCCCACTCGACCAGGAATGTCAGCAGAGGAACCCCACAAGGGGGTGTACTCTCACCTCTTCTATGGGTTATAGTGGTCAACAAACTACTATCACTTCTAGAAGAGGCGGGCACTAAAGTGGTAGCCTTCACGACAGCCAACGTTTCCAATTCATATGATGTATATCTGGAATCACAGGGGCTAGTTGCTCTGCTAAAGTAGTCAACCACATGGGGCTTAGAGTTTATGCGGTGCAAAAGGATGGCACCATACCCGATAGAGCTGGCGTCGGTATGCAGTTCTATCGGAAATTGAGGATCAAAATTGATTATTTTTGGGCTTGTTAATTAATACACTTATGATTTTACTGCGAATTTGTTCTTGTTGTGTTTGCCAATCAATACTATTCTTTTCAGATGTGAGAAAATATAAAGGCTTCATCAGTTGAGATATGCCCGGAATGAATTGACGGAAATATGACGCTAACCCAATGAATTGTCTTAGAGAACTGACTTCGGTGGAGGCAACGCCACTAGTGATTCTATTTTGTTAAGATTTGGACGTATCTCCCCCGCTTGTATCTCATAGCCAAGGTAGCGAACTGTAGTTTTCAAAAAAAAGCACTTTGAAATGTTAAAAGAGAATCCTGCCTTCACTAAAACGTCTAATACAAGTTTCAAACGCTCATACGCTTCTTCCTTCGTTTCTGAAACAATTAATATATCGTCCAAATAAACAATTACAAACGAATGAGCAAGACTGCCTAGTGTCTTTAATACAGCTCTCTGAAACACTGAAGGTGCGTTTTTTAATCCAAAAGGCATCGCATGAAATTCGTACTCGATTGATTCAGGGTGCATTGAAATCTGGTAATACACGCTAGCCATATCAAGAGAAGTGAAATATTTAGCTCCCCTAAGTCTAGCTATTATCTGATATTAACGGTAATGGAAACTTATCAGCTACGGTATTTCTATTTAATTCTCTATAATCAACACAAAGTCTTGCTGAGCCGTTTTTCTTCTCTACTAATAATGCAGGACTCGCAAATGGTGAGTTACTAGGCCTGATAACTTTATATTCGATCAATTCTTTAATTTTAGCACGTACTAACTCCCGTTCGCTTGGACTAAACCTATATGGTCGCCTTTGCACAGTCTTAGTCGATTCAATCAAACGAATACGCATTTTCCCAGTATTCACACGCGTTTGCGGAGTGCCTTCGATAAAAGCTTTAGAATGTTGCTTTAGCAATGATATTAAAATTTCTTTTTCATTTTCTACCATTTCAGTTTCAATCTTATCAAAATTAGAAGTTGACCGGTTTCACACATGTTTACAACTTTAGTTTGAACAATTTTAAAATTATCGTAGGAGAATTCTACTAAAAAGCTTTGAGCCAATATTTCTCTGCCGATTACAATATTATTATACCCGTTACTCGTAGAGTAAAAGGGTATACTAAATTTGTCGGAAAGTATGTAACAGGCAGAAAGAAGCGTTTCCGACCCCATAAAGTATATATATTCTTGATCAGGATCACTAGTCGATCTAGCCATGTCCGTCTGTCCATCTGTCCGTATGAACGCTGAGATCTCGGAAACTATAAGAGCTACAATACTGGGCTTAGGCATGCAGATTCCTGAGATTCCTGCGCAGCGCAAGTTTGTTTCAGCAGAGTGACACGCCCACTCTAAGGCCCACAAACCGCCCAAAACTGTGGCTCCTACAATTTTCATGCTAGAATACAAATTTTTAATGAAATGTATTGTTCTCATCAATACCTATCGATTGACCCAAAAAAAAGTTTGCCACGCCCACTTTAACGCCCACAAACTTCAAAAAATCGTAAGTATGAACGTGGATATCTCGGAAACCATCAAAGATAGAGAATCGGGATCTCAGATTTAGATTCCGTAGCTTTGTACGTAGCGCATTTTTTCTACGCGAATATTCCACGCCCACTATAACGCCCACAAACCGCCCAAGCCTGTGGCGCCCACAATTTTCATGCTAGATAAACAATTTTAACTGAAATGTATTGGTCTCGTCAATACCTATCGATTGATCTAAAAAAAAAATTTGCCACGCCCACTCTAACGCCCATAACGCTTAAATCTGTCTACCGCCGGTAGGTGGCGCATTTCAATCTCGCTTTGCTGCTTGCATACCTCTATTTCCCATTGGTCCCTTAAGCTGAGTAACGGGTATCTGATAGTCGAGGTACTCGACTATAGCGTTCTTCATTGTTTTTCATACATTCGTCTGGTACTATATGAAACAAAACAACCAAGGAATTTCCATCAATCATAATGTTTGATTCAACTTGTTCGGTACTGTAGGTATTGGCATTACCTATCCCCTTTAAAGAAGTCCTCTTAGAAACGCTTTCCTTAATAAATAAGCATTCAGCTCCCGAGTCAAAGGTAATTAGAAATCTCTCACCATTGACCAGCATACTCGATTGAGGCTCCACTATAGCGCATAGCTCCACTCTTTTTTCCGTTCTTACTCCCAATCCGGTATTCTGCACTTTCTTTTGACAATTAGTAGCTATGTGTCCCGGATCCTGACATCTGTAGGACGTTACATTTGTCCTTTCTTGACGGGGCTGCCCTGACCGCCACTCCTTTCCAGTTGCTGAAACCTGGGATCCAGATCTACAGTCTAGCTTTTTGTGGCCTAGTTTTCGACACTGGTAACATTTGATTTGCCCAGTTTTAGCTCGCTTCACCTCTGGATCCAAGTTTAATGCATTAGGGCGCTCTTTAAGCGCTGAGAATACTTGCAGCTCCACTTGCAGTTCACGTCGATTGGTTAAATGTGTTGTGTGTATCATTCGCTGCAAACGCCGGTCGAAATTAGCCATGTGCCCAAGAACCAGCGCAATGGAAATTTGTTCAGAATTCAAATTACGCAATTTTGTGCACAGTGACGTCACACTGCGTCTTGCAAAAACAGGCAGGCTTTCACCGTTGCTTGGACGACAATTAAGAAGTTTAAAATATCGGCGGCTAGCGTCTCTGAAGTCTCGAATCGCTGCTCAAACAATTGCCGGAACTGTTGCCAAGTTATTCCTGGATAGCATATTTGAGATAAACATTGCGCCGCTGTGCCTTCCAAAGCTTTACTTAACGCTAATATAAGAGCGCTGTCACTTAATGGCTTTCCTCGTAGGATGATGTCGACCGTAGCGCACCACTGCGTGGCATCCATGCCAGCCACTTCCGGATTTTATTTCGGCAGGCAAATCTCGCTAGTCTGTTGCAACTCACTCGCCGGCATCTGTAGTCTCTTAACCAGTTCCAGAAAATTCCGGGTTTGTTGTTCTAACAGCGCGAAGACATCCCTCGAAGAAGTTTGGTTAGGGCCGAATCCCACTTTTGATGTCGAAAAATTGGAGCCTTCTCCATGCAGGTTCTCATTAGTCGCTTGATCGATTGCTTGTTGTTCTTCAATATTGTGTTCTGGCTGATGCAGCGAGTCTTCGTTGCCTTTGTAGCTCATAATAGTTAGCCTTTTAGCAGTCCTCAATTGTACACCAAGCTATAACTCGGAACGAGAGAGAGAGGAGAGACCAGTTCTAGCAACCCAACGAAGCCACACAAAACCTCAGTTCGCAAACTGAGTCCCCATCATATAAGAACTGGTATGTACCAGGTCTACCCATGGTCACACTTCAAAGTCTAATGCCTAACGAAAGACTGAATTACCTCCTCTCCGACAAATATTACAGCAAAAGTAAATGGAACTCCCATTTTATAACGGTCTTTGTATTATTTTGACATTAACTATCCGATCGTTCCTATGGCAGCTATATATTATCTTTCGAATTTTTTAAAACCTTATTCGAAATTTTGAAATATCTAAAGAAAGATATTCCCAAGAGTTGAAGTTAATAAAACACCAGTTAAAGATTCTTAACATTTTTTAAAAATATTTTTTTGATTGTTCCGATAAGAGCTATAGGATATAGTCTTCCGATTTTTTTTTTATTATGTTCGAAACTCTGAAATATTTAAAGAATAATATTTCCAAGAGTTTAAGTTAATATGTTAAAAAACATCAAAGCTATAATTTGTTGACATATTTATACCCTTGCAGAGGGTATTATTATTTCAGTCAGAAGTTTGCAACGCAGTGAGGGAGACGTTTCCGACCCTATAAAGTATATATATTCTTGATCAGCATCACTAGACTAGTCGTCTGTCCGTTTTTAACATATTTAACATAACATTTATTAATTAGTTATGAATTTCGAATTTAATTGTATCAAAATCGGACGACTTTATCATATAGCTGCCATAGGAACGATCGTAAAATTGGTGGGAAAATAGTATGAAACAAATTATAGCTTCCGTGTTTTTTGACATATTATCTTATACTATTGGGAATATCAGTTTATGTACTTTTGGGAACTTCGAATTATATTTAATAAATATCGGACGACTCTACCAAATAGCTGTCAAAGAAACGGTCAAAGAAATAATGAAATAATTATATAAAAAAAATTTTTGCTTTGTTGATTTTTATCGGGATATAGAATATTTTAACTTTTCAGCATTACGAATTTAATTTTACACAAATATGACTGAAGCTAGCAACAATCCTTGAAAATTGTACATGGTGTTACTAACATTGACTATTTCTTATAACTGCAAGGGTATAAAAACTTCGGCTTGTCGAAGTTAATGCAGTTCGGCAATTCACGGGTGTCGCGTGGACAGATCAACGGTCACGACCGACCTACTGGTAACCATACTCCGGTAGCTGGCAAAGTGCAACAGCCGGCCATTGAATCCCAAAAAAGCAGCTGCGAGAAATAGTGATCCTAGGTGGGAACACCTAGTTAATCCGATCCATACCGGCAGCCAAGTAAAAGCTCTAGCCTGGTATAAAAGACCTTAGACAATTAAAGAAAAGGGAGAGAATCCATTTAGGTGTCTTGCTGACGGAAGCCGGCAGCTCCGAAGAAAGGCGACTTTTCCAGGGGCAGTCGTCCGCGGAGTCTTCTGCCACCAGGACCAGCCACCCTATCCAACAGTCCCTGAGGAGGACACAAATAGCAGTTTGAAAGAATCTTGTGTGTCGGACCAGCGCATGACATCCGACATACTGTGATGCTTATGGCCGCAGTACCTGTGATCCCCATGCTCCTGAAAATTGTTCAGCTCTAGGAGCCATTAGTTCTGAGGCGTGGGGACCAATAGCATACTTTGGAGAAAGTAGTGATGCAATATAAATGTGTTAATCGAGCTAATTTAATCTTATGCATAACCAAAGACCAATATACTTAAGTAATAAAATTGGAGTACAAGTGATAATCAAAAAAAATTAAAAGCATTCAAAAATGCATTGAAATACATTTAAACCAACCGAATCGATAGTCAAAGTGTGAATCATGATGAACAATTAGATGCCCTTAAATGCAATTATGCCTCGGGCAATATATATGTATATATTTTGTTTTTAAGGGAATTGTTATACTTAAGAACAGCCGTATTTTGATGCACGTATATTTATATATATATATTTACATGAGTCATTCTTCGCTCGAATAAAAAATCAGGAGATTTTTTATAATTATTGGTTATTCTTTATTAGAACGTTGAAAAAAGACTGACTGTATGTTATAGAATTGGTTAGCATGAAACCTCGGCTTGCGTCTTAAAATTTACTGTTAGTGCATTAGGTGACGCAATCGCACGTGGATTTGTTTACGCTTACATAATTCGGTCTTATTACATTTTGCGATCTTATTGGATTTTCACCTTTATGGAACTACTTCATTGTTGACGTTCGGACTTAATAAATTTTCTTTGTTTGTTTGCGTTGCGGGATCTCAAGCTTCTGTAACGTTTTTAATCAAAGCCGAAACTGGAGATTCTGTTTGTTTGTGAACGGTTTCGTTCTTTGAACTGGTGGCCGTTGAGAAATCGCAGTCCAGTTACGTCACTCCCCCATCACTGAGACAAATCACATAGTTATTTATGTGATTTTAGGGTATAGTTTTGGTATATCTTGTAACTCTTGTGAGTTTTGCAACTCTTGTTTCTATTGTTGGGTCGTCACCTTTTGTGTTATTGTATTTAAAAGGTATTCTTTTAGTATTTCCTTAAATTTATAAAGTAGGTACAGTGATATACTTAATATTAAGCGACCCAGTGTTACAATTAAAACTATTTTGTAAATCTGGTTTTCTTTATTTTGTTCAAAAAATATTTCTTTTGCTTGTATGTATGATTTTGGGTCTAATTTGGTGACGTTATTTCTTGTGAATATGCTTAGTGTGTAGTCAGAATTATAATTGCTTATCGATAAATCGTTAACTGCAATTGAGCAATTGTGTATGTTGATCATATTGTTTCCTTCAATTACAATTTCATTTTTAATACAATTTTGATTTAGTATAGTCTTTGACAAATTCCATATAACTATGATATATGATTCGACATAATTAATTTGGGTAGTTAATAGCGTTTTTGAGTACCTGCAACAAGTATCTGTTTGATTAACAAGACCTAAAAGACATGTGTTGGTAACAGGTTTATTTGTTTCTTTGTTATACAAACTATTTCTGTATACGTAATATTTGTTTTGGGTGTTGTCTTGTAATCTTCTACTTTTTATACCCGTTACTCGTAGAGTAAAAGGGTATACTAGATTCGTCGGAAAGTATGTAACAGGCAGAAGGAAGCGTTTCCGACCCCATAAAGTATATATATTCTTGATCAGGATCACTAGCCGAGTCGATCTAGCCATGTCCGTCTGTCCGTCTGTCCGTCTGTCCGTCTGTCCGTCTGTCCGTCTGTCCGTCTGTCTGTCCGGATGAACGCTGAGATCTTGGAAACTATGAGAGCTAGGCTATTGAGATTTGGCGAGCAGATTTCTGAGCTTCTTACGCAGCGCAAGTTTGTTTCAGTAGAGAGCCACGCCCACTCTAACGCCCACAAACCGCCCAAAACTGTGGCTTCTACAGTTTTGATGCTAGAGTAAAAATTTAAACTGAAATGAATTGTTCATAGCAATACCTATCGATTGACCCAAAAAAAAGTTTGCCACGCCCACTTGGACGCCCACAAACCGCCCACAAACTTCAAAAAATCGTAAATATGAACGCGGATATCTCGGAAACTATCAAAGATAGAGTATTGGGATTTCAGATTTAGATTCCGTAGCTTTGTACGCAGCGCAGGTTTGTTATGCGAATATGCCACGCCCACTCTACCGCCCACAAACCGCCCAAGCCTGTGGCGCTCAAAATTTTTATGCTAGATAAAAAATTTTAACTGAAATGTATTGGTCTCGTCAATACCTATCGATTGATCCAAAAAAAAATTTGCCACGCCTACCCTAACGCCCACAATGCTTAAATCTGTATTCCGCCGGTAGGTGGCGCATTTAAATCTCGCTTTGCTGCTTGCATATCTCCATTTACCTTTGGTCCCTTTAGCTGAGTAACGGGTATCTGATAGTCGAGGTACTCGACTATAGCGTTCTTCCTTGTTTCATCTGGATAAGGTAATATTTCGTATACGGGAAGTTTCTTTATTTCTCTGGGTATGTGGGATATAATTAAAATTTCGGTTGAATCTGACCTAAGCCAAGTTAAGGTTTTTATGTTCAGAAGTATCTCAGAATTAATGTTTGTCAAGTAGTCGTGTTTTAAAAACTTTGGATTGAATATTCCTAATCTTGCTAACTGCATTCCCATTTCCACGTCTTCAATGTATTCCGCGAAATGTTCTAAATCAAGAACCAATAATTCAAGAATTTTTTGGATTTCGTTGTATTTGAGGTGCTTGTCTATTATATCGATGCCTTTGTTAACTGTATCGATTATATTATTTAGTTCGTTTACCTGTACGTTGTTTTGAGCTATTACATTGATTTTTATACCCTTGCAGAGGGTATATTGTTTTCAGTCAGAAGTTTGCAACGCAGTGAAGGAGACGTTTCCGACCCCATAAAGTATATATATTCTTGATCAGCATGACTAGACGAGTCGATATAGCCATGTCCGTCTGTCCGTCCGTTTCTACGCAAACTAGTCTCTCAGTTTTAAAGCTATCGGGCTGAAACTTTCCCAGAAGTCTTATATCTTTTGCAGGTAGTATATAAGTCGGAACCAGCCGGATCGGACAACTATATCTTACAGCTCCCATAGGAATTATAGGAAAACAAAATTTTTTAAAATTATATCTTTGGTGTTTTTTAGCATATAACCTCCAACGCTTGGAAATAACATTTTTTAATTAGTTCTGAATTTCGAATTTAATTTAATCAAAAGCGGACGACTATATCATATAGCTGCCATAAGAACGATCGGAAAATTGGTAGGAAAATAATATGAAACAAATTATAGCTTCGGTGTTTTTTGACATATTATCTTATACTATTGGCAATATCATTTTTTGTGTTCTTAAATTTAATAATTATAGCTGCAAGGGTATATAAGCTTCGGCTTGCCGAAGCTAACTTTCTTTCTTGTTTCTTTTAATTCCTCTAATCTTCTAATAATCTAACGTTCCAAAAAGATATTTGTAAGCTGTTCCTACAAAATTAGCAAATCCTCTTTTGTTTCTCCTCTTAGTGATAGGAAGTTTTTGTAAGTTTCTTCCGTTCTTGTAATATTAATTGTAAGGCAATGGTATTCAAAACTATCTGGGATGTTGATATTGTTTAGCCAGACTAACAACGGCTTATGGTCACTTAATATCTCAAATCTTCTTCCGAATAAATAGGTTCTTAAGGTTTTTGTCGCCCATACTATAGCTAATAATTCTTTTTCAATTTTTCTATAGTTTTCTTCATGTGGGAAATTGCTAGCATCAGTAGTTAATTGAAACCTTTTTACAAAATCTGGACAAATCAGTATGGGATCGTTTATGATAAGTTGTTTTAATTTATTGAATGCTGCAATAAATTTATCATCTCTGAATGTCACTTTAGAACCAGCTTTTAAACATTTAGCTAAAGGCTTTGAGATGTCTGCGAAGTTTGGAATGAATTTTCTGTAATAACCGCAATGACCAAGAAATGATTTTATTTCTTTTTGAGTTTTGGGAATTGGAAATTTATTGATTGCCTTAACCTTTTCTGGATTTGGCATTACACCGTTTGGTCCAACTATGTGTCCCAAAAATTCTGGAAAACGCTTTTTTGTTTATGGAATTTTGGTCCATTTCGATCTGGTGGAAACCTTTAGAAAATCAATGGTGGTAAAGTATTGACACCGTCCCAGCTTGCCTAGTATTTCGTCCATATTGGGAATGGGAAATTTATCACTAATAGTGATCTCATTTAAGCCTCTATAGTCTACTACAAGTCTAAATTTTTGTTTACCTGAAGCATCTTTCTTTTTTGGTACTATCCACAATGGACAGCAATAAGGTGATTGGCTGTGCCTAATTATTCCTTGCTTTAACATATCCTGCATTTGAGACTCAACTTATTTTTCAAATGAAAAAGGATACCCATACGGTTTTTTATAAATTGGAGTTTCATGAGGAGTTTTTATTTCATGCATAACAACATTCGTAAAGGTCAAATTTTCACCATCACGATATTGAATGCATTTATATTGGTTAATTAATTTTAATAACTTAACTTAATTTTAATAACAGACTAACAACGGCTTATGGTCACTTAATATCTCAAATCTTCTTCCGAATAAATAGGTTCTTAAGGTTTTTGTCGCCCATACTATAGCTAATAATTCTTTTTCAATTGTTCTATAGTTTTCTTCATGTGGGAAATTGCTAGCATCAGTAGTTAATTGAAACCTTTTTACAAAATCTGGACAAATCAGTATGGGATCGTTTATGATAAGTTGTTTTAATTTATTGAATGCTGCAATAAATTTATCATCTCTGAATGTCACTTTAGAACCAGCTTTTAAACATTTAGCTAAAGGCTTTGAGATGTCTGCGAAGTTTGGAATGAATTTTCTGTAATAACCGCAATGACCAAGAAATGATTTTATTTCTTTTTGAGTTTTGGGAATTGGAAATTTATTGATTGCCTTAACTTTTTCTGGATTTGGCATTACACCGTTTGGTCCAACTATGTGTCCCAAAAATTCTGGAAAACGCTTTTTTGTTTATGGAATTTTGGTCCATTTCGATCTGGTGGAAACCTTTAGAAAATCAATGGTGGTAAAGTATTGACACCGTCCCAGCTTGCCTAGTATTTCGTCCATATTGGGAATGGGAAATTTATCACTAATAGTGATCTCATTTAAGCCTCTATAGTCTACTACAAGTCTAAATTTTTGTTTACCTGAAGCATCTTTCTTTTTTGGTACTATCCACAATGGACTGCAATAAGGTGATTGGCTGTGCCTAATTATTCCTTGCTTTAACATATCCTGCATTTGAGACTCAACTTATTTTTCAAATGAAAAAGGATACCCATACGGTTTTTTATAAATTGGAGTTTCATGAGGAGTTTTTATTTCATGCATAACAACATTCGTAAAGGTCAAATTTTCACCATCACGATATTGAATGCATTTATATTGGTTAATTAATTTTAATAACTTAACTTTTTCTTCTTCATTTAAGTGTTCTAAACGATAATTTTCTCCCTCTGCTAATTCATTTTGAACAGCATAATTTATTTCATCAGTATAATTTTTAGATTTTAGAAATGCCTCAAAATCATTTATTTGTGTTGGATTTTTCAAACTAATGTTTTTGTGTAAAAAAATGCGCCCACTAATGGTAGTGCGATTATTTAAATAATTAATATTTGCCTGGTTTGCCTCTAGTAATTTTCGTCCTAGTAGTATGTCATAATTGGAAGAAAAGTCGTGAATATAAAATATTTGTTCTTGAGTAAATAAACTATTAGGTGCAACTTTTACAAATTCATTTAGTTCATAATGACCTGTCATAGTGCGTATAATTGTTGGATTTTTATATATGCTCCCGTTGAGAAAATTCTTTTTCATTAAGTCAATTGATGAACCGGTATCGACGAGGCAACGATAATTATGATTATTTATAGTTATTTCTATGTATGTAATTGGTCCGAGGCTTGCATTGGAAAATTTTCATTTTTATTATAAACATCTTCTTCTTTGTACTCTTTATTTTGTTGATAATTTTCGTCTACTTGCATTCTTGATTGTCCACTATTACTTTCTCTGACTCTCTTTTGTGATTGGTTGGGTTCTGAGCCCAATCGTCCACTTGGCTGTTGGCTTTGATTCATTGTATTATTTTGCTGTCCCTGAATTAAATATCTTCGAAACTCTTGGTAACTTCCCATATTTTGGTCAAAAGTATTATTTCTGTTATTCGAATGAAACCTATAATTTTCTGGAACCATTCTTTGGGGTTGATTGGGGTGTGGTTGAATTGAAAGAGCTGGGCCAGGATTAAATTGTTGGGTGTTGTACAATTTAGTGTAAAGGTAGGGGTTACGTGTATAATTTGTTTGTTGTTGCTTTTGAATTTTATTAACATTGATATTACAATGTTTTAAATTTTCATTTTCTTAGTATAGCCCTTCTTGCTGAGCCGCTTGTTTCAGTTTAAGTACTGTTGAAATATCGCTTCTTGCTAATGTCATACAAATTCTGTCAGGTAATTTTCGTTGTATTAGGTTTTTTGCAGTCCTAAACATTGCTCCTGTGTACAATATAAATTCATTTGGATTTCCCTCAAGCTCTAATTTGTTGCTTATTACTAACTGTTTAAGCTCGATCTCATTACAAAATTTTCTTAGGTTACCTTGGAAATTAGTATTGTATAATCGCCTTTATAGTTATACAGGGGTTTGCGTTTTGTACTCGTCGAATAGGGGTGCTCTAAGAGCTGGCCAGTTGTTGACTTGTAGAACTTGCAGAATCCTCTGAGCATCACCTGTGATTTGAAGTTCAATTGCTTCAATTGCTCTCGTCAATACCTATCGATTGATCAAAAAAAAAATTTGCCACGCCCACTCTAACGCCCATAACGCTTAAATCTGTCTACCGCCGGTAGGTGGCGCATTTCAATCTCGATTTGCTGCTTGCATATCTCCATTTCCCTTTGGTCCCTTTAGCTGAGTAATGGGTATCTGGTAGTCGAGGTACTCGTCTATAGCGATTTTCCTTGTTTATGTTTATATAATTCGGACTTATTAAATTTTGCGATCTTATTGGATTTTCACGTTTATGGAACTACGTCATTGTTGACGTTCGGACTTAATCAATTTTCTTTGTTTGTTTGCATTGCGGGATCTCAAGCTCCTGTAACGTTTTTAATCGAAGCCGAAATTGGCGATTCTGTTTGTTTGTAAACGTTTTCGTTCTTTGAACTGGTGGCCGTTAAGAAATCGCAGTGCAGATACGCCACTATACATAAATCCAATATAATATTTTTCAAGGCCCAGGATCCGGAGCGTCGAGATCCCATCGCCCAGGAGTTTAAAAGGGGGTAAGTTGGTCGGAACATGGTTCCTTTCTTATAAACATACATTTATAAATATTCGTGAAGTATCCTACAATTTTATAGACTACTGTAAACTTTTCAGCGGCGAGTATCAGCTGTGTAGTTGTGTGTGCATTTGCAAGAGCCCTCTAAGCGACGTTTGTAGTCGTGAATAGTCAGCGTTTTGCTGATGTGTGCACCTTCACAGGCGGTAAATTTCACACTCTCCGCTAACAAAATAATTGTCAATTAAATTAAGTCCATATACATTAGCCTATACTATATTACTCATCCACGGCGGACGCCGATATGCATTACCCAATAAATATACAGTGGTCGGCATAAGTATTTTGACAAAACAAAAGTTAAATATACTCATAATTTGAACTTACTTTTTGAAAACTTTGGCATCAATGGAAAGGTAATTTAAATGTCGTTTGAATGATACAATACATTTCTTATCCCATTCAGTACTTATTGAAAAGGATGAATTGAGCTGAGGGCAGGCTGGACTGACGACTGACGAACTCTACGCACTAATATTATTTTTACAGGCACTTAAACTATTTATTCTCGTTAAGTTGGAGAGGAGAGAGGCTTACCATGATCCCACGACCCGAGTACGACGGAGCTTATGCTGGCAAAAATGGTGCATGATCATCGGACGCCTCTCCCTCGGCCCAAGTCCCTGTCAGGACTCGGGCACTAATATGCCCACGTAACAGAATTGGCGCCCAACGATCGGATTTTTCATATTCCTTAAGGAATATTATTAGGGTCAACCATCTCGATGGCTGCGGGATCGGAATGGATGCACCTGAGTATATAATAGCTTTCATCTTTATTTGACCATTAGTAATTTGACTGTTTGAAAGAGCATCAGATTAAGTTTTTATACCCGTTACTCGAAGAGTAAAAGGGTATACTAGATTCGTTGGAAAGTATGTAACAGGCAGAAGGAAGCGTTTCCGTAAAGCGTTTCCCATAAATTATATATATTCTTGATCAGGATCACTAGCCGAGTCGATCTAGCCATGTCCGTCTGTTCGTCTGTTCGTATGAACGCTGAGATCTCGGAAACTATAAAAGCTACAGTACTAGGATTAGGCGTGCAGATTCCTGAGATTCTAAAGGGACCAAAGAGAAATGGAGATATACAAGCAGCAAAGCGAGATTTAAGTGCGCCACCTACCGGCGGTAGACAGATTTAAGCGTTAAGGGCGTTTGAGTGGGCGTGGCAAATTTTTTTTTTGGATCACTCGATAGGTATTGACGAGACCAATACATTTCAGTTAAAATGTTTTATCCCTGTGGGCGTCACAGGTTTGGGCGGTGTGTGGGCGTTAGAGTGGGCGTGGCATATTCGCGTAAAAAACTTGCGCTGCGTACAAGGTTAAGGAATCTAAATCTGAGAATTCAATTCTCTATCTTTGATAGTTTCCGAGATATCCACGTTCATACTTACGATTTTTTGAAGTTTGTGGGCGTTAAAGAGGGCGTGGCAAACTTTTTTTTGGGTCAATCGATAGGTATTGACGAGAGCAATACATTTCAGTTAAAATGTTCATTCTAGCATCAAAACTGTAGGAACCACAGTTTTGGGCGGTTTGTGGGCGTTAGAGTGGGCGTGGCACTCTGCTGAAACGAACTTGCGCTGCGTAAGAAGCTCAGGAATCTGCATGCCAATTCCTTTTCAATAAATACTGAATGGGTTAAGAAATGTATTGTATCATTTAAACGGCATTTAAATTACCTTTCCATTGATGCCAAAAGTTTACAAGAAGTAAATTCAAAATATGAGTATATGAGCCGACCAGTGTATCTGGGTTATTTTATTGGTTTTCCAATTTGAAGAGTGCCAAAAATTGTATTACAGGTACTGAAGTGATCACTTTTTTTTGCATATTACGCACACAAATAATATATTGCTCGATATATAATTTCTGGCATTTAAAACCTTTATGTTTGGCATGATTTTGATGATGGGGAGTCAAATCCAACTGCAACGCAGAACTCCACCAGAAAGGTTAGGTTCGCACAATGGGAAAAATGACAAAACCCCGAGACGACGGAAGTGCACTATATGTATAGTTTTCCGACGCGAATGTCCACGGGCGCCATGAAAATCCGTGAGGCTTTTCACGGAAAATGTTGTTCAAAGCAAACGCAGCAGCTCTATCCAAACGAGCTTATTGCGCTGGCGCAGCCCGGCTTCAAGCAATAAGAAACGACTGACTCACACGAGCAGTGCAAAAAATTACAAGAATTACAAAGCTTATCAGTAGAAGAGTTTGCGACTCAGCTATCTCCGAAGCTTGAGCGCAACTCCAAACACAGCTCGTATATGAGTGCTAATATTTACATTTGTTTTAATTACAGTTTGGCATGTTCTTTTCTTACTTCTGCATTTAAAAATAAGCTACTGCTCCAAAAGTATAGTTTGGAGAAAGGAGAAGAACGCTACGCTTGATCATTATCGACTGCTGACAGTAACATATTCTTTGCCGTTCGAGTATCCGAAAGCTGCTGTCGTACTTAACAGATACTGTGTTTATGCTATGCCTATTTCATGAAATCGATTTATGAATTGGGCAAATTCGTGTGTCCATAAACACCGTTTCATGAATTCGATAACACACACAGAGTCCCAATCTATGAAAAGTTGAGGCACAGCCTAATTCACAGCTCACTACTCTATAGAGCTCTATATCAAATTCAAAAAATTTTACAGCTTTACTAAGATTATTTCATGAATTTGTCTGTATTGTATAGACATATAATTTCATGTATTGGAGAATGCATGAAATTCATAGCATAAACATAGTAAGAGTCGCGTACGTTGATGATATTCCAACTGGATTCGATAAGATTGACGATCTCATTGCACTCGGAAAGGAATTGATTCTTCTCCTGGGCAAAGCTCAGTTCAAAATTCGAAAGTGGAGCTCAAGCTGTAGTGCATTAACGAAGTCATAGTCATTTCTTTCTCATTTCTTAAAGTTCTGGGACTACTTTGGAAACCTTTCAATGACCATATTTTCTTCAAGCTAGAAACTCCTGGAACTACCACTACTCTTACCAAAAGCATTTTGCTTTCGAAACTAACCAAGATAAGCGATCCGCTGGGCTTGCTTGCGCCCATAACTGTGTTTCTAAAATTCTCTTTCAAGATAGCTGGCTAAGTTCTGTCGAATGAAATCATGTATTACCTCAGCAACTATGTACATGGTGGCAACAATTCGTTTTTGAATTGCTTTTATTAAAAACTTGTCGAGTTCCTTGCTACATATTCGCGCACTGCTTCAAGCGTTAGAACGGCATGGATTTGCTGATGCCTCGTCTCAGGCATATGCTGGTGTCATCTATAGTCGCGTCGAAGTCAATAACGGAGATGCGGTCAGACTGATAATGGCGAAAACTCGCTTCGCACCTATCTAAATTCCGGGTATCGAATTAAACGCAGCCCAAACAAAACATCTACAGGTCGGACACCTAAATATGGAAAAGCTTTGCCATCTTAGTTTGCCTATCTATCAAAGCGATACACATCGAATTGGTCAGCAATTTGACGACATCCGCTTTTATGGCCGCCTTCAAACTATTTTGGTCTCTCCGTGGGCCCATATCTGACTTATATTCAGATAATGGCACAACATTCCATGAAGACAAACGAGACTTAGCGGAAATAGAAATGATTGAAATTTCCCAAAGTAAGTACGAGGAAATTTCGAATTTCTTTCGAGTCGAAAAATTAGTTAGCATTTCTACCCGCCCTCTGCGGAACATTTTGGAGGCATATGGGAGACTAGCGAACGATCTATAAGCTGCACTTCAAAAGAGTAATTGGCAGCAATCACATTCAAGAAACACTTAACTCCTTTATGTCACATTGAAGGGCTTCTGAATTCTCGACCTCTATGCGGCCAACCTTCAACTTCCCTACCAGAGCTATCTTTCCTGGATATAAACATTAACAGACTGCAACGCTGGAGACATTTGCAGGCCAAGTTTAAAGGTTTAGGGATGCGCTGGAATCTTGAGTATCTCAATTCAATTTCATTTCGCACGAAATGGCAACAAGATGCTGAGAAGCGAGTGGCTGTTGGGACGAGTTATTGAAGGTCACCCTGGCCAGGATCAGAGAGTCCGTGCGGTAATCTTTAAAACAGCCAGAAGAATCTACAAGCGCCCCATTACGAATATTGCTGTTCTTCCTTTGAACTGAACCGTCGTTCAGGGGGGCCGGTATGTTGAGAAATAATTATCATATTATGCTAATTGTTATTGCTTCTCTGTTTAATATGTGCCAACATAATCGCACCTAGTTTTATAGTCATCGTTGTATTCCTCATCATATAAGCTCACATGATTAGCCAAAAATTCAGCTGCATTCAGCATCACGCGATCTTAACACCTTTTTCTGTAAGTTTTTATGTTTCGGTAAGAGTTATAGTTGATCTTCCCCCGCAACCGCTCGATGACTACAAGCCGCTGAAAATAATTGTAAAACCGCAACCTAGTGAATAAAACTCAGACACCTAAGAAAACATTAATAAACTTATTTCATACTCAGTTTCACACATTTACAATCTTAAAACGTACTAGGTATGTTTAAATCAACACATTTGTATTATTTGTTCATTAAAATGGTGCGTCGAGTAGCTCTGTTCGAAAGGGTTATATTGCCCGCGACACTCGGCTTGCGACTATTTACACGTACATACAGCTGTGTTCATTGAAATAGCAGTGCTTACGACCTGCACGTATAAAATTGAAACTCACTAATATAAACACAACATTGAGACAAAACTTAGATACAACAGTTTTAATTATTTATTTTTAAATAATTTAACTTTTTTTCCTGTAAAATATGGATAATAACAAAAAAGAAAGACTGTTCATTGAAATAGCAGTCTTAAAAGAAAAATATGATAAAATTCAATAAAGCTCATTAATCATTTAATCCTACTAAATATCGATTTGATTACGACCCAATATTTTGTTGTATAGCCTTTATTGGCTATTACAGGCAAACACCTACGTGGCATGGAGTCCACCAAGTCCTCGCTAAGTTTGCGGGAAGTCTGGCCTCATCCCTCCTGCACAACTTGCCAAAGCTGCGGCTTCAAAGTCGGGGATTTCTTGGCAACATAACGCGTATGTACCCCGATAAGTTCTCAATCGGATTTAAGTCCGGAGACTGTGCTGGCCACGGCATTACGTCCATTTCTTTTTGGCTAAAGTACTCCTTGGCCAATTTTCTGGTGTGTTTAGGATCATTGTCCTGCTGAAATGTCCATACTGAGGACATTTCATCATCAGTATACGACAGAATGTCGTTGCTCTGTATATTTTCGTAAACATGTTGGACCATGATCCCATCGATCAAATGTATGGAGCCCACACCGCTGTATGAGAAACATGCCCATACCATGATTTTAAGGCCACCTGCTTATCGGTCTTGAGCGTATGGTTTGGGTGGTACTCGGTGTTTGGTGGTCGACGGACATACTATTTTGAACCGGTTCCACCAAAAAACACCAGCTTAGACTCATCTGTCGAAAGGATAAATCGACCTTTTGAAAGTGGCTAGTTCAAGTGACTTTTGGCAAGCTTCTACCTGTCTTTGGGGTGTCTTTTACCAAGTAATGGCTTCTTTCGTGGACTTCTAGCATTACAGTTTTCATCTAACAGACTTCGTAAATTAGTGCCATCACTGATTCCCAAGCTCAGAGCCGCTTTTATAGTGTTGCAGAATGCAAAAGGATAAGCTCAATCATTTTTTCCTTTCTCCCTTGAAGCAATGAGATCCTCTACCCACTAAAGATACTTTTTTTCCACAGTTTAGTGTATTATTGTTCAATTTATAATAATGGCCTTAATTAAACGCGATTTTCATCAAGTTACAAACATTTTCGGGACTTTTCCTGGAAGAAAATCAAAAACTGCTATTTCAGTGAACAGCCAAAATATTGTGCTCGTGTGCAAAAATATAAAAATAATACAAAAACAGACCAAATCTGTTGGAGCTTTTGCTTGTTTTGTATCTCTATGATCCATTCTACAAAACAAATGTACTAGCGATCAACTAACAAAAAGGACTATGCTAATAAACCTGCACTGCTATTTTAATGAACACAGCTGTAAGTATGCATAAATACATACGTCATTGTATGGCTCTGACGTCATTACATTTTCTAACTTCTTGAGCTCCAAATTGGAAAATATTGGTTTGGGTCAATATCTAGCTTTTATAGTTTTCTAGATATTAGCGTCCATAGGACGTTTTTGGGTCGTTTGTGGGAGTTAGAGTAGGCGTGGTATAATTTTTTTGTAGGCCAATCGATAGGTTATATAGAAAGAAAAACACATCATTTAACAATTCTAGCATAAAACTCTGGGGGCCGCAGTTTCGTTTGTTTAGTTTGACTCGGTTAATGATCCTGATTAAAAAAACTTCGGTTTATAGGGTCGGAAACGCTTCCTTCAAAAAAATCACAGCCAGTAAGCATAGGTTTATTGCTAGGTTTTTATTGCGATAGGATTTAAAGCACTTATTGTTGGGAGACTAACAATAAAGTATACTTGTAGATCCAATAAATAAAGCGTACGTTCTAGAAAAAAAAAACTTTGCCAATAATCACCGATGTGCAAAAACTGTTTCAATCCGACTGATAGTTAATAAGTTAAATGGGTAAGCTGAATAATGAGTATACGATGGTCGAGCCACTCAACTGCAGTGTTCTATGTTGATTTATTTTTATTTATTAAAAGGCTCTAGCAATACAAATTTTTCTTAAAACTAAAACTATTTATTTCAGTGTTTTCTTGATGTTTTTACCGGCTACAAGCTTAAAACCATTTTAAAATAAACCTTAATTTATTACAAACAAATTTTAACAAAATAAGGAGTAGCCCTATAGTCGAGTGCCTCAACTGTCAGATACCCGTAACTAGCTAAAGTAAGGTTCCGGGCGCCACCTTGCGCCGATTATTAAGTCATAACTTCTTATAGATAGGAACAAAGGTATTGAAAAGCAAATCACTTTCAAAATTTTTGTGGGCCCCAGGCAAGTTAATGTGGGTGTGGCAATGATTTTTTTAAGTAAATCGATAACGAAAGAAATAAATTTTAATAAAGAAATAGGTTTGGAAACGCTTCTGCCTGTTGCATACTTATCCAATTATGGTATTCGTTAGAAAGTATGTCACAAGTAGAAGGAACCGCTTCTGACTATAAAATATAATTATATTATATTAATGAGCTTTTGATTAGAAGAATACAGACCTGAATGTTACAAGTCTCTAACTTAACTCACTCCTTAACTCCTACTTTATTTTAGATCAAACCTCGGTTTTGAGCTTCAGATTCCAGACTTTGGTCTCGAAATCTGAGTGTCCTGAAGTATGGAAACGTGCCGGTAGTCAGAACAGCGCCTCATTTTAATTGCTTTGTCTACAGTCAATGGTTTTTAATTTCATGGTAATTATACCTGTTATTCGTAAAGTAAAAGGGTATACAAGATTCGTCGGAAAGTATGAAACAGTTAGAAACAAGCGTTTCCGATCCCATAAAGTATATATATTCTTGATCAGGATTAATAAAGCCGAGTTGATCTAGCCATGTCCGTATGAACGCTGTGATCTTGGAATCTAGAAAAGCTGTAATATTGGTATTAGGCGTGCAGATTCTATAGATTCCTGCGCAACGTAAGTTTGTTTCGTCAATGTGATAATGCCTACAAACCACCCACAACTGTGGCGCCAACATTTTTAATGCTAGAATAAAAATTTAAACTGAAATGTATTAGTCTCGTCAATACCGATTGACCCACAAAGTTTGCCACGCCCACTCTAACGCCCATAAGGCTTAAATATAGGTAATACTTATCGAATATATGTTCTGTTAAAATAATAATATTTTCATTTCGGTAAGGAACTATTCAAAAAAATAGGTGCTTTTACCATTTAGCTAGATATGTGGGAAATCATAAAAATTGGATTGGTATCTGTTTTTAACCTAGTGGATGTTTTAATCTTCAACATTTTTCAGAGCTCACCATAGTCAAATCATCGTGATTTCATAATTTTGGATTAAGTATGCCAAGCATTGTCAGCTGCTTTCCAAAATCAATATCTTCAATGTATTCCGTGAAATGTTAATAAGTACTATAAGCTAAATACTAATACATCAACTTGATGTCTTCCCTCATATTCTATTAGTTTTGTTATATCTTCGATTCTATTATTGATTACATAAATAACCAAGTTTAAGTCTGTGTTTTTTATACTATTTTCTGTTAAGTATTTACTTTTTGTTCAAATTCTTCCGTGTCATCTCGATCTAATGTTTCGAAAAAATATTTGTTGAATAATCCTCTCTTACAACACATGGCCATTTTAATTTCATCAATTTTTCTTTTACGTTTTTCTGCTAAATATCTGATTTGTATAATTTAATTATAGTCATTGGCTTCTTTTGAAAGTCCTTCAAATGTTTATTCTGTTTTAGTTATGTTTATGCTTAGATAGTGATATTCAAATTCGTAAAAATATATATAGATCTGGTCTTAAATATAAGGAATTCTTTTGATAATTATGGTGTGTACTTTAATACTCTTTTCCACTGTCACATGAATTGCAGTTGCTAATGTGATCGACTGTATTATGATTTTCAATAAGTTCGCTCATTTCCTTCCGTTTGCCTTTAACTATCCTTATATTTACTTTTGTTAATATCTTGCTTTCTGTATTTGTTTCTTCGAAATGTTTTTGTATCTGTTTTCTAAATAGTTCCTGTCTTTTTAAATTGTTCGTTGTTAAGTTGTATGGTTGTCCAAAGGTGCTTTCCTATATTTCATATCTATTTTATAATCATGGCTCTTCTTATTCAACTTATCGATTTTCTTTTTTTATTTTCTTGTGTATTATACTCTGGACTTCATGCATACATAAATATGTCAGCAAGTATTCTTTTTGTCGCAGTGTGTTTGGTTTTGTGGTTGTAAGTCTACAGATTTAATTCAAACTTAGTTACCTATTCTCGATGTCAGTTTGGCTTCCTATTATTCTTAATTTCTCGTTTACAGTTTTGTGAAATCTTTCTACATCTGATATACCGTTGATTTCTTGTGCTTTTCCCATTTCAATGAATTTTTTATTATTGCCCTCTTAGGCCTCTAACCAATCTCTAATTGTGACTTCTATAAGAGTGCGAACTTCGAGTATATGTCGATGCACGAAATTTTATTCGCTTCCATGTATAAATCCATTAAGTTATTTTGTATTTTACATTTAATTTAATTTACTCGTAGAGTAAAAGGGTATACTAGATTCGTCGGAAAGTATGTAACAGGCAGAAGGAAGCGTTACCGACCCCATAAAGTATATATATTCTTGATCAGGATCACTAGCCGAGTCGATCTAGCCATGTCCGTCTGTCCGTCTGTCTGTCCGGATGAACGCTGAGATCTCGGAAACTATGAGAGCTAGGCTATTGAGATTTGGCGTGCAGATTCCTGAGCTTTTTACGCAGCGCAAGTTTGTTTCAGTAGAGTGCCACGCCCACTCTAACGCCCACAAACCGCCTAAAACTGTGGCTCCTAGAGCTTTGATGCTAGAATAAAAATTTTAACTGAAATGTATTGTTGTTATCAATACCTATCGATTGACCCAAAAAGTTTGCTACGCCCACTTGAACGCCCACAAACCGCCCACAAACTTCAAAAAATCGTAAATATGAACGTGGATATCTCGGAAACTATCAAGAATAGAGAATTGGGATCTCAGATTTAGATTTCGTAGCCTTGTGCGCAGCGCAAGTTTGTTACGCAAATATGCCACGCCCACTCTAACGCAACAAACCGCCCAAGCCTGTGGCGCCCACAATTTGCATGCTAGATACAAAATTTTAACTGAACTGTATTGGTTTCGTCAATACCCACCGATTGACCTAAAAAAAAATTTGCCACGCCCACTATAACGCTTATAACGCTTAAATCTGTCTACCGCCGATAGGTGGCGCATTTAAATCTCGCTTTGCTGCTTGTATATCTCCATTTCCCTTTGGTCCCTTTAGCTGAGTAACGGGTATCTGATAGTCGAGGTACTCGACTATAGCGTTCTTCCTTGTTTATTTATCGGGTCGTTTCGAAAGTTAGATATGTATTCCCGTGTTCTGTTTTCGCAATGTTACTAATTTCACTTTCACTAGGAAAAAGTATTATTATTATTTTTAACTGCCTTTGAATCAAACAAAAACACCTCTTAACGAGGTAAAAACCTAGTGACGATCACACCTTCAACAAACAAAATTTCTGATATCAACTTTTGTGACGAAAATGTATTATACGATCTACTACATAAATACACTTTCTACACTTTTTTACATTCGGAACGCTGCAATTCAATATGCACAAGTTTTTGTTTTAAACATTAGTCTTAACATATACCTTCCCAAAAACCGTAGAATTCAAGTTTCTAAATGATAGCCTTTGGATACGCACATACAAAATTCAATTTTGTCCAAAGTTGAGAATTCTCAAGGGTTATATATTTTAAAGTTATAACCAAAATGGTTTTGAAAAGCAAAAAATTAAAAAAAAAAGTTTGCCCATAATTTTAAAACGTTGGTATTTAGACAAATCATCTTATAAAGGCGATCAAAGTATTTCGAAGTACCTTTCTAACGACATATAGCACAAGCAAGTAGCTTTAGAAATTCACAAATTACGGGTGTACAAAATGCAGCTATTTATAGCTGTTTTCCCGCCAAACTATCGAATTTTTCCAAAAGTGGTAGAACTAAAGATTCTTTTATTAAGCTGCTTAACATCATCTAAAATTATAAAGATGGATACGACAAAAAAAGTTGAATTCTCATGCAGTGCACTATGGTCCAGATGTAGTTTTTTTTGCCAGAAAGTCGATTTTTCGATGTTAATATATCGTTGTTTTCTTATTTGAATCTTAAAGTAAATGCATCATAGATTTTAAAAAATTTAATGAAAAGCTTTAAAAGCGCCAACAATGCTTTTTGAGCTGATTTCCGAACAGAAATTTTGCGCCAAAATATTTGGTTGCTTTATGTTGTGCCACACGCGTTAAATTGGTCCAGAAAATTCAACTAAATTATGGAAAGCAATCTTCAAGGTATGCACTATTTAATGTATATTGTTATTTTATGTATAGTTCTAGGTATTTAGTGCTGTGTAATGTCCAATTTATGTGTATTTTCTTAGAAAACTAACATGCGTGATTCGTGTTTCGTGGAATATAACTAATAAGCTGTTCCATGCTGAAAGCAACTAATTGGTCCAGACTGTACTTGTGAGTGTTGTCTTTAGCCGCAAACCAAGAACTCATCCCCGTTCGTCCCCATGTGAGTTTACTCACAGCGAACTTATCGAAATATGGCGCAGCAACAATCGAAAAATTCAATGTGTATCGGATTGGATATACACCAAAATTCTTAAAAACGCTGTGGAATCCAAGACAATAAAGGAAATTGACTAAAAAATCAGTAATTTTAATAGTTACATTCATAAATTTCTTCCCAAATGTATCTACATGCTTGAACGGTTCTACTATCAATCAGTTTGCAGGGGCGGCAAGCGTGGGCGTGGTCGCACTGGCCCAATTTTTTTTTCACAAATTATTAATGCCATTACAATAAAATGTGTTTGAACCATGTAACTCAATTTTTCGACTTTATGCCAAATAAAACGGCATCTGGACCTTAGTGCAGAGTTAGATGTTCTGAACTGGTGAATGTGGCCATTCTTGTTGATTAATAACTTTAAAAGGTGACTCTTTACAACAACGTGTCGTATGTCAAACGTTGACAAATCTACAGGGCTATAAACTTTTAGGATGAGCTCAAAATCGTTGTAGCCGTTTTTGAGAAATCAAAAAAAAAACTAAAAATCTGAATAAATAAAATGTTGACCATAATTTTTAAGCGGTGGTATTAAGACAAATTGTGAGTAGTATGAAAGCCGCGTTATCATACTACTCACGATTTGTCTTAAACACACCGCTTAAAAATTATGGTCAACATTTTATTTATTCAGATTTTTAATTTTTTTTTTGATTTGGTAAAATTAGCATATAAATGGCTACCGCACCCATATTAGCATATGCGGGCTCTGGCTCAATTGACATAATCCAAAAAATGTACTGATTTCAATGGGCTTTGAAGTCACAAAAATCTCACGAACATGTCCATTAAGAGTATACTTAATTGCCTATATCGCCCTCACATCACCATGTGAAAATATTGATCATGTATTCTGTTGATCATGAGATCTCCGAACCTGTAGTTATACCCGTTACTCGTAGAGTAAATGGGTATACTAGAAGGAAGCGTCTCCGACCCCATAAAGAATCAGGATCACAAGCCATGCCCGTCTGTGCGTCTGTTCGTCTGTCCGTATGAATGCTGAGATCTCGGAAACTATAAGAGCTAGGCTATTGGGACTTGGCATGCAGATTCCTGAGCTTCTTGCGTAGCGCAAGTTTGATTCAGCAAGGTGCCCACCCACTCTAACGCCCACAAACCGCATAAAACTGTGGCTCCTACAGTTTTAATGCTAGAATAAAACTTCTAACTGAAATGTATTGTTCTTATCAACAGCTATCGATTGACCAAAATTGGCTATGCTTACTTATACGCCCACAAGCCGCCTACAAACTTCAAAAAATCGTAAATATGAACGCGGATATCTCTCAAGCTATTCAATATAGAGAATTGGGACTTCTGACTAAGACTCCGTAGCCTTGTACGCAGCGCAAGTTTGCTACGCGAATATAACACGCCCACTTTAACGCCCATAAGCCGTCGAAACCTGTGGTGCCCACAATTTTCACGCTTGAAAAAAATGTTATCTGAAATGTATAGTCTCGTATATACCTATCGATTGACCCAAAAAAAAAGTTTGCCACGCCCACTCGAACGTCCATAACGCTTAAATCTGTCTCCGCCCACATAACCATATATTGAGATCGAGGGTAGGTGACGCATTTCAATCTCGCCTTGCTGCTTGCATATCTCCATTTCCCTTTGGTCCCATTAGCTGAGTAACGGGTACCTGATAGTCGAGTTACTCGACCGCGTTCGTCCTTGCTTTAATTACAATTAAAAAGTCTAAAGCATATTTTGTAGCCTATTATAATTTTTTCATTTATTTTATTGTTGTGATCATTTTCCATTATATATATTTAAATATCAACCAATGCATTAATAGCTGTCAACACCTCGATATCCCAACCCAAGCTCCTTACAAGCCCAAATCAATAAAACCACCCTGGCTTATGGACACAAGCTTAATAGATATCCAACTAAGCAGTGCCAAAAAATGAACTACCAACAAAGATATTTACCTGAAACAGTTCTTGGACATCAAACACAACCTTATAAAGAAGAAATTTTCCTTCTTATATACCGATGGGTCCAAAAATAAAGAAATAATAGGTCTAGCAGTTACCACAGAAGAGGAAATTATCAAGCAAGCTGTCCTACCAACTTACTCCTCAGTATACACAGCAGAGGCAATCGCGATTCTGGAAGCTGTTAAAATAGCCGAGAAGAAAAGAGGTAAAACCTGCATTTGTTCCGATTCACTGTCAACCTTGGAAGCTGTCCTTAATTGTAACAACGTGTCATTTTACACTACATCGATCCGGGACTTAATCATAAAACTCGCCCCAAAAATCATGTTACTATGGGTCCCTAGTCACATTGGGATCAAAGGTAACGAATGCGCCGACACAGCAGCGAAAGATGCAACAAGATCACCCCTAATTTCCATCCCAAATCTAAACCGCACGGACATTAACAAACTCCTCAAAACGAATATACTTCAAAAAAATACAAACCTACAACAGAAAGCATCCCCTTGGTACCAAGCCATTAACCCAGAGATGATAAGCATCAACAACTACGCCAAAAACACACAACTTTGCAGCTTGCCAAGGAAAGAAATTACCAAGATCATTAGGCTTCGGCTAGGACACACAGAACTGACACACGAATACCGATTCTCCCAGCCAATAAACAGCCAATGCCGATTCTGCACCACAGACGCCATATCGATCTCACATATCCTCAACGACTGCACCGCATTTCAAACACATAGACCTAGTAACTCAAATATAAAACAAGGAAGAACGCTATAGTCGAGTACCTCGACTATCAGATACCCGTTACTCAGCTAAAGGGACCAAAGGAAAATGGAGATATGCAAGCAGCAAATGCGCCACCTACCGGCGGTAGACAGATTTAAGCGTTGTGGGCATTAGAGTGGGCGTGGCAAAGTTTTTTTTAAATCAATCGATAGGTATTGACGAGACCAATACATTTAAGTTAAAATTTTTTTATCTAGCACGAAAATTGTGGGCGCCACAGGCTTGGGCGGTTTGTGGGCGTTAGAGTGGGCGTGGCAAACTTTTTTTTAAATCAATCGATAGGTATTGACGAGATTAATACATTTCAGTTTAAATTTTTTATCTACCATGAAAATTGTGGGCGCCACAGACTTGGGCGGTTTGTGGGCGTTGGAGTGGGCGTGGCATATTCGCGTAATAAGCTTGCGCTGCGCTCAAGCCTACGGAATCTAAATCTGAAATCTCGTTTCTCTATCTTTGATATTTTCCGAGATATCCGCGTTCATATTTACGATTTTTTGAAGTTTGTGGGCGGTTTGTGGGCGTTAAAGTTGGCGTGGCAAACTTTTTTTAGGTCAGTCGGTAGGTATTGATGAGAACAATACATTTCAGTTAAAATTTTTGTTTTAGCATCAAAACTGTAGGAGCCATAGTTTTGGGCGGTTTGTGGGCGTTAGAGTGGGCGTGGCACTCTTTTGAAACAAACTTGCGCTGCGCAGGAATCTCAGAAATCTGCATGCCTAATCCCAGTATTGTAGCTCTTATAGTTTCCAAGATCTCAGCGTTCATACGGACAGACGCACAGACGGACAGACGGACAGACGGACAGACGGACATGGCTAGATCGACTCGGCTAGTGATCCTGATCAAGAATATATATACTTTATGGGGTCGGAAACGCTTCCTTCTGCCTGTTACATACTTTCCGACGAATCTAGTATACCCTTTTACTCTACGAGTAACGGGTATAACTATCTGATCTCTTAATTAACCCTTCATATGAAAATATCCAGCAAATTCTTAACTTTCTCAAATCAGCTAGCCTACTTCAACTCATTTAAATTGTTAATCTCCTTCTCTTCCCACCCATAGGTAAAATTCTAGTTATTAAGTAAACCTGTAAATACAATTTAGTCCGGCCGAAAGTCTTAGCAACTATGGCCGATTCCTCCCTGTACCTTAAGTTTTAAACTTTTGGCAACAGAGTACAATAAATAAATAATTAAATATATATACATTTTGGTGAATAAATATATATATTTGTTCACACTCCGTACCGGTACTTTTAATTACAATTAAAAAGTCAGAAGCACATTTTGTAGCTTGTTTTAATGCTTTTCATTTTTTTCATGACCATGTTTTTTATATATAATTAAAAATATATTTGTATACAACTATTTTCTGGCTCCATTATGGTGAACTCTCATAAAAACCGACTTACCGTGACCAATCATTACCTGAACGTTAAAAGTCACATTCCCAGGATCCAAGGCGCTGGAGCACTGATAAGAGTATACATTTTAAAACCATTGATAAGGGATGAGATCAGGACTGTGTAGAATCTCTCAAGTAGCCGACATACCTTAATCAGCAAAATATTATCCATTCTCCGTACCTGTAGTTTTAATTACCATTAAAGTCAGAAGCATATTAAGTAGATTGTTATAATATTTTATAATTTATTTTATTATAGTGAACATGATTCATTACATATAACTCTATTGGTTGTATCTTACCAACCTCTCTAAGAAATAAAATAATATAGCGATTATTATTCTACTCTGCAACCGCAGATTTTCGAATTTCTACCATAAAATATGTAAAATAAATATTACTAGTTATTGCTTCCCAGTTGTGGAAATATTTTCAAAACATCCTTGTTCACATCCATTTTACAAAAAAAAACCTAATCAGGCTTAATAAGTCAAGGATAGGTGTTAGTATTTAATGAGTTAGGCATCCTTGTCTAAGATAGCAGCGCCTTTTGAATAAATTTAATAATAACAATAATAACAATACTCATCTGGTTTTCCTGATTCATAATGGGGGTTGAGCTGCTGTTATGATTTGTTATAAGATGGTTACTACATGTTTAGCAGCGGCTTACTAGTTATTGACCAGCTAATAGCCGTTTATTAGATGTTGCTTACAAGTTGTCTTTAGCTGGTTACTATCTGTCTACTAGTTCTTATTAGCTGGCTACAATCTGTTGTAAATGTCTAATAGTTGTTTATTAGTTGTTATTATCTGGTTACTAGCTGTTATTAATATTATGACATTTTTCCATTACCTTAACCTTTGCGACTGCGTCGAGGCATTTTAGCAATTATTTACACATTCACCTTGTGTGTTATAGGCTTTGCGATTGTGGTATGGCTAGCAATAAGTGGCTTGTTTAATGAGACTTAAATTATGGGTAATATATTTATAAGTAAAACTCGCAGACGTTGTTTGAAAAAGGAAGTAATAGATTATTTAGGTTTGGTATAATGACAGGGTTTTTGTTTTTACTGTATTTCGCCGGAGCGATTTCAATTACTTTCCCAATTATAGGTAGTTTCAAATCGTTTTTTGACATTCATATTTTTGTTTCTTTCTAGTCGTTTTATTGTAGCTAATAATTATAGTTTTGCGATGTAAGGCTAGCTATCGAAGTTAAGGATAAATTTATCTTAGGATCCTAGAAACAATCGATACCTATATAAGATGAAAGAATAAGCAAAAAGGAAATGTTTTTTTTTACAATACACTAGTTAAAGTGGGTGAATTTATTATGTGATCTTAAAATCTGTCAACATGAATCGAAGTTGTTTATCAAAACAGCTTCTAAACAGCTTTAAGACATCTCGTGAACAACTATTGGGACTCTTTTGATTTTTTAATTAGTTTTACAATCCCAGGATTTATCTTTCCTCAACATAATCGGACATGTTCCTCTTAGATATCAATCTTCATATGTTTTGGCTGTGCGATCTTTCTCACGAACACAGCAAACACATTGAAAATCAGAGTGTAAGTTTTTACTCACATCGAAAGTCGTTTAGAGGAAAAGAATTTTAGATCATTCTTAACAAAAGATTATAACAGCTCGTAGAAGTTAATAACAGCTAACCAGCTAATAATAATAATAAGCAACAAGTTATAGTAACAGATATGAACCATCGTATAAAGCTTGTAACAGTAAATTACTATTAGATATCTAATAGTAATTAGTAACCAGCTAATAACAACTAGTAAGGAACTAGTAAACATCTACTAAACAGATAGTAACCAGCTCATGACAACTATAAGGCAACTAATAAACATCTAGTAAACGGCTAGTGGTAGCTAATAACAACTAGTACCCAGCTAGTAAACCGCTGCTAAACATATAGCAACCATCATGTAACAAATCATAACAGTTAATTACAGCTAGTTAGCAAAGTCCAAGGAGCTCAACCCCCATCATAAATCAGGAAAACGAGATGAATATTGTTATTAAAGAGCCTATTAAACTTATTCAAAATGCGCTGCTATCTTAGGCAAGGATGCCTAACTCATTAAATACTAATACTTATCCTTGACTTATTAAGCCTGATTAGGTTTTTTTTGTAAAATGGATGTAATAATGGATTTTTTGAAAAAATTCCAACATCTGAGAAACAAAACCCAGTGATATTTATTTATTTATTATAAAAGATAGAGAAGTTTACAAAACTAGACTAACTTAGTTGGTAAAGCGCTGGCAACAAGGCCTTCGGCTTTTAAGGTTAATGATATTAAGTCTATTAGTTTGATTACATATTGTTCGTTGCATTTTGGCTACTTAGTTGGTAATTTTTTATTTATGTACATTTAGGGTATTTTTTTAAATTTTGTGGTATAGGTTTGAAGCTTTTAAGAAAATAAAGATTTTTTCAAAATTATCTGGATTGAGTTCATTGAGGAGATTTATTGGGTTTGTGTTTTTGAAGATAGATTGTTTTGTAGGGTGGAGTGATGGGCATGAATTTAACAGGGTGGGTATGGTATTGTCGCCTTGGCAAAAGGGGCAGGGTGAAGGTGGCCTAGTCTAAGGCGTGTTATTTTAATTTGATCGAGTCTGCTCGATTGGGGTTGGAAGAATCTGCAATAATTGTCGATGTTTGAATTGTCTTTGTTAATGTTTTTATACCATTGATTGCAGTGTTCTATGTTTAGTTTATTTCTTGTTAGTAATTCTAGTTGTAAGTGTCTGTTTATGTCTGTTAAATTGTTGTTTGGGGTGTAAGTAAGGGCATATTGCTTGTCGATTTTGCGGTTTGGTCGGCTAGCTCGTTGCCTGTTATGCCTACATGACCAGGGATCCACAATATTTTAATTTTTGGGGCTACTTTTGTAAGAAGTGATCTGATTTTGTTAGAGTAAAAATTGTTGTTGTTTGTGTTTCTTATAGAGTCAATTGCTGAGAGAGAGTCAGAGCCGATCATGAACTTTCCCCTTGTGCTTCTGACTTGATCGATACTAGGATGGCTATTATTTCTGCGGAGAGTACTGATGAGTATGGGGGTAGGATACCATATTTAACAATATAAGTATCTGTTGTGATTGCATATGATATAGTGGAGTTCATTTTTGATCCGTCCGTAAATATGAATTTGTGTGTTTTATGGATGTCTTTGGTATGTTCGTATAGTTTCCTATGATATTTATTTTACATCTTTTATGGTAGAAATGCGGAAATCTGCGGTTGCAGCGTAGGAGGGAAGTTGGTAAGAGTTAACCACTAGAGTTATTTGTAATGAATCATGTTCACTATAATAAAAAAAATTAGAAAATATTATAACAATCTACAAAATATGCTTCTGACTTTAATAGTAATTAAAACTATAGATACGGAGAATGGTAAATATTATCTTGATTAATGTAGGACGGCTACTTGAGAGATTCTACAAAGTCCTGATTTCATTCCTTATCAATGGATTTGAAATGTATGCTGAATTGGACAGGTGCGCATGTTCCGGTTGCTCTTGTGTGAACCCGTTTTATGAAATGCTTATGACCCATTTGTGGAAGTAACAGAGAATCTTAGACAATTTACTAGGAAACATTATTCCCCAACGATCGGATATGTTCCTCTAAGCTAACAACCTTCCGATACTTTGGCTGTGAGACCCTTTATCACGTGAACCTTTCTTACGTGACTATTAATTGCCCATAATGAGGGGAAGGATACATGATCAATATTGTCACATGGGGATGTGGGGGCGATGAGGGCAATTAAGTATACTCTTAAGGACCATTACAATTAATTAATTTTTTGAATTATGCTAACAGGCCAGAACACGCATATGCTAATGAGGAGGCGAAGGCCATTACTATACTAGTTGTGACAAAATCCGCGTTTTCATACTACTATCATGATAGAAAGGCGTACAAAGTATTTCGAAATACCTCGTAAACACATATGGCACAAGCCTGCAGCTTTAGTTCTTCGCAAATTACGGTTGTTCAAAATGTAGCTATTTATAGCTATTTCCTCGCCAAACTGATAAGTTTTCCAAAAGTTGTCGACCTAAAGTTTAGTTTATTAAATTGTTTAACATCATCTAAAATTTCCAGGACATTAAAATAGAATGTGATACGCACAAAAAATTATGAATGCTCAGGAAATGTTCTGAACTGCTAAATGTATCTATTTTTGTTGGTTAATAACTTTAAAAAGGGACTGTTTACAACAACGTGTCGTATGTCAAAGGTTGAGGAATCTTTAGGGCTGAAAACTTTGAGGATTAAGCCAAAATCGTTTGAGCCCTATTTGAGAAATCAAAAAAAAACTTAGGAAATCTGCCCATAATTTTTAAACGATGGTATTTAGACAAATAATGTTAGAAAGGCGTACATAGTATTTCGAAATACCTTTCTTACCAGATGTATCTAAGCCTGTAGCTTAAGTAGTTCACAAGTAGTTCAAATTTAGGTATAAATAGCTGTTTTCCCGCCAGACTAGTGAGTTTTTCCAAACCAATTGGTTTTTTTTAAAGACTTGGTATGCAATCCTTTTTGTTTTTGCGATACCTTTCGATTCATTTCTCGTAACGATAGGACGATTACAGTAGATTTTAATTTCTTCGTGTATATATAGTAGTCGCCTCGCACACTCTCCTAGTGCCCTTCTTCACTACGTCGACTGTCTCTAGGTCTAATTCTAGCTTATTTAACATGCTTGCAGATCTTCTGTTTAATTCTTCTATAAACTTACTAATATTACCTTTGTAAGTTGTCCTCAAGTTCTTCGTATTGTCTGTGGTTTTTTGGGGACTTTAGGCTGTATTAAAAATGTTATATTCCAAAGGTGATATACTCGTTTACTCGGATTCTACTTATTTTAAATTTGACAACATATATTCTGTATGCGAATGTGAGCGATAATTCACATAGATTTAATGATTTTGTTTACTATTCAAGATATACTAGTTGTGAAGTATTATCCCTTATGCCAGTCGGTACTGGCCGATATTAATTTTTTAATTTTTTTATTAAATTTAATCCGATATTCCCAAAAATACAAAAGATGATATTCCAAATAGTAGAAGGCTATGATTTGTTTCATATTATTTGATTTATTTATTTACTTATCGCCAATGGATAAATCCTTATCTGGCTACATATGATTATCTTAATTCTATTATTGAAAATTAATTAAGAAATATTCCCTAAGCATTTGCCTTAGCATATCTTTGCGAGCATTATTAGTCCTGACAGCACGGTCCAGGAATGGAACCATGGTACGGAGATTCCTGGCAGGAACATTAAAATTGATGAATCCTAACAGGCAAAGACAATCAATATTTTCTACTAGCAGATCATTCAGAAAGAGAAGGCCAGCAGTTGCACGGCGATCCTTCAAGGAACAAGTGTGAAGCAGGGAACACTGACTATCATAGGGTGGAGCCGGTTCAGTAAAATGCAAGGATTGCAATGCAAACTTCAAAAACTTTTTCTGCAACCTCTCAATCCTATTGATCTGGACACTTCCCGAGGGATTCCAAATAAAGGAAGCATATTAAACCCTAGAACGGACAAAGGCAGACTACACAGACAATCTGGAATACGGATCTTTGAATAATAAAGTGTTTCGCTTAACAAAGCCGAACATTGCATAAGCCTTTGGTAATATAAAATTCAGGTGCTCATTAAACAGAAATTTGTCATCAAATAATACCCCCAGATCAACTATTTCATTCAAAACAGAGAGAGGGTGGTTTTTGATGTGATAAGTGGATGGAATGGTTACAGAACGTTTCGCATAACGATCGATGTGGCATTTGTTAAGGTTTAAAGGCAAACTATTCTTGGAACGCCAACTACCGATACTATCTAGGTCAGATTGAAGCAATATCGAATCACTTACGGTATTGACAGTCCTATAGATCTTTAGGTCATCAGCATAAAGAAGGAAGCTAGAAAAATGGATACAGACACAAATGTCATTTATAAAAATAATGAAAAGTAAAGGGCCAAGAGAGCTTCCCTGAGGAAGTCCAGATGTCGCTTTATAAGGATGGGATAATGCACCACCTACTTCAACATGATAACGTCGGTTATCAAAATACGATGCTATCTAATTAAGAAAAGAGGAGTGAAAGCCAAGTTTGGAAAGTTTCGCCTTAAGGGCAGAGTGACAAACCTTATCAAAAGCTTTTGAAAAATCTGTGTAAATCGTGTCCATCTGTAAATGATCCGCAAATGCATGTATACAGTGATTGGTAAAAATAGCCAAATTGGTCGTCGTAGATCGACCGGGCCATGTTGATTAGGTTCGATGTAAGACCTTATTAAGAAAGATAATTTTTTGAAAGTTATTCTTTCGAACAATTTAGCTATGTTGCTGATTTTAGCAATTGGCCTATAGTTAGAAATATCAAATTTACTTCCTCCTTTATGGACCGGCATGACTCTAGAAATTTTCCATCTAATTGGGAATCGTCCTTGAGACAAAGAAGAAGAGAACATAATTTGCAGGGGTAGGTAGAGACTGGCAATACAATTCTTAAGGAAGAATGAAGAAATTCCATCAAAGTCTAGTCTTGGGGAATCATCAAAATAACTAATTGCTTCAGAAATGTCATCATACGATATGTTGCAAATTTCTGAAATTGAATTTAAAGTTTGTTCCTAAGGTTTTTGAATTTTTGCAGTCCCTTAGTATACCAAGGAAGCCTGTAGGAACCACATACCTTGGAACGGACTATGCTGTCAAGAGTATTTCTAATCGTTGGAAGATAGGTTTTATAATTAGTTTCAATTCAAGGGTTCGATAGCAAGGCACCCCAATTTAAGGATAACAGGCAATCCCTTAGGGAACTCAATCTAGAGGGATCAAATATATATCTAGGATTAGAATCGTTGAATGGCAGAAAGCTGTTAAATTCGATGTTTAAGCACAAGGGTTTGTGATGTACAACACAATTTAAAATCGTAAATTCAGCCAGAGTTACGTTAGAATGAACAATAGAATTAATGAAGATTAAATCAAGAAGCTTATGCAAATCATTGAAAATATTATTCATTTGGGTGAGGCCCATACTAAAACAGTCATTAATGACAATTATTTCATGTGAATGATGCACATTTCCAGGCACCATTGCAGACGCTTGTGGGTCCCACATCCAGAAAACAGAGCTGAGGTTGAAGTCTCCTGCCACACATATGCCATCAGAGTCCTCCAAGCTGGCATAGATGTTAGCGATGTTGTCTAAGTGAGCCTGGTAAAGCCCAGAATCACTGTCAGGTGGAACATAGAAAGCCACAATCGATATCTTCCCGGATGAGCCAGACACCGTCATCGCCAATTGGTCCAGTAGGGAGTCATTATTATGGAGTCGAATTACAGTGCAACAGAATTTACGGCTAACAGCCACGATGACACCACCACCTCTCTCGTACTGCATTCTGCCAAAGTCTCTATCTTAACGAAAACTTAGAATAATTTAGGATCGAAAAATTCATTCGAACTAAAGTTAGAATTTAGCCAAGTCTCAACCAGTATGATAATGTCATAGTCTCATATATTTTGAAAGTATATTTTCAGGCCATTATTTCCTGAATGATGGCTGTTTGAGTTTACTGCGGACAAGCCCATAGCAGGTTGCGTCAGCGCATATTGCTGAAGAGGAATTCTCAACATCCAAATTAGATGTCGGCCTCGCGTGTTCGTAAGTACTAATAAGAACCTTGCGCAACGTATCCGTACGTATTTTTATAGACAGGTTGAGATCGTCATTCCAAGGAATAATAGTGCAGTCGAATTGGGAATATGGAAATGATTTTCTTAATGACGCATGCCTTTTCTGTGACGGCCATCCAAAGAGCGCAGAAGAAATTGCATCAATAGAGAGAGGCGGTGAAGAGCACAGTGAAGAGTGCATCCGACTACTCATCATCATTAGTATCAGAATCCGAAGCTAGCAGCATCCGATGTTGGTTTAACTCCGGCGGCGAATATGTAGAGGATATATTTTCAATGAGGGCTTTCCAACCTAATGAAGAGTATGAATCCAGCCGATGTTCTAGGTACTTCGGGAGAGAGGCGCAAGATGTTGAGAGCGCAACTCCGAGGAGCGCGCCGATATTAGAGCCAGGCGAAAGGCGAATGTCTTACAAAGCGGACAACAAAAGCTCCAGCTGATGTTGTTGATGGTGCAACGGGAGAGCGGCGCAAGATGATAAGAGCGCAACTCCGAGGAGCGCGCCGATATTAGAGCCAGCGGACAGCGAATGTCACGCAAAGCGGACAACAAAAGCTCCGGCTGATGATGTTGTTGAAGCGTCAGGAGAGCAACGGAAAATTATGTGAGCGCAACTCCGAGGAGCGCTCCGATATTAGAGCCAGACGGACGGCGAATGTCACGCAAAGCGAACAACAAAAGCTCCAGCTGATGTTGTTGATGATGCGTTAGGAGAGAGACAGAAGATGATGACAGCGCAGTGAGAAAGGCAAGCAGATGCCGATGTTGTTGCGAAAACGACTCCGACAAATGAGGAAAGGCTCGCAGAAAATGTCCCGCAAAAGTAACGACGCCAGTGGAGTCGAGCACTAGGGGTTTTTGATGGATGACTTGATGTTGAAGTTTGTCCAGGCTCCGGCAAATTAGATAAAATTCCATCCCATACCACAATGGCCCGTTCTCTATGAATAAATCTTTTGACCTTAACTGAGTTCGGCCAGAAATCTTTTTTGAAGAGGTGATCGGGGATACCAAGCTTGAAATTTACAAACTTTAAGGTTGTAACGTCAACATATTTTTTACAAGTTTTACACAAGTGAGAGAACTAGCATCCACCTTTAGCATTCGGCTCTGTATCAGTTGCAAACTTTCCGACACGCAAAAATTTCTTGGTCGGCAAAACATGAAGATCTTCGGCATTAGGAGCCGCTCCAACAACATATTTATTGGGCCTGTTGTTGTTTCTTCTCTTCTTATTTCGAACTTGTATGAAATTTCCTCTCTCAATATCCAGAGCATGATTAGAAGGGTCAACGACCTCGGAAGACGTAGCAGCAGAAGCCGCGTATGACTGGGGAGCTGCAGCTACGTTGGTAGGCCTCTGTAGACGAGGTTTGGGACTTACATTTAATTTCTGAGACAATGCATCCTCTTTAGGGGGGGTCGCCTCCAAGAATTTATTATGGAGGCCCCGATTTAGACGCTCCAGGGCTTTCAATTTATCATCGCGGCGGCACAAAGAACAACAGCGAACAGCATCCGAAGTGCGAAGCTGGGCCAATGTAGCATCGGTATTGCACTCGGGACAGCGGGGATGTAACATAGCGAGAATTTTAGGCACGTCTGAACGCAAAGGAAGCTAGATGACGACTTCCGATCGTTCCTATGGCAGCTATATTATATAGTCGTCCGATCTTGATAAAACTAAATCTGAAATTCAGAACTAATTAAAAAATGTTATTTCCAAGCGTAGGAGTTTATATGTTAAAAACACCAAAGAAATAATTTTTTTAAATTTTTTTTCCGATTATTCCTATGGAAGCTCTAATATATAGTTGTCCGATCCGGCTGGTTCCTATACTACCTGCAAAAGAAAGAAGACTTATGGTAAAGTTTCAGCCAGATAGCTTTAAAGCTGAGAGACAAGTTTGCGTAGAAACGGACGGACAGACGGACATGGCTAGATCGACTCTTCTAGTGATGCTGATCACGAATATATATACTTTATGGGGTCGGAAACGTCTCCTTTACTGCGTTGCAAACTTCTGACTGAAATCATAATACCCACTGCAAGGGTTTAAAAAAGATATTGGTTTCCCAATGTAAGGATAAGAGATCGGGACAAGACCTATCCATGGATTTGGCTTACATCAAGGAATAGAAATTGAGAAAAGCCCTTGTTCGCCTAGCCAAGTCCAGCGAACAGGTCATAGCAATGACAAAGAAAAAGATCAAGTGGTACGAGCAAATGGCATTAAAAGAATTTGTGTCAGCTTTAAAAGGGCCGATCGATATCAATAACAAAGTCGGTAAAGAGCTTTCAGCGCAAATAGAGGTAGAAATCGGTCGTAGGGCAGCGGACAACTAAACAACACCTTAGGTGATGCACATTTTTCACAGCTAGCTTCGAACAGCCCAATGGATATTTATGGACTAAGGATGAACCTTCCAGCTTGGACAACTTGTCTTTTACAAATGGAGTCGAGCGTCAAATAAGAACAAAGAATGATATTTCAATATACGCCAGAGCATACAGTTTAAGGAAAGGCAGGAAATGAAAACAGTTAAAAAAGTTACTGGATCAGAATATTATTAGACATAGTCACTCACCATAAACCGTTTGGTGCCTAAGAAAAAGGATAACTCGGGCGAAAGAAAATGGGAAAAATGGTAGTAGATTACAGAAAGTTATAAAAAAAGTAATATAGGACAGATATCCCCTGCCAATAATTAATAACTTATTAGATGGCTTGGGAAGAGCAAGGTACTTCTCCACTTTGGATCTGGCAAGCGGATACCATCAACTTGAAGTAAGAAGAGGCCTTCTTTGCGAAGGTGATTATTTTTAGTATGTACGAATGCCTTTCGGACTAAACAACGCTCCCGCATCCTTTCAGAGGTTAATCGACAACATCTTCTGGGGCATGTTGGGAAAATGTTTCCTTATATATATGGACGATATTATGGTGTTTTCAACATCATTACCGACCTTGAAAAAGTTTTTAAGAAGCTCACATTTTAAGCTGCAATTGAACATAACATAGTTTTTAAGAAAATAGGTTGAATATAAAAAACACGTACCCCACGAGTAAGGCCAAATCCTAACACGAATGAGGCAATATAGAAATTCTCTATACCAAAGACCAAAAACCAAATAAAACGCTTCCTGGGACTAATGGGATATTGAAGGGAGTTTATTAAAATCAATGTCATCTCCAACTCTTAAAGGGCAGAACTCATAATTTTCTAAATAGCGTATCATTTAATAATGAGTACGAATACCTAAAAAAAATGAATGCCTTTCAAGAAAATGTGGACCACCAAAGATAAAGAGAATAGAGCAGCCAACGCAGACAGACAAGATCCCAACCCAGAACTGGTATAAGACACGATATTCAGGATAGAAAGTAGGAGTCAGCTTACTCCTAGGTTTTTAAAACATAAGATGGGGGAAGATATCAAAAAGTTAACAAAGTAAAATTTAGAATATTAACCTAATAATTAGGTTAATTATTTATTTATGTAAAGCTAGCTTAAATATAAAAACTATAGGCTAACAAATTAAGAGCTCTAGCAGCTAGGGCCTTTAGCTTGTCTGAGGTGTGAAATTAATTACATTTTTATTTAAAATTAAATTTTAAACTTAATTTGGGCTTTTTCAAGGAATGAGATGATTTTCATGACGTTGTCGGGAGTTGGGTTTGAGATGGTATTGATGGGGCTAAAATAATGTAAGGATTCTGATCTGGGTTGGGATAAGGGAAGGCAGTCGAACATATCATTGTTGGATGTCTATTGGGGAGTGGTGGAAGAATCGGCATGCGTTGGGAAGTGTTCTATCCATGTAATGGGCATTAGTGAGTTTGGTATGACCTATACGTAGCCGGTGTATGAGTATTTGTGTTTTCCTATTGGTGTTTCGGGGTATGAGACAGATGGATTGCATTTGTAGCATTTGTTTGTACCAAGGAGATACATTGTTGTACATGTCAGCTTGTTTTAATTGTATGTATACAGTGATTGGTAAAAATAGCCAAGTTGGTCGTCGTAGATCGACCGGGCCATGTTGATTAGGTTCGATGTAAGACCTTATTAAGAAAGATAATTTTTTGAAAGTTATTCTTTCGAACAATTTAGCTATGTTGCTGATTTTAGCAATTGGCCTATAGTTAGAAATATCAAATTTACTTCCTCCTTTATGGACCGGCATGACTCTAGAAATTTTCCATCTAATTGGGAATCGTCCTTGAGACAAAGAAGAAGAGAACATAATTTGCAGGGGTAGGTAGAGACTGGCAATACAATTCTTAAGGAAGAATGAAGAAATTCCATCAAAGTCTAGTCTTGGGGAATCATCAAAATAACTAATTGCTTCAGAAATGTCATCATACGATATGTTGCAAATTTCTGAAATTGAATTTAAAGTTTGTTCCTAAGGTTTTTGAATTTTTGCAGTCCCTTAGTATACCAAGGAAGCCTGTAGGAACCACATACCTTGGAACGGACTATGCTGTCAAGAGTATTTCTAATCGTTGGAAGATAGGTTTTATAATTAGTTTCAATTCAAGGGTTCGATAGCAAGGCACCCCAATTTAAGGATAACAGGCAATCCCTTAGGGAACTCAATCTAGAGGGATCAAATATATATCTAGGATTAGAATCGTTGAATGGCAGAAAGCTGTTAAATTCGATGTTTAAGCACAAGGGTTTGTGATGTACAACACAATTTAAAATCGTAAATTCAGCCAGAGTTACGTTAGAATGAACAATAGAATTAGTGAAGATTAAATCAAGAAGCTTATTCAAATCATTGAAAATATTATTCATTTGGGTGAGGCCCATACTAAAACAGTCATTAATGACAATTATTTCATGTGAATGATGCACATTTCCAGGCACCATTGCAGACGCTTGTGGGTCCCACATCCAGAAAACAGAGCTGAGGTTGAAGTCTCCTGCCACACATATGCCATCAGAGTCCTCCAAGCTGGCATAGATGTTAGCGATGTTGTCTAAGTGAGCCTGGTAAAGCCCAGAATCACTGTCAGGTGGAACATAGAAAGCCACAATCGATATCTTCCCGGATGAGCCAGACACCGTCATCGCCAATTGGTCCCCTACTGGACCAATTGGCGATTATGGAGTCGAATTACAGTGCAACAGAATTTACGGCTAACAGCCACGATGACACCACCACCTCTCTCGTACTGCATTCTGCCAAAGTCTCTATCTTAACGAAAACTTAGAATAATTTAGGATCGAAAAATTCATTCGAACTAAAGTTAGAATTTAGCCAAGTCTCAACCAGTATGATAATGTCATAGTCACTGTTGGAAGTATTCATAAAGACAGACTGCGTTTTAGTTCTCATATATTTTGAAAGTATATTTTCAGGCCATTATTTCCTGAATGATGGCTGTTTGAGTTTACTGCGGACAAGCCCATAGCAGGTTGCGTCAGCGCATATTGCTGAAGAGGAATTCTCAACATCCAAATTAGATGTCGGCCTCGCGTGTTCGTAAGTACTAATAAGAACCTTGCGCAACGTATCCGTACGTATTTTTATAGACAGGTTGAGATCGTCATTCCAAGGAATAATAGTGCAGTCGAATTGGGAATATGGAAATGATTTTCTTAATGACGCATGCCTTTTCTGTGACGGCCATCCAAAGAGCGCAGAAGAAATTGCATCAATAGAGAGAGGCGGTGAAGAGCACAGTGAAGAGTGCATCCGACTACTCATCATCATTAGTATCAGAATCCGAAGCTAGCAGCATCCGATGTTGGTTTAACTCCGGCGGCGAATATGTAGAGGACATATTTTCAATGAGGGCTTTCCAACCTAATGAAGAGTATGAATCCAGCCGATGTTCTAGGTACTTCGGGAGAGAGGCGCAAGATGTTGAGAGCGCAACTCCGAGGAGCGCGCCGATATTAGAGCCAGGCGAAAGGCGAATGTCTTACAAAGCGGACAACAAAAGCTCCAGCTGATGTTGTTGATGGTGCAACGGGAGAGCGGCGCAAGATGATAAGAGCGCAACTCCGAGGAGCGCGCCGATATTAGAGCCAGCGGACAGCGAATGTCACGCAAAGCGGACAACAAAAGCTCCGGCTGATGATGTTGTTGAAGCGTCAGGAGAGCAACGGAAAATTATGTGAGCGCAACTCCGAGGAGCGCTCCGATATTAGAGCCAGACGGACGGCGAATGTCACGCAAAGCGAACAACAAAAGCTCCAGCTGATGTTGTTGATGATGCGTTAGGAGAGAGACAGAAGATGATGAGAGCGCAGTGAGAAAGGCAAGCAGATGCCGATGTTGTTGCGAAAACGACTCCGACAAATGAGGAAAGGCTCGCAGAAAATGTCCCGCAAAAGTAACGACGCCAGTGGAGTCGAGCACTAGGGGTTTTTGATGGATGACTTGATGTTGAAGTTTGTCCAGGCTCCGGCAAATTAGATTAGATTCCATCCCATACCACAATGGCCCGTTCTCTATGAATAAATCTTTTGACCTTAACTGAGTTCGGCCAGAAATCGTTTTTGAAGAGGTGATCGGGGATACCAAGCTTGAAATTTACAAACTTTAAGGTTGTAACGTCAACATATTTTTTACAAGTTTTACACAAGTGAGAGAACTAGCATCCACCTTTAGCATTCGGCTCTGTATCAGTTGCAAACTTTCCGACACGCAAAAATTTCTTGGTCGGCAAAACATGAAGATCTTCGGCATTAGGAGCCGCTCCAACAACATATTTATTGGGCCTGTTGTTGTTTCTTCTCTTCTTATTTCGAACTTGTATGAAATTTCCTCTCTCAATATCCAGAGCATGATTAGAAGGGTCAACGACCTCGGAAGACGTAGCAGCAGAAGCCGCGTATGACTGGGGAGCTGCAGCTACGTTGGTAGGCCTCTGTAGACGAGGATTGGGACTTACATTTAATTTCTGAGACAATGCATCCTCTTTAGGGGGGGTCGCCTCCAAGAATTTATTATGGAGGCCCCGATTTAGACGCTCCAGGGCTTTCAATTTATCATCGCGGCGGCACATGGAACAACAGCGAACAGCATCCGAAGTGCGAAGCTGGGCCAATGTAACATCGGTATTGCACTCGGGACAGCGGGGAAGTAACATAGCGAGAATTTTAGGCACGTCTGAACGCAAAGGAAGCTAGATGACGACTTCCGATCGTTCCTATGGCAGCTATATTATATAGTCGTCCGATCTTGATAAAACTAAATCTGAAATTCAGAACTAATTAAAAAATGTTATTTCCAAGCGTAGGAGTTTATATGTTAAAAACACCAAAGAAATAATTTTTTTAAATTTTTTTTCCGATTATTCCTATGGAAGCTCTAATATATAGTTGTCCGATCCGGCTGGTTCCTATACTACCTGCAAAAGAAAGAAGACTTATGGTAAAGTTTCAGCCAGATAGCTTTAAAGCTGAGAGACTAGTTTGCGTAGAAACGGACGGACAGACGGACATGGCTAGATCGACTCTTCTAGTGATGCTGATCACGAATATATATACTTTATGGGGTCGGAAACGTCTCCTTTACTGCGTTGCAAACTTCTGACTGAAATCATAATACCCACTGCAAGGGTTTAAAAAAGATATTGGTTTCCCAATGTAAGGATAAGAGATCGGGACAAGACCTATCCATGGATTTGGCTTACATCAAGGAATAGAAATTGAGAAAAGCCCTTGTTCGCCTAGCCAAGTCCAGCGAACAGGTCATAGCAATGACAAAGAAAAAGATCAAGTGGTACGAGCAAATGGCATTAAAAGAATTTGTGTCAGCTTTAAAAGGGCCGATCGATATCAATAACAAAGTCGGTAAAGAGCTTTCAGCGCAAATAGAGGTAGAAATCGGTCGTAGGGCAGCGGACAACTAAACAACACCTTAGGTGATGCACATTTTTCACAGCTAGCTTCGAACAGCCCAATGGATATTTATGGACTAAGGATGAACCTTCCAGCTTGGACAACTTGTCTTTTACAAATGGAGTCGAGCGTCAAATAAGAACAAAGAATGATATTTCAATATACGCCAGAGCATACAGTTTAAGGAAAGGCAGGAAATGAAAACAGTTAAAAAAGTTACTGGATCAGAATATTATTAGACATAGTCACTCACCATAAACCGTTTGGTGCCTAAGAAAAAGGATAACTCGGGCGAAAGAAAATGGGAAAAATGGTAGTAGATTACAGAAAGTTATAAAAAAAGTAATATAGGACAGATATCCCCTGCCAATAATTAATAACTTATTAGATGGCTTGGGAAGAGCAAGGTACTTCTCCACTTTGGATCTGGCAAGCGGATACCATCAACTTGAAGTAAGAAGAGGCCTTCTTTGCGAAGGTGATTATTTTTAGTATGTACGAATGCCTTTCGGACTAAACAACGCTCCCGCATCCTTTCAGAGGTTAATCGACAACATCTTCTGGGGCATGTTGGGAAAATGTTCTCTTATATATATGGACGATATTATGGTGTTTTCAACATCATTACCGACCTTGAAAAAGTTTTTAAGAAGCTCACATTTTAAGCTGCAATTGAACATAACATAGTTTTTAAGAAAATAGGTTGAATATAAAAAACACGTACCCCACGAGTTAGGCCAAATCCTAACACGAATGAGGCAATATAGAAATTCTCTATACCAAAGACCAAAAACCAAATAAAACGCTTCCTGGGACTAATGGGATATTGAAGGGAGTTTATAAAAATCAATGTCATCTGTGTGTGTGTTCATCTCTTAAAGGGCAGAACTCATAATTTTCTAAATAGCGTATCATTTAATAATGAGTACGAATACCTAAAAAAAATGAATGCCTTTCAAGAAAATGTGGACCACCAAAGATAAAGAGAATAGAGCAGCCAACGCAGACAGACAAGATCCCAACCCAGAACTGGTATAAGACACGATATTCAGGATAGAAAGTAGGAGTCAGCTTACTCCTAGGTTTTTAAAACATAAGATGGGGGAAGATATCAAAAAGTTAACAAAGTAAAATTTAGAATATTAACCTAATAATTAGGTTAGTTATTTATTTATGTAAAGCTAGCTTAAATATAAAAACTATAGGCTAACAAATTAAGAGCTCTAGCAGCTAGGGCCTTTAGCTTGTCTGAGGTGTGAAATTAATTACATTTTTATTTAAAATTAAATTTTAAACTTAATTTGCGCTTTTTCAAGGAATGAGATGATTTTCATGACGTTGTCGGGAGTTGGGTTTGAGATGGTATTGATGGGGCTAAAATAATGTAAGGATTCTGATCTGGGTTGGGATAAGGGAGGGCAGTCGAACATATCATTGTTGGATGTCTATTGGGGAGTGGTGGCAGAATCGGCATGCGTTGGGAAGTGTTCTATCCATGTAATGGGCATTAGTGAGTTTGGTATGACCTATACGTAGCCGGTGTATGAGTATTTGTGTTTTCCTATTGGTGTTTCGGGGTATGAGACAGATGGATTGCATTTGTAGCATTTGTTTGTACCAAGGAGATACATTGTTGTACATGTCAGCTTGTTTTAATTGTATGTATACAGTGATTGGTAAAAATAGCCAAGTTGGTCGTCGTAGATCGACCGGGCCATGTTGATTAGGTTCGATGTAAGACCTTATTAAGAAAGATAATTTTTTGAAAGTTATTCTTTCGAACAATTTAGCTATGTTGCTGATTTTAGCAATTGGCCTATAGTTAGAAATATCAAATTTACTTCCTCCTTTATGGACCGGCATGACTCTAGAAATTTTCCATCTAATTGGGAATCGTCCTTGAGACAAAGAAGAAGAGAACATAATTTGCAGGGGTAGGTAGAGACTGGCAATACAATTCTTAAGGAAGAATGAAGAAATTCCATCAAAGTCTAGTCTTGGGGAATCATCAAAATAACTAATTGCTTCAGAAATGTCATCATACGATATGTTGCAAATTTCTGAAATTGAATTTAAAGTTTGTTCCTAAGGTTTTTGAATTTTTGCAGTCCCTTAGTATACCAAGGAAGCCTGTAGGAACCACATACCTTGGAACGGACTATGCTGTCAAGAGTATTTCTAATCGTTGGAAGATAGGTTTTATAATTAGTTTCAATTCAAGGGTTCGATAGCAAGGCACCCCAATTTAAGGATAACAGGCAATCCCTTAGGGAACTCAATCTAGAGGGATCAAATATATATCTAGGATTAGAATCGTTGAATGGCAGAAAGCTGTTAAATTCGATGTTTAAGCACAAGGGTTTGTGATGTACAACACAATTTAAAATCGTAAATTCAGCCAGAGTTACGTTAGAATGAACAATAGAATTAGTGAAGATTAAATCAAGAAGCTTAGGCAAATCATTGAAAATATTATTCATTTGGGTGAGGCCCATACTAAAACAGTCATTAATGACAATTATTTCATGTGAATGATGCACATTTCCAGGCACCATTGCAGACGCTTGTGGGTCCCACATCCAGAAAACAGAGCTGAGGTTGAAGTCTCCTGCCACACATATGCCATCAGAGTCCTCCAAGCTGGCATAGATGTTAGCGATGTTGTCTAAGTGAGCCTGGTAAAGCCCAGAATCACTGTCAGGTGGAACATAGAAAGCCACAATCGATATCTTCCCGGATGAGCCAGACACCGTCATCGCCAATTGGTCCCCTACTGGACCAATTGGCGATTATGGAGTCGAATTACAGTGCAACAGAATTTACGGCTAACAGCCACGATGACACCACCACCTCTCTCGTACTGCATTCTGCCAAAGTCTCTATCTTAACGAAAACTTAGAATAATTTAGGATCGAAAAATTCATTCGAACTAAAGTTAGAATTTAGCCAAGTCTCAACCAGTATGATAATGTCATAGTCACTGTTGGAAGTATTCATAAAGACAGACTGCGTTTTAGTTCTCATATATTTTGAAAGTATATTTTCAGGCCATTATTTCCTGAATGATGGCTGTTTGAGTTTACTGCGGACAAGCCCATAGCAGGTTGCGTCAGCGCATATTGCTGAAGAGGAATTCTCAACATCCAAATTAGATGTCGGCCTCGCGTGTTCGTAAGTACTAATAAGAACCTTGCGCAACGTATCCGTACGTATTTTTATAGACAGGTTGAGATCGTCATTCCAAGGAATAATAGTGCAGTCGAATTGGGAATATGGAAATGATTTTCTTAATGACGCATGCCTTTTCTGTGACGGCCATCCAAAGAGCGCAGAAGAAATTGCATCAATAGAGAGAGGCGGTGAAGAGCACAGTGAAGAGTGCATCCGACTACTCATCATCATTAGTATCAGAATCCGAAGCTAGCAGCATCCGATGTTGGTTTAACTCCGGCGGCGAATATGTAGAGGACATATTTTCAATGAGGGCTTTCCAACCTAATGAAGAGTATGAATCCAGCCGATGTTCTAGGTACTTCGGGAGAGAGGCGCAAGATGTTGAGAGCGCAACTCCGAGGAGCGCGCCGATATTAGAGCCAGGCGAAAGGCGAATGTCTTACAAAGCGGACAACAAAAGCTCCAGCTGATGTTGTTGATGGTGCAACGGGAGAGCGGCGCAAGATGATAAGAGCGCAACTCCGAGGAGCGCGCCGATATTAGAGCCAGCGGACAGCGAATGTCACGCAAAGCGGACAACAAAAGCTCCGGCTGATGATGTTGTTGAAGCGTCAGGAGAGCAACGGAAAATTATGTGAGCGCAACTCCGAGGAGCGCTCCGATATTAGAGCCAGACGGACGGCGAATGTCACGCAAAGCGAACAACAAAAGCTCCAGCTGATGTTGTTGATGATGCGTTAGGAGAGAGACAGAAGATGATGAGAGCGCAGTGAGAAAGGCAAGCAGATGCCGATGTTGTTGCGAAAACGACTCCGACAAATGAGGAAAGGCTCGCAGAAAATGTCCCGCAAAAGTAACGACGCCAGTGGAGTCGAGCACTAGGGGTTTTTGATGGATGACTTGATGTTGAAGTTTGTCCAGGCTCCGGCAAATTAGATTAGATTCCATCCCATACCACAATGGCCCGTTCTCTATGAATAAATCTTTTGACCTTAACTGAGTTCGGCCAGAAATCGTTTTTGAAGAGGTGATCGGGGATACCAAGCTTGAAATTTACAAACTTTAAGGTTGTAACGTCAACATATTTTTTACAAGTTTTACACAAGTGAGAGAACTAGCATCCACCTTTAGCATTCGGCTCTGTATCAGTTGCAAACTTTCCGACACGCAAAAATTTCTTGGTCGGCAAAACATGAAGATCTTCGGCATTAGGAGCCGCTCCAACAACATATTTATTGGGCCTGTTGTTGTTTCTTCTCTTCTTATTTCGAACTTGTATGAAATTTCCTCTCTCAATATCCAGAGCATGATTAGAAGGGTCAACGACCTCGGAAGACGTAGCAGCAGAAGCCGCGTATGACTGGGGAGCTGCAGCTACGTTGGTAGGCCTCTGTAGACGAGGTTTGGGACTTACATTTAATTTCTGAGACAATGCATCCTCTTTAGGGGGGGTCGCCTCCAAGAATTTATTATGGAGGCCCCGATTTAGACGCTCCAGGGCTTTCAATTTATCATCGCGGCGGCACAAAGAACAACAGCGAACAGCATCCGAAGTGCGAAGCTGGGCCAATGTAGCATCGGTATTGCACTCGGGACAGCGGGGATGTAACATAGCGAGAATTTTAGGCACGTCTGAACGCAAAGGAAGCTAGATGACGACTTCCGATCGTTCCTATGGCAGCTATATTATATAGTCGTCCGATCTTGATAAAACTAAATCTGAAATTCAGAACTAATTAAAAAATGTTATTTCCAAGCGTAGGAGTTTATATGTTAAAAACACCAAAGAAATAATTTTTTTAAATTTTTTTTCCGATTATTCCTATGGAAGCTCTAATATATAGTTGTCCGATCCGGCTGGTTCCTATACTACCTGCAAAAGAAAGAAGACTTATGGTAAAGTTTCAGCCAGATAGCTTTAAAGCTGAGAGACTAGTTTGCGTAGAAACGGACGGACAGACGGACATGGCTAGATCGACTCTTCTAGTGATGCTGATCACGAATATATATACTTTATGGGGTCGGAAACGTCTCCTTTACTGCGTTGCAAACTTCTGACTGAAATCATAATACCCACTGCAAGGGTTTAAAAAAGATATTGGTTTCCCAATGTAAGGATAAGAGATCGGGACAAGACCTATCCATGGATTTGGCTTACATCAAGGAATAGAAATTGAGAAAAGCCCTTGTTCGCCTAGCCAAGTCCAGCGAACAGGTCATAGCAATGACAAAGAAAAAGATCAAGTGGTACGAGCAAATGGCATTAAAAGAATTTGTGTCAGCTTTAAAAGGGCCGATCGATATCAATAACAAAGTCGGTAAAGAGCTTTCAGCGCAAATAGAGGTAGAAATCGGTCGTAGGGCAGCGGACAACTAAACAACACCTTAGGTGATGCACATTTTTCACAGCTAGCTTCGAACAGCCCAATGGATATTTATGGACTAAGGATGAACCTTCCAGCTTGGACAACTTGTCTTTTACAAATGGAGTCGAGCGTCAAATAAGAACAAAGAATGATATTTCAATATACGCCAGAGCATACAGTTTAAGGAAAGGCAGGAAATGAAAACAGTTAAAAAAGTTACTGGATCAGAATATTATTAGACATAGTCACTCACCATAAACCGTTTGGTGCCTAAGAAAAAGGATAACTCGGGCGAAAGAAAATGGGAAAAATGGTAGTAGATTACAGAAAGTTATAAAAAAAGTAATATAGGACAGATATCCCCTGCCAATAATTAATAACTTATTAGATGGCTTGGGAAGAGCAAGGTACTTCTCCACTTTGGATCTGGCAAGCGGATACCATCAACTTGAAGTAAGAAGAGGCCTTCTTTGCGAAGGTGATTATTTTTAGTATGTACGAATGCCTTTCGGACTAAACAACGCTCCCGCATCCTTTCAGAGGTTAATCGACAACATCTTCTGGGGCATGTTGGGAAAATGTTCTCTTATATATATGGACGATATTATGGTGTTTTCAACATCATTACCGACCTTGAAAAAGTTTTTAAGAAGCTCACATTTTAAGCTGCAATTGAACATAACATAGTTTTTAAGAAAATAGGTTGAATATAAAAAACACGTACCCCACGAGTTAGGCCAAATCCTAACACGAATGAGGCAATATAGAAATTCTCTATACCAAAGACCAAAAACCAAATAAAACGCTTCCTGGGACTAATGGGATATTGAAGGGAGTTTATAAAAATCAATGTCATCTCCAACTCTTAAAGGGCAGAACTCATAATTTTCTAAATAGCGTATCATTTAATAATGAGTACGAATACCTAAAAAAAATGAATGCCTTTCAAGAAAATGTGGACCACCAAAGATAAAGAGAATAGAGCAGCCAACGCAGACAGACAAGATCCCAACCCAGAACTGGTATAAGACACGATATTCAGGATAGAAAGTAGGAGTCAGCTTACTCCTAGGTTTTTAAAACATAAGATGGGGGAAGATATCAAAAAGTTAACAAAGTAAAATTTAGAATATTAACCTAATAATTAGGTTAGTTATTTATTTATGTAAAGCTAGCTTAAATATAAAAACTATAGGCTAACAAATTAAGAGCTCTAGCAGCTAGGGCCTTTAGCTTGTCTGAGGTGTGAAATTAATTACATTTTTATTTAAAATTAAATTTTAAACTTAATTTGCGCTTTTTCAAGGAATGAGATGATTTTCATGACGTTGTCGGGAGTTGGGTTTGAGATGGTATTGATGGGGCTAAAATAATGTAAGGATTCTGATCTGGGTTGGGATAAGGGAGGGCAGTCGAACATATCATTGTTGGATGTCTATTGGGGAGTGGTGGCAGAATCGGCATGCGTTGGGAAGTGTTCTATCCATGTAATGGGCATTAGTGAGTTTGGTATGACCTATACGTAGCCGGTGTATGAGTATTTGTGTTTTCCTATTGGTGTTTCGGGGTATGAGACAGATGGATTGCATTTGTAGCATTTGTTTGTACCAAGGAGATACATTGTTGTACATGTCAGCTTGTTTTAATTGTACATATGAGTGATTCTTTGTGAAACGTATCGAGATTTTCATTATGGTCTCAAAACGGTTTCATATTTTTATCACGATATTATACCATTTATACAGGATTTTAAAAATATTAAAAAAATTTATCCATTTGACAGAAGCAAAGATATGGCGATGCCCTTTTTTTGTTAATATTGTGTTTAACTTTAAATTACATGGAGTAAAAAATAAAAAAAAATTCTCCTTAATTATTATTTTTGCCAACCTTCCAGATAAAAATAACTCCCAAAACAGTTTCCAAGCAAATTATTGTCCAAACTTAAAAAAAAAAATTCAATCGCGGTTTTCTGCAAATCGGCATTTTTAATTTTTATAAGAAATTAGTATAATGTTCTAAACATAATCCTTGTTGAACCCTACAAATTTTGACCTGGGACCTTCATGGGTTTCCCCAGAATTAATTAAACCGGTTTATATTAAATCAAATCAAAGCAGTCTCTTCTTGTTATTACTATTAAATTATGTTGTAACGAACTGTTTTCGACCGTTTTACGCGCTAGAGAGAACGGATGAGTAGTGGGGAAGGAGTCCTGTTTTGATTGTATTTGTTTCGATGGTTACACTATAGCTGATTATACCGTTGGCCATAGAGCCGTCGGTGTAAAGAAATTTGTGGTTGGGCAGAATGTTCTTTAGAGATTGAAATATATTGTGGGTGATGTGCTGGTTTTGTTGTAGTTTGATAGTGTTGTGTTAGTAGTTTGTTAATAATTTCCATGTCGTATTTTTTATTGTGGTTCTTTTTGATTGGTACAAAGGGAGGGTGAACTTCCTTACCAATGTAAATCATTCCGTCTATTGTACTGGGTTATTTGAATTTCTTTTTGGAGGTTTTAGTAAGTTTTTTAAGGGGGTAACAAATGAGTGTAGTAGTTTTTTTGAAAGTTTGCCTGTTAAAAATTTTGTTCTGTGTTCTAGTGTGCTTGTATTTGTGTTTGTTTGTTGGTGTTGTCCTAAATGCGCCTAGCGCTGATCTGATTGCTGAGTTTAGGGAAGTTTTTATACGGTTAATTAGGTATTTAGGAGCGTTTCCGTAAATGGGCAGAGAGTAATCTATTTTTGAGATGAGGATGGATTTTACAATATGGATTAGCGAGGAAGTGTTGGTGTTGTATTTTAGAGAGGAAAGGTGTTTAATAATGTTCAGAGGCTTGCATAGTTTGATTTTTAATTTGTTTATGTGGGTGCACCAGATACATCTATTGTTTAGCGTGAGACCTAGGATTGTTGTGTTGTTAGTTTCTGGGATATTTACGGTGCCGGTACGGATTTCAGATTTACAGTTTTGTTTACGGCATATGTGTAGGATTTGGCATTTTTCAATTGATAGAGTCGGAACACCAATGACCTATTTCCTGGACGAGGGAAGAGAGGTCTACAATGGGGTTTTTTTTTTCTGTTGCCTTGAAAGACCTATTATTTTTGTTAGGAAATTGTAACAAATTAGGAAAAGAATGACTGAAATGGGTGAACCTTGTGGGATGCCATTGTCGAGAGGAAAGCTGTTCTGCCTTTTTGATAATTATTTTCCTGTTTTTCATGAAGTTGGAGACATAGTTTATGATTCGGGGGCCTAGCTGCCATTCTTGGAGTTGTTGAATTATTGAGTGGATACCCACTTTGTCGAAAGCCTTGGAAAAATCCAAGGAGATGATAGAGATGTGGCGCTTTAAGGATAGAGATCTTGTTGCTAGGTGGTCTACATATAGTAGACTGTCTAGAACTGACTTATCCTTTTTGAATCCGAACTGGTTGATGTGAATGAGTTTGTTCGTTAGAACAAGCCACCACAACCTTTTCGCAATAATTTTGTCTAGAATTTTGGCTATGCATGGGTTTTAAGATATAGGTCTGTAGGATTAAGGTTCAGTTTGCGGTTTTTGGGGTTTAAGGATAGGAAGGACGAGACTTACTTTGTAGGCTTGCGGTATGTGTGAACTTAGAATATTATTTAAACGCTTGAGGATTCTGATTTTAAGAAAAGTGGTGACTTTTTAATCATGGAATAGGATATGCGGTCCATACCAGTGGTGGAGCCTTTGAGGGAGTTAAGGGCAGATAACATTTCTATAAAGGATATGTCGTTTTCAATTTGTTTGGCTGCTTGACTCGAAATGTAATTTATTGAGGTATTTAAAAGGAGTTTGTTCGTTCTAAAGGAATCAGAGAAGTTTGTGTTGGCTATTTCTGAGGGGCAAGTGTATGTGTCTTGTGTAAGGGGGTTGTTTATAGCATGTACATGTTTTGTTTGCCGAAGGCCGAATAATCGTTTTATGTTGGCCCACATTCTCGATGGGTCGGAGTTAGGGTTGATATCAGAAGTAAAGTTGAAAATTGCTGTTTTTTTTGGTTCTTTAATAGCTCTTCTAAACTAAGCGTTTGCTTTTTTAAATTCTAAAATGTTTCTTGTGTTAATGTTTCGTTTTAGAAGTTTAAATTTATTGTTTTTTGTGTTTTTTAGCAATGTAAGTTCCTGATTCCACCAGGAGACTGTGTCTTTAAGGGATAAGGCTGTGTTTTGTGGAATAGCTATATGTGCGGATTGTATGTGTTTTTTTAATTTGTGCAGCTTCTTTATTAACGTTGCTGTTGCAAGGTTGTGTAGAGGAACTGAGTTGTGTAATGATGTTGGAAAATAGTGTCAAGTCTGCTTTGTTCATGTTAAGGGATGGTTTGGCGAGAAAGGATGGAGAGGATGTGTTTGGGAACATAGAAATAAGGTTAGGAAAATGATCGCTTTCATGATGGTCATCGATCACTTTCCACGTTATTTCAAGCGCTATGTCTGCAGTCTATGTGTGTAAAAGTGTTTTGAGTGGAATAGTGTGTTGAAGACTTGTCGTTATGGTCGGTCTATGAATTTGGCAACAATATTGCCCCTAGAGTTGGCCCTGGGGGAACCCCAATATGGGTGCCCGCTGTTGACGTCACCTAGGACTATAGTGGGTAGGTTTGTTGGGGAAAAGACGTTTTGGAGGTTGTTTGTGCGAAATTGCTTGTTGGGAGAGATGTATGTGGATATTAGTGCTAATTTTGTTTTGGAATTTATCAGAATGGCAACAGCTTCAAACTCTGGAATCAGTTGGTGTTGCGTGTGGAAGATAGAATTATAAACCAGTATCGCTGTGCCTCCGAATGCATTAGTATTGTGGCTGCAGAAAAGTGTAAAGTTTACAGGAGTAGGTAGAGATTCTGTGTGAGATATATGGGTTTCGTGTAGACCAATTGTAGGTGGGTTATATTGTTTGAGGAGTATTTGAAGTTCTTCGTAATTATTATTGTAGCCTCTTATGTTCCATTAAATTATTTTAAGCATTAATCTAGGTTAGTATGGGTGATGGTATTTCAATTAATTTCCATATCGCATGAGTCGTTAGAAGCATTCTCAGGCGTAGTTTAGTTTTTTGGTTAGTACCTCGACTATCAGATACCCGTTACTCAGCTAAAAGGACCAAAGGGAAATGGAGATATGGAAGCAGCAAAGCGAGATTGAAATGCGCCACCTACCGACGGTAGACAGATTTAAGCGTTGTGGGCGTTACAGTGGGCGTGGCAAAGTTTTTTCTGATGAATCGATAGGTATTGACGAGACCAATACATTTCAGTTAAAATTTTGTATCTAGCATGAAAATTGTGGGCGCCACAGGCTTGGGCGGATTGTGGGCGTTAGAGTGGGCGTGGCATATTTGCGTAACAAACTTGCGCTGCGCTCAAGCCTACGGAATCTAAATCTGAAATCCCATATCTCTATCGTTGTTATATTCCGAGATATCCGCGTTCATACTTACGATTTTTTGAAGCTTGTGGGCGGTTTGTGGGCCTTAAAGTGGGCGTGGCAAACTTTTTTTTGGGTCAATTGATAGGTATGGATGAGAACAACGCATTTCAGTTAAAATTTTTATTCTAGCATTAAAACTGTAGGAGCCACAGTTTTGGGCGGTTTGTGGGCGTTAGAGTGGGCGTGGCACTCTACTGAAACCTGCGCTGCGTAAGAAGCTCAGGAATCTGCACGCCAAGTCTCAATAGCCTAGCTCTTATAGTTTCCGAGATCTCAGCGTTCATCCGGACGGACGGACAGACGGACATGGCTAGATCGACTCGGCTAGCCACGTCAATACCTACCGATTGCACTATGGGCAAAAAAACCGTTTTTGGTGCATAAACTCTAGTTTTTAAGATATTGACTTGAAACTTTTTTTGGTGTATTATTTAAACTTAAACAAAATTTTGGTTTTTGTTTTTTTTTTTAATTTGTCCACCGCACAGTGGTTAAAAATACATTTTAAAATAAGTAATTATTATAAATTATAATTTTAATCCTATTTGGTGTTACATTATAGAAAAAAACCGGTAACATATTTGGGATCCATTGTTACATTTGAAGAACACTGAAAAAAAATTCGATCAATTTTTTTTAATAACTCAACAATTTTAACTTACTCTTTTTATTTTTTCCTTGTTTTTTAGTTTTCAATATCGTCTGGTACCTCTTCCTCTAATTCTATTTCAAAAGTGTCACTTACATCATCGTTACAATTTTCTTCATCTGTGTCTTCTGTGCCTGGGGATATGATTGGCGAATCCAAAAGATCTACAACCTCTGCTGGCAGAGGCATCCGGTTGGTTTTTGTTGATCAAAAACTAGATAATAGGGGATCAGACGAATCCATAGCTCTGTGAAAAACATCTGACATATTGTCAGCAGGTCTACATTTTAATTTCTCCTCAGCTATTTTCGAATAAGGGGGGTAAATATCGCAGCCATGTTGTTTACTAATTTGTTTTACATTTATGTATTGCTGCTTAGTAAATCCATTTTCCATAAAAAAAGCGAATGCCTTTTCAGAAGTTATTGGACTCGGAGCCAGCGATTCAGTTCTATCACTTCTTTTAATAATTTCATTTTCTGTTGATTTTCTGCCGGAAATGTTAGCAGCGTGTAGTAACAAAGGAGTTGAATTTTCATTTTCTACCGCAAGTTCAGATGCCAACTTTATTTTGAGTCGTTTACCAGCAGCTTCATATGACAATTTTGGACGACCACCTTTCTTCTGTGGGGATTCATTTCTATCAGAAAGTATAGTCATATTACCGGCTAGCCGCATAGCGTGTTTTTGTCTAAATCGCTTTATGTTTCGGCAGCATCGAGGCAAATGTTTATTTATGTAATTTATAAAGTTAGTAATTTTAGTTAATATTGTTTTTATTATTGTTTCATTTTGATGATCGGCATTCAATTTGTCGAATATGTAAGTCTCCAATGCTTCTCGCGAGCGTTTGTTGCTTTCCCAAACTGCAAGAAGAGCCCCGTGACCAAACACATATGTCTCTACATAAACGCAAGTTTAGCGAAAAGGAGCAAAAATGAGCAAAAACGGTTAGTTGTATGACAATAAGGACACTTTTGTAATCAATTTCTCGTTCTTACTCTTTTGCAAGTCTGTGCTATTAATAAGTTATACTCCACAAAACACAAACACAATTGTTAGTTCAAATCTATGAAGATACACATATAAAACAGTTCACAGGTGGACAACAAGACACATAAAATCAAATGTTTAAGCTAATTTGCATTAATAAATACCTTTGCAAGGAATTTCCATTTTCATATTTATTAAACTTTTTTTCACTGAAAACAACAAGCACGTAAAGTTTGCCAATTTTTCGCGCCAATTTAACGACATAGCAAAGCCTCTCGAACAGCTGACTTTGTTGGAGTGGCAACACTACAGAGTTGCCACCAAAAATTTTTGGAGGGCGGTTTTTTTGAAATGAAAATGTCTAGATTCGATTAGTATGGGCCATTCATAAAAATTAATTAAGAAAATAAATAGGTTTATGCACCAAAATCGGGTTTTTTACCCATAGTGGATTGGAAAAAATTTTAACTGAAATGTATTTGTCTCGTCAATACCTATCGATTGATCCAAAAAATATTTGCCACGCCCACTCTAACGCCACAAGCCGCCTAAGCCTGTGGCGCCCACAATTTTCATGCTAGATAGAACATTTAACTGAAATGTATTACACTGGTCGGCATATGTATTTTGACAAAACGAAAGTTATATAAACTCATAATTTGAATTTACTTCTTGTAAACTTTTGGCATCAATGGAAAGGTAATTTAAATGCTGTTTGAATGATATAATAATTTTCTTAACCCATTCAGTATTTATTGAAAAGAACGAATTTGTGTAAATCTACCTTTACATTTTTTTTAAACTGTTTTCCTCGACTTGAAAACTTAAATTTTTTAATGCAAACAAAAATAATAGTAAATGCAAAAAGAATTTTTCAAAAATCGTTTTGCTTATATTTTTTATGATTTTGTTCATTACTACGAGGAGGTGGTTTGCTAGATGTGTTGTGGCACGGCCTGGGCACCTCAGAGGAACAGAGTAGGCCCTAGCGCCCTTCTTTGCGGGACTCCAGCTTTGATAATGTAGTCGTCGGATGTTGTTGTGTCCCATTGAAGAGCTTACAAATAACCTCAATGGCAGAGTTTGGAAGTTCAATTAACATTATTGGGGTTATTTGGTCACGTCCAGGGGCCTTTTTCGGTTTCAGTTCCTCAATCACTTTCGCGATCTCCTTTGGCTGAAACAATGGTGGTAAGGAAATAGATTAATTAATAGAAAAATGAACCAGTGGCAGGGTTCGGCTGGAAGACGTTTCTGAGATGTAAAGCAAAAGTTTCGGCTCTATCTTTGTCGCTGCGGACCCAGCTGCCAGATGAATTTCTTATCGGAGTGACTGTTTCGATTGGAGAGCTCAGATTTGTTTTGTACTGGTTGGCGAAAGTTTTTTAATGTACTGCAGCTGTGCATTTTCTGTTTCTTGCTTTAAAGCTCGATTTAGTGTGCGAGTGGCTTCCTTAAGACGTTGTTTTGATGACAGCGGCGATCTGTTGGCTTGCCAGGCACGTCGCAGGTGCCTCTTTTCTAGGACTAGCCGTTCAATTTGCAGATTAGTTTTGAAGTGGTTGGTTTGCACGTCCCTGCCTTGTGGTGTTGAGATAGTGGCTGCCTCCACGAATACTTCTTCAAGAGCATCGGTAGAGCAGTCGATGTCCGCTTCGTGAGCTTACATACTTTTTATATTTTACCCAGTTGGTTCTGTGCGACATCAGCCTGAGGGGGTGACCATCATAGTTTCCAGAGTGCTTTGCGACTGTACTTGGATCTGCTGAGCGGATCCTAGATTAGACTCGAGTGGGTTTTCCGTCCCCGATCGAAGGGCATCGGCGGATGAGAAGCCCTTCTGGGTATTTAGTTGACCAAATGAGGATCTTGCAGCCGTGCCGAAAAATACTTCCGGGAGCAGGGGAGCAGCTCATAGTGGATGATTCCCTGCCAATCCCACCAAACACACAGAAGAACTTTCCTGGCCGTCAATCCAGGCTTGCCCACCGTCTCGGCCGCTTCACCGCATTTCGACCACCACCGTTTGCGCCTTACGTTGTCGTAAGTGCCCCACTTTTCATCGCCAGTTACCGTACGCTTCAAAAACGTGTCGATTTTGTTGCGATATAGAAGCGATTCGCACGCGTCGATACGTTCAAAGATGTTTGTCATGTCAATGCCGGTTTCTTTCGACCAATTCAGTGATTTTATCGAAATTTTCGACGACAGGCCTTCCGGAGCGTGGCGCATCATTGACCACCTCTACATCAGAACGAAAACGTTGAAACCATCTGTATCGGCTCCATAAACTGCACAAATTTTATTGGCGGCTTGAGATGCATTTTTCCCTATATCGTAGTAGTACTGTAAAATATGCCGCATTTTATCAATAAATCAAACACATGCTAGCGCGTGAAATGAGCTTTTCAAAAAGGTATAGCATGACCCGATATGACGAAAAAAACTAGAACTACGCGCTTGCAGTGGCAACTAGCGAGAATACCGCAAGACTTTTTTGACAACCTAATAAAAAAAAGAGGAAGAACGCTATAGTCGAGTACCTCGACTATCAGATACCCGTCACTCAGCTAAAGGGACCAAAGGAAAGTGGAGATATGCAAACAGCAAATGCGCCACCTACCGGCGGTACACAGATTTAAGCGTTGTGGGCGTTAGAGTGGGCGTGGCAAAGTTTTTTTTTAATCAATCGATAGGTATTGACGAGACCAATACATTTCAGTTAAAATTTTTTATCTAGCACGAAAATTGTGGGCGCCACAGGCTTGGGCGGTCTGTGGGCGTTAGAGTGGGCGTGGCAAACTTTTTTTTAAATCAATCGATAGGTATTGACAAGACCAATACATTTCTGTTAAAATTTTTTATCTAGCATAAAAATTGTGGGCGCCACAGATTTGGGCGGTTTGTGGGCGTTAGAGTGGGCGTGGCATATTCGCGTAGCAAACCTGCGCTGCGCTCAAGCCTACGGAGTCTAAATCTGAAATCCCGTTTCTCTATCTTTGATATTTTCCGAGATATCCGCGTTCATATTTACGATTTTTTGAAGCTTGTGGGCGGTTTGTGGGCGTTCAAGTGGGCGTGGCAAATTTTTTTTTAGGTCAATCGGTAGGTATTGATGAGAACAATACATTTCAGTTAAAATTTTTGTTCTACCATCAAAACTGTAGGAGCCACAGCTTTGGGCGGTTTGTGGGCGTTAGAGTGAGTAGTAGGGAAAGACGGGTTCTGGGACAATTAGCATATTAATGGCCCCCGGCCCCCCCCTCCCCCCTCATTAACGTATGCGGGTTCTGGGACAATTAGCATAATCCAATAAATTAACTGATTTTAATGGGCTTTGAAGTCATAAAAATGTCGCGATCATGTCTATAAAGAGTATACTTAATTGCCCCCATCGCCCCCACATCCCCATGTGACAATATTGATCATGTATCCTTCCCCTCATTATGTGCAATTAATAGTCAGGTGAGAAAGGTGCACGTGAGAAAGGTCGCACAACCATAGTATCCAAAGGTTGTTATCTTACAGGAACATATCCGATCATGTTGGGGAAAGGTGTGATCACGTACCCTTTTGCCTCATTATCACAGGTGTTGCTGTGCACGTGTGAAAGGTCGCACACCCAAAGTATTCAAAGATGGTTGCCTTAGAGGAACATGTCCGATCATGTTGGGGAATAACGTTTCCTATGACTGTAAAATTAATTTAGAAATCAAAAGAACCCCAATAAAATGAATCCCACAAGTTAATAATTCTCAGATGTCGAATATTTTCAAACAAATATTTTTGTTTCCGCCCCCAGAAGGTTTAACTGGTAAATTCTCTAAGATTCTCTCCTTTCCACAAACGGGTCATAAACATATCAAAAAAGGGATTCAAGCAAGAGCTACCCGAACATGCGCACCTGTCTATTACCTGACCGGAATAAAAGGGACACATGCACAAGTCTGAAGGCGCACGCCCATTGACAAAATCATGAGCCTCACGCCAACGACCTCACGGCTAAGTGCGAGCTCTAATACGTTCCCATAATAGGGGTTGAAGTCACGACCGCGCAACAACTCGCAAGTAGCCGACATATCTCAGTCAAGGAAATATTTTCCATTCTCCGTACCTGTAATTTTAACTCGAAATAAAATGTCAGAAGTTTATTTTGTACCATAAAAATACATTTATTCATTTACATTTATTTATTTTGGTATTGCGAACATTTTTTTTTTTTTTTATACATAGAAATTTATTTTCTGCTATGATTCCGGCGATTTGCATAGAAGAAGCAGGCGCACGTTTCCGACGTCATTTCTGGATTATAAAATGTAAAGTGTTCACCATAATTCGTAGTTTTGAGGTCATGACCACCTCGATTCATGATCATAGTTTTTGTGTTTAGAAGGTATTGAAAATGCTGACCAATTATCTCTCCTTTAAATTGTTCAATAAATTGGTCAATTTCCTCATGAAACTTAATTTGATTAATTTTGTTTTCTTGCACATCCTTACACATCTAGTCTCAACTTTAAAATAATGTATAAAAATTATTTTATTGTTTTGAAGCTACTTTTAAAAAATGTCAAAATAATGTATGCATTGTTTAGAGCACAAACCCCGCCCTTAAGGTGTGTTTCACAATAGGGAAACCGGTTTCCTTTAAACCTGTTTAATGACGGACAGCCCATTTCCTCGACATTAATGAGCTGACGACTCCCAAAAAACGTCTGTAGAAATCGTTTCTTTTCCACACCTTTACAAATAATTTGTTTTCCGCTTGTAATTGTCCTTAGATACTTTCGAGTTTGTGGAAAACTATTTTCTCCATCGTTCCAAAAAATTTTGTGATGTGTATTGGTTAACCAAATTGCAGTCTTTCGAGATTTTGTATTTAGCAAAGTAAAATCATATGGTGGTTCTATTAAAAAACTTTTATTCAAGTTTGGATCTTTTTCGAATACAATTCCAATTTCCTTTAGAATAAAATTATTATTATTATCAAAGAAACCTTGAACATCAATCGAAACAGTATCTTTCAAAATTTTTCTAATGTTAAACAACTCGTTGTACTAGTCCGTTTAGTGGGTTATATTCAACTAACGGTCTTGTATGAGGAGACAATAATCTTGGGTATTTTCATGACTTGGTGTCTTTAGTTCTATTGAAATTCTCACATCAATAGGACCAATTTTACTGATTCATTTTGATATGAAAGATCAACCACAATAATAGGGGTCTTCAATTTAAATTCATTTGGGGTCAAAAATGGTTGTGATTCACGATTAACTAGATTGAAATCTTGTATACATTTCATATAGGTGAGCATACTAATTCTTACTAAAATCAACATTCAGATTATCACATGGATATGACTCAGAATTCAAGTGAACTTTCAAGTTTGATAAGTTATTTGTGATAAGTTCTCCATTTAGTGTAAATCCAATTATGGCAAATCTTGGTTTTTTGCGGTTAGCCGACAATTTCACATTCCAGCTGTGTTGACTTCCATACCCCAATTTTGCGTTAACATATGAATCCCAACTCCGGAATGCGATTGGTAGGTTTACACCACTTTTAATAATATCGTACATCTTAATTTTTTGCAAAATCGCTCAGAGTTACATGGGGAATTTTCCAGATTTTATTCGTAATTTCCAACTTAAAAGTTTGTTCATTTCTGGTTTGCTCAAACACATCACCAAGATTCTTAGTTAGCATCAACACTAGTTCATGCTTGCAATTTAACAAAACTTTTTTATAATCCTCAGTCAATCCCAACAAATTTTTTAACGGTACAGAAAAATTTTAATTGGGGATCCCATAGAAATTTCGTCTCCACTGCTCCATCCAGAATTTAATAGGTATTGACTTTGAAGATTATCCAGAGATATACAATTTTTAGGGTAGTAGCCATACCGACATAGACTTGACACGTTGGACTCGTTGTATTTAGTTGTTACCTAGCAGTATTTTGATGGTTACTTTCTTTTTAGTCTTGCTTTTGGATGGTTACTTTTTGTATAGTACCTGTACAGTACTTGATTTTGGATGGTTACTATCTGTATAGTATCTGTAAAGTACTTGGTTTTAGATGATAACTAAATGTTAACAAGTATTATGACTCGCTATAGTCTCTTGTTAAGAACTATCAAAGTACACAAGTTAAAGTTTCTAAGATGTGTTAGCCAAACACACTTGCAGTGAACTATCATTACCTGACCGTCATCAAAGTCACATGCCCAAGACCCAAGGACATTGAATAAAATACTTCCCCTTCATTTGTACCTGGAGTTTTAATTACAGTCAGATACAAAATTTGTAGGATTATTCAATATTTCTTTATATATTTTATTATTGTAAACATATTTCATTAAATTCATAATTAATTATATTTTATGTATATTTGTATATAATTAATTTTCTTACTTCAGCCCTCTGTAAGAAACATGTCGCTTATTAATCTTCGTTCCAAGCGTAGATTTTCGCTTGGTTCCCATAGATAGATGTAAAATAGTTCTCACAATGTAATCTTTCTCAGATGCTGAATTATTTTTAAAGCATTCATTTGTTCCATCCCATAATAATATTGTAACATATTTCGAAGGCATCATTAGCTAGCATAGGAGCGCCTATCAATTTAATTTTTGATTGAAGTTTATGATAGAGGTGTTGGGACCTGGTAATATCGCTTTTTGTTGTCAACTATTTTTCTAGTTCTAGTTTTCTAATTCTATTCTATTTGTATACTTTTTGTATGAGTAAGGCATCATTGTCTAAGATTCTGAATAAGTTTAATAAACTCTTTAATTACAATACTGATTAGCTGGTTACTATATATTTAGTAGATGTATACAAGTTGTTTAGTATCTGGTTTGATATGTTTAATAGATGTATACAAGTTGTTTACTAGATGTATACAAGTTGTTTACTAGATGTTTAGTATCTGGCTACTATATATTTAGTAGATGTATACAAGTTGTTTAGTATCTGGTTACTATATATTTAATAGATGTATACAAGTTGTTTTAGATGTATACAAGTTGTTTACTAGCTATTTAGTATCTGGTTACTATATATTTAGTAGATGTATACAAGTTGTTTAGTATCTGGTTTGATATGTTTAATAGATGTATACAAGTTGTTTACTAGATGTATACAAGTTGTTTACTAGATGTATACAAGTTGTTTACTAGATGTTTAGTATCTGGCTACTATATATTTAGTAGATGTATACAAGTTGTTTAGTATCTGGTTACTATATATTTAGTAGATGTATACAAGTTGTTTAGTATCTGGTTTCTATATGTTTAATAGATGTATACAAGTTGTTTACTAGATGTATACAAGTTGTTTACTAGCTATTTAGTATCTGGTTACTATATATTTAGTAGATGTATACAAGTTGTTTAGTTCTGGTTACAATATATTTAGTAGATGTATGCAAGTTGTTTAGTATCTATGTTTAGTAGATGTATATAAGTTGGTTACTAGATGTATACAAGTTGTTTACTAGCTGTTTAGTATCTGGTTTCTATATGATTAGTAGATGTATACAAGGTGTTTAATAGATGTATACAAGTTGCTTACTAACTGTTTAGTAACTGGTTTATATATCTTTAATATCTGTTTACTTTAGCTGGTTACTAGTTGTTATTAACGTCTACGAGCTTTTATAGTCTTTTGTTAAGAATGATCAAAAATTCTTGATCACTAGACGACTTTCGATGTGAAGTAAAAACTTACACTCTGATTTTCAGTGTGTTTGCTATGTACGTAAGAAAGAATGCAAAGCCAAAATAGCTCAAGATTGATATATAAATCTTAGAGGAATATGTCCGATTATGTTGGGGGGAAGATGTATCCTGTGATTGTAAAACTAATTAAGATATAACTTGTTCACAAGTTGTCTAAAAGCTGTGTAGAAGCTGCTTTGATAAACAATTTTGATTCATAATTACAGATATTAAGAATATATAATAATATCATCCACTTTAACTAGTATATTGTTAAAATAAAACATTTCCATTTTTCATATTCTTTCATCTTATGTAGGTATAATAAATGTAATCTTAACTACGATAGCTAGCCTTACATCCCATAACTATAGTTATTAGCTACAATAAAATGTCTAGAAAGAACAAAATATATGAATGTCCAAAAACCATTTAAAACTAACTATAATTGGGAAAGTAATTGAAATCGCTCCGGCGTAATACAGTAAAAAACAAAAAACACTGTGATTATCCCATTTTCTATCACCATAACAAATATGTATACCCACACCTAAATGACCAATTATATCCTTTGTCCAAAAATGTCTGTGACTTTCACTTATAAATTTGTCACCGATAATTTAAATCCCATTAAGCAAACCACCCATTGCTAACCGTACCATAACCCCAGAGTCAAGTTGGTTACCTACAATAAACATAGGTGGTGGTGTAAAGGATTGCTAAAATGCCTCGACGCAGGCGCAAATGTCATAAAAAATGATCATAAAAATATAATTAGGAAAGTATTTTTTATTTGCGAACCATTTATAACTGTTACCAACAACACAAATAGTTATGTTACAAAGGATTTGCTTCAATGCCTCGACGCAGGCGCAAAGGTCAAGGTATTGGAAAAAAATTCATGGAATATTATCCCTTCATAAAAGAGGTCATATAATATATAATTAGGAAAGTATTTTTTATTTGCGAACAATTTATAAATGTTACCAACAACACAAATAGTTGTTACAAAGGATTGCTAAAATACCTTGATGCAGGCGCAAAGGTCAAGGTATTGGAAAAAAATTCATGGAATATTATCCCTTCATAAAAGAGGTCATAAAATATATAATTAAGAAAGTATTTTTTATTTGCGAACAATTTATAAATGTTACCAACAACACAAATAGTTGTTACAAAGGATTGCTAAAATACATTGATGCAGGCGCAAAGGTCAAGGTAATGGAAAAAATTCATGGAATATTATCCCTTGACCAAAAACGAAAGTTTCTTCTATTTGGATAATAAAAAAATATATATTAATTCAATACTTTGATTTTTCCATCAAAATGCTTGATAAATCTAGTTGTTTGATATTCTCTAACTAATTGAGTAATATGTTTTCATGTGCCTATTTAATTTACCAAAAAACAGTATTAGTCTTCTCTCATAAAATCCCTCTAATTCCCCACCGGTGAAATATATGTTCCTCATATTTAATAATGATGGTTTGTCATAGATGGGTACTTGTAATTCATATTTAAGATACTTACATCCTTCTCTAACTAATATCCTTTTATCCATCATGTAAACAGGTTTAGAATTGTATTGCGTGCTTCAACCCCTAGCCACACCCACCACTGTAACAGATTTCACTTTTCCAATGGCTGCCCCAGCTACCTAAACTGTACATTTCTTTTGATTTTCTCTTTTCCTTTCTAAGCAATGTACACAATTTTTAAACTGGTTCTGACCTCCCTCTTTAATGGCATCCTCTACTTTATTTTCGTTATATTTCTGATCTTTTCCTAACAGTAGGTTGTTAAACTTTTATTATTTTATGGGATTATTGAGCACCCGAAATCCCTGATATTAAGTCATAACATGTAACTAGCAGAATATAGTAAAAGACATTAGACTCTAAAAAGACCAGATTTACCTACAATTCAATTTACCATCTACAATCCCTGGAGAAGAGCTTAGTATTTGCAGTTTAATTTTCAAATTTATTGATTTCACAGATTCCCGCTGGTAAATACCAATTTTTAACAAATGGCTGCCAACTCCATACCATTCAGACACTGGTTTACAACCTCATAGAACTGACTCTCAAGGTATCTGTAATGCACAATATATTTCTGTCTCTTTTCTTCTAATCAATATTAAAAAATTTCATAAACTGGTTTTGGAGTTCATTTTATTCTTAGAATTAAATTATTAAAAATTATTAAGCCAACAGAGATAATAATGATTTTGTGATAGTATCCCGTTAATAATACATACATAATTCTTATTTGTATATTTTCAAATTTTTTTATTTTAGAAAATTATTCATTAATCACATTCAAATAATATTCATAATATATCTTACAATTTTTTAAATTTATCAATAATGTTTCCCAATTATTAATATTAAATGACATTGCATCATATCTATTTTTAAGATTAAATATTAAGAATAAAAATTCTTTTCCACTCCTCATACTTAATGATGACCATTATAAAATCATAATTATCAACAACTAATATATTAAATACAATTAAATGTACGCGTACTCATATAACAACAGTTCCCAATATCGATATATGCTGGCCTACAATCTTACTTTGCCTTTGATTTCCGGTTTCTTATGTATTCTTCTTCTCACTTTGACACAGTATGGAATGGTTTTACTTAAGCCAATCGCATAGGATGGTGGTTTGATTCTTGGGGGGAGGGGGTTTGATCCTTGGATATAAAGTACCTGCTCGATTCTACGTTCTGTCTTTTCCTGGTTGATGAGATTACAAAACCTAAAACAGTACAAAATTTGAATCGAAGGACATAAGATGACTGAAATCAACAAGCAAATCAACCACTGTGATTTTAAAATAAATGAAGATTTGTTGGTTGAGATAGGAATCTTCAAGGAAATTTTAAAGGTTTCCAAAGAGTCGCGGCGAGAATTCGGTAGTATCTATTATGATACTATAGAAGAGTTGGACATCCTGAAATGGCGCTTGGTGGATTTACAGAGCGAAAACAATAACGATTCCCATCTCTTTGATATTGAGAACGTGGAAAATCGAATCACCGAGCTGATGATGGAGACAACCAAGTTTCAACAGCAAATTGATCTTCACGATGCGGAAATCGAAAATAATCCGCTGTCACGACTGCTCCTGGAAGTTAAGGAGATGATTTTTCGTATAAGGGATTCAATATCAGACTTAGAGTATCTTAAATTTAATGGTGAGGCAGAGCAATGTGAGTTGGACAGCGCTATGTCTCGCGAGGACGACCCCATCTTAATATTTAATCTTAAAAATAGATATGATGCAATGTCATTTAATATTAATAATTGGGAAACATTATTGATAAATTTAAAAAATTGTAAGATATATTATGAATATTATTTGAATGTGATTAATGAATAATTTTCTAAAATAAAAAAATTTGAAAATATACAAATAAGAATTATGTATGTATTATTAACGGGATACTATCACAAAATCATTATTATCTCTGTTGGCTTAATAATTTTTAATAATTTAATTCTAAGAATAAAATGAACTCCAAAACCAGTTTATGAAATTTTTTAATATTGATTAGAAGAAAAGAGACAGAAATATATTGTGCATTACAGATACCTTGAGAGTCAGTTCTATGAGGTTGTAAACCAGTGTCTGAATGGTATGGAGTTGGCAGCCATTTGTTAAAAATTGGTATTTACCAGCGGGAATCTGTGAAATCAATAAATTTGAAAATTAAACTGCAAATACTAAGCTCTTCTCCAGGGATTGTAGATGGTAAATTGAATTGTAGGTAAATCTGGTCTTTTTAGAGTCTAATGTCTTTTACTATATTCTGCTAGTTACATGTTATGACTTAATATCAGGGATTTCGGGTGCTCAATAATCCCATAAAATAATAAAAGTTTAACAACCTACTGTTAGGAAAAGATCAGAAATATAACGAAAATAAAGTAGAGGATGCCATTAAAGAGGGAGGTCAGAACCAGTTTAAAAATTGTGTACATTGCTTAGAAAGGAAAAGAGAAAATCAAAAGAAATGTACAGTTTAGGTAGCTGGGGCAGCCATTGGAAAAGTGAAATCTGTTACAGTGGTGGGTGTGGCTAGGGGTTGAAGCACGCAATACAATTCTAAACCTGTTTACATGATGGATAAAAGGATATTAGTTAGAGAAGGATGTAAGTATCTTAAATATGAATTACAAGTACCCATCTATGACAAACCATCATTATTAAATATGAGGAACATATATTTCACCGGTGGGGAATTAGAGGGATTTTATGAGAGAAGACTAATACTGTTTTTTGGTAAATTAAATAGGCACATGAAAACATATTACTCAATTAGTTAGAGAATATCAAACAACTAGATTTATCAAGCATTTTGATGGAAAAATCAAAGTATTGAATTAATATATATTTTTTTATTATCCAAATAGAAGAAACTTTCGTTTTTGGTCAAGGGATAATATTCCATGAATTTTTTCCATTACCTTGACCTTTGCGCCTGCATCAATGTATTTTAGCAATCCTTTGTAACAACTATTTGTGTTGTTGGTAACATTTATAAATTGTTCGCAAATAAAAAATACTTTCTTAATTATATATTTTATGACCTCTTTTATGAAGGGATAATATTCCATGAATTTTTTTCCAATACCTTGACCTTTGCGCCTGCATCAAGGTATTTTAGCAATCCTTTGTAACAACTATTTGTGTTGTTGGTAACATTTATAAATTGTTCGCAAATAAAAAATACTTTCCTAATTATATATTATATGACCTCTTTTATGAAGGGATAATATTCCATGAATTTTTTTCCAATACCTTGACCTTTGCGCCTGCGTCGAGGCATTGAAGCAAATCCTTTGTAACATAACTATTTGTGTTGTTGGTAACAGTTATAAATGGTTCGCAAATAAAAAATACTTTCCTAATTATATTTTTATGATCATTTTTTATGACATTTGCGCCTGCGTCGAGGCATTTTAGCAATCCTTTACACCACCACCTATGTTTATTGTAGGTAACCAACTTGACTCTGGGGTTATGGTACGGTTAGCAATGGGTGGTTTGCTTAATGGGATTTAAATTATCGGTGACAAATTTATAAGTGAAAGTCACAGACATTTTTGGACAAAGGATATAATTGGTCATTTAGGTGTGGGTATACATATTTGTTATGGTGATAGAAAATGGGATAATCACAGTGTTTTTTGTTTTTTACTGTATTACGCCGGAGCGATTTCAATTACTTTCCCAATTATAGTTAGTTTTAAATGGTTTTTGGACATTCATATATTTTGTTCTTTCTAGACATTTTATTGTAGCTAATAACTATAGTTATGGGATGTAAGGCTAGCTATCGTAGTTAAGATTACATTTATTATACCTACATAAGATGAAAGAATATGAAAAATGGAAATGTTTTATTTTAACAATATACTAGTTAAAGTGGATGATATTATTATATATTCTTAATATCTGTAATTATGAATCAAAATTGTTTATCAAAGCAGCTTCTACACAGCTTTTAGACAACTTGTGAACAAGTTATATCTTAATTAGTTTTACAATCACAGGATACATCTTCCCCCCAACATAATCGGACATATTCCTCTAAGATTTATATATCAATCTTGAGCTATTTTGGCTTTGCATTCTTTCTTACGTACATAGCAAACACACTGAAAATCAGAGTGTAAGTTTTTACTTCACATCGAAAGTCGTCTAGTGATCAAGAATTTTTGATCATTCTTAACAAAAGACTATAAAAGCTCGTAGACGTTAATAACAACTAGTAACCAGCTAAAGTAAACAGATATTAAAGATATATAAACCAGTTACTAAACAGTTAGTAAGCAACTTGTATACATCTATTAAACACCTTGTATACATCTACTAATCATATAGAAACCAGATACTAAACAGCTAGTAAACAACTTGTATACATCTAGTAACCAACTTATATACATCTACTAAACATAGATACTAAACAACTTGCATACATCTACTAAATATATTGTAACCAGAACTAAACAACTTGTATACATCTACTAAATATATAGTAACCAGATACTAAATAGCTAGTAAACAACTTGTATACATCTAGTAAACAACTTGTATACATCTATTAAACATATAGAAACCAGATACTAAACAACTTGTATACATCTACTAAATATATAGTAACCAGATACTAAACAACTTGTATACATCTACTAAATATATAGTAGCCAGATACTAAACATCTAGTAAACAACTTGTATACATCTAGTAAACAACTTGTATACATCTAGTAAACAACTTGTATACATCTATTAAACATATCAAACCAGATACTAAACAACTTGTATACATCTACTAAATATATAGTAACCAGATACTAAATAGCTAGTAAACAACTTGTATACATCTAAAACAACTTGTATACATCTATTAAATATATAGTAACCAGATACTAAACAACTTGTATACATCTACTAAATATATAGTAGCCAGATACTAAACATCTAGTAAACAACTTGTATACATCTAGTAAACAACTTGTATACATCTATTAAACATATCAAACCAGATACTAAACAACTTGTATACATCTACTAAATATATAGTAACCAGCTAATCAGTATTGTAATTAAAGAGTTTATTAAACTTATTCAGAATCTTAGACAATGATGCCTTACTCATACAAAAAGTATACAAATAGAATAGAATTAGAAAACTAGAACTAGAAAAATAGTTGACAACAAAAAGCGATATTACCAGGTCCCAACACCTCTATCATAAACTTCAATCAAAAATTAAATTGATAGGCGCTCCTATGCTAGCTAATGATGCCTTCGAAATATGTTACAATATTATTATGGGATGGAACAAATGAATGCTTTAAAAATAATTCAGCATCTGAGAAAGATTACATTGTGAGAACTATTTTACATCTATCTATGGGAACCAAGCGAAAATCTACGCTTGGAACGAAGATTAATAAGCGACATGTTTCTTACAGAGGGCTGAAGTAAGAAAATTAATTATATACAAATATACATAAAATATAATTAATTATGAATTTAATGAAATATGTTTACAATAATAAAATATATAAAGAAATATTGAATAATCCTACAAATTTTGTATCTGACTGTAATTAAAACTCCAGGTACAAATGAAGGGGAAGTATTTTATTCAATGTCCTTGGGTCTTGGGCATGTGACTTTGATGACGGTCAGGTAATGATAGTTCACTGCAAGTGTGTTTGGCTAACACATCTTAGAAACTTTAACTTGTGTACTTTGATAGTTCTTAACAAGAGACTATAGCGAGTCATAATACTTGTTAACATTTAGTTATCATCTAAAACCAAGTACTTTACAGATACTATACAGATAGTAACCATCCAAAATCAAGTACTGTACAGGTACTATACAAAAAGTAACCATCCAAAAGCAAGACTAAAAAGAAAGTAACCATCAAAATACTGCTAGGTAACAACTAAATACAACGAGTCCAACGTGTCAAGTCTATGTCGGTATGGCTACTACCCTAAAAATTGTATATCTCTGGATAATCTTCAAAGTCAATACCTATTAAATTCTGGATGGAGCAGTGGAGACGAAATTTCTATGGGATCCCCAATTAAAATTTTTCTGTACCGTTAAAAAATTTGTTGGGATTGACTGAGGATTATAAAAAAGTTTTGTTAAATTGCAAGCATGAACTAGTGTTGATGCTAACTAAGAATCTTGGTGATGTGTTTGAGCAAACCAGAAATGAACAAACTTTTAAGTTGGAAATTACGAATAAAATCTGGAAAATTCCCCATGTAACTCTGAGCGATTTTGCAAAAAATTAAGATGTACGATATTATTAAAAGTGGTGTAAACCTACCAATCGCATTCCGGAGTTGGGATTCATATGTTAACGCAAAATTGGGGTATGGAAGTCAACACAGCTGGAATGTGAAATTGTCGGCTAACCGCAAAAAACCAAGATTTGCCATAATTGGATTTACACTAAATGGAGAACTTATCACAAATAACTTATCAAACTTGAAAGTTCACTTGAATTCTGAGTCATATCCATGTGATAATCTGAATGTTGATTTTAGTAAGAATTAGTATGCTCACCTATATGAAATGTATACAAGATTTCAATCTAGTTAATCGTGAATCACAACCATTTTTGACCCCAAATGAATTTAAATTGAAGACCCCTATTATTGTGGTTGATCTTTCATATCAAAATGAATCAGTAAAATTGGTCCTATTGATGTGAGAATTTCAATAGAACTAAAGACACCAAGTCATGAAAATACCCAAGATTATTGTCTCCTCATACAAGACCGTTAGTTGAATATAACCCACTAAACGGACTAGTACAACGAGTTGTTTAACATTAGAAAAATTTTGAAAGATACTGTTTCGATTGATGTTCAAGGTTTCTTTGATAATAATAATAATTTTATTCTAAAGGAAATTGGAATTGTATTCGAAAAAGATCCAAACTTGAATAAAAGTTTTTTAATAGAACCACCATATGATTTTACTTTGCTAAATACAAAATCTCGAAAGACTGCAATTTGGTTAACCAATACACATCACAAAATTTTTTGGAACGATGGAGAAAATAGTTTTCCACAAACTCGAAAGTATCTAAGGACAATTACAAGCGGAAAACAAATTATTTGTAAAGGTGTGGAAAAGAAACGATTTCTACAGACGTTTTTTGGGAGTCGTCAGCTCATTAATGTCGAGGAAATGGGCTGTCCGTCATTAAACAGGTTTAAAGGAAACCGGTTTCCCTATTGTGAAACACACCTTAAGGGCGGGGTTTGTGCTCTAAACAATGCATACATTATTTTGACATTTTTTAAAAGTAGCTTCAAAACAATAAAATAATTTTTATACATTATTTTAAAGTTGAGACTAGATGTGTAAGGATGTGCAAGAAAACAAAATTAATCAAATTAAGTTTCATGAGGAAATTGACCAATTTATTGAACAATTTAAAGGAGAGATAATTGGTCAGCATTTTCAATACCTTCTAAACACAAAAACTATGATCATGAATCGAGGTGGTCATGACCTCAAAACTACGAATTATGGTGAACACTTTACATTTTATAATCCAGAAATGACGTCGGAAACGTGCGCCTGCTTCTTCTATGCAAATCGCCGGAATCATAGCAGAAAATAAATTTCTATGTATAAAAAAAAAAAAAATGTTCGCAATACCAAAATAAATAAATGTAAATGAATAAATGTATTTTTATGGTACAAAATAAACTTCTGACATTTTATTTCGAGTTAAAATTACAGGTACGGAGAATGGAAAATATTTCCTTGACTGAGATATGTCGGCTACTTGCGAGTTGTTGCGCGGTCGTGACTTCAACCCCTATTATGGGAACGTATTAGAGCTCGCACTTAGCCGTGAGGTCGTTGGCGTGAGGCTCATGATTTTGTCAATGGGCGTGCGCCTTCAGACTTGTGCATGTGTCCCTTTTATTCCGGTCAGGTAATAGACAGGTGCGCATGTTCGGGTAGCTCTTGCTTGAATCCCTTTTTTGATATGTTTATGACCCGTTTGTGGAAAGGAGAGAATCTTAGAGAATTTACCAGTTAAACCTTCTGGGGGCGGAAACAAAAATATTTGTTTGAAAATATTCGACATCTGAGAATTATTAACTTGTGGGATTCATTTTATTGGGGTTCTTTTGATTTCTAAATTAATTTTACAGTCATAGGAAACGTTATTCCCCAACATGATCGGACATGTTCCTCTAAGGCAACCATCTTTAGATGTTTTGGGTTTGCGACCTTTCTCACGTGCACAGCAACACCTGCTGAATATTAATTGCTAATAATGAGGAAAAGAATACATGATCAATATTGTCACATGGGGATGTGGGGAAAGTGTGCGACCTTTCTCCCGTGTAAAGCAACACCTGCTGAATATTAATTGTTGATAATGAGGCAAAAAGGTCACGTGATCAGTATTGTCACATGGTGGTGTGGGGTTGGGGGCAATTAAGTATACTCTTTATAGACATGATCGTGACATTTTTATGAGTTCAAAGTCCATTAAAATCACTTAATTTATTGGATTATCCTAATTGTCCCAGAACCCGCATACGTTAATGAAGAGGCGGGGGTCATTAATATGTTAATCAGTGAGAGGCGGGGTCATTAATATGCTAATTAGTAAGGGGGCGGGGGCCATTAATATGCAAATTGTCCCAGAACCCGTCTTTCCCAACTACTAGAGTGGGCGTGGCACTCTTCTGAAACAAACCTGCGCTGCGCAGGAATCTCAGGAATCTGCATGCCTAATCCCAGTGTTGTAGCTCTTATAGTTTCCGAGATCTCAGCGTTCATACGGACAGACGGACAGACGGACGGACGGACAGACGGACAGACGGACATGGCTAGATCAACTCGGCTAGTGATCCTGATCAAGAATATATATACTTTATGGGGTCGGAAACGCTTCCTTCTGCCTGTTACATACTTTCCGAAGAATCTAGTATACCCTTTTACTCTACGAGTAACGGGTATAACAAGAAAGAACGCTATAGTCGAGTGCCTCGACTATCAGATACCCGTTACTCAGCTAAAGGGACCAAAGGGAAATGGAAATAAGCAAGCAGCAAAGCAAGACTGAAATGCGCCACCTACCGGCGGTAGACAGATTTAAGCGTTATGGGCGTTAGAGTGGGCGTGGCAAATTTTTTTTTTGGTTCAATCGATAGGTATTGACGAGTCCAATACATTTCAGTTAAAATTTTTTATTTAGCATGAAAATTGTGGGCGTCATAGGTTTTGGCGGTTTGTGGGCGTAAGAGCGGGCGTGGCATATTCTCGTTACAAACTTGCGCTGCGCTCAAGACTACGGAATATAAATCTGAAATCCCATTTCTCTATCTTTGATATTTTCCGGGATATCCGCGTTCATATTTACGATTTTTTGAAGTTTGTGGGCGGCTTGTGGTCGTTAAAGTGGGCGTGGCAAACTTTTTTTGGGTCAATCGATAGGTATTGAAGAGAACAATACATTTCAGTTAAAATTTTTATTCTAGCATGAAAACTGTAGGAGCCACAGTTTTGGGCGGTTTGTGGGCGTTAGAGTGGAATGTATTGGTCTTGTCAATACCTATCGATTGATCCAAGAAAAACTTTGCCACGCCCGCTCTAACGCCCACAACGCTTAAATCTGTCTACCGCCGGTAGGTGGCGCATTTCAATCGCGCTCTGCTGCTTGCATATCTCCATTTTCCTTTGGTCCCTTTAGCTGAGTAACGGGTATCTGATAGTCGAGGTACTCGACTATAGCGTTCTTCCTTGTTTTTCATTGGCTTGTTTGAATTAGATGTGGACTCTTATTTTTTAGAGGATGTCTCGAGGGTAAATGCATAATGCGCGTATGCATGTGTGGGCGTGTGGACAAGTACGTATAGCTATGTGGTGCTATGGATTTGTCACTATATATATATATATATGTATTTTTGAACACTAGCTGACTCGTTCTTCTTGTATGCTATAAGAACTATAATGTTGGAAAAAGTTATTAGCAATAAAAGTTTTCGCCGCTAGAATAGTTTTCGCCTTTGAATAAAGGCTATATGTAGCCGATACGATCAAGTCCTGCCTGTCTGTCCGTGTGAACGCTGCAATCTCGGAAACTAAAGGAGCTAAGCTTTTAGATTAAGATTCCATGGCTTCGTACGTAGCGCCAGTTTGTTATGCGAATGTGCTACGCCAACTTTAACGCCCACTTAAACGCCTACAAACCGCCCAAAACAGCGTTTCCTGCTGTTTTAATGCTAGAATTCAAATTATAATATAAGGGAATTGTAGGGTAAGGTGACGAGTAGGGTAAGGTAACGAACTCGAGAAATCTCACATGTGACGTCACGTCAAAATTTCCTTATAATTGTACTCGATTTTCCCTATCGTGCCGACAATGTATTTACAATAATGTTATAAAGAATTCCCGTAATGTGTTTGTAAGATAATTTTCACTAAATAGGTGGAACAAAATATAAAAAACCTATTTAGTTTCAGCAGTGCTAGATCAAAGATTTGTGAAAAACAAAACAAGATCTTTATCAACACTTCTTGGTACTTTGTGTTTTATTCTTTTGCGCCTTATGAAAATGGCACCATCTTATTTTCAACAGTACCTTGTAGGGGTTCGTGACCAACTTTATGTAGGGTATGAAGATTTGATTTATTCGGTTTTTGTTTGTTGACATGTTATCGTTATTTGTGTCTTTTCTATAGCCGATAACTACAAAAACAATAATTTTTTGTGATTTTTGCGAACTCAGAATTGAACACCTTTATTTTGTTCAATATAAACCCATAACTTAATATACTTTTTTTATATTTACATTTGAATTTGCATTCCATTATTGTAAGCTTTCAACTTTTCTTGAAGAAAACATAAGCAATTTTCACATCTGCATAGAGTTTTAGTGTTTATTTATCAGTTCGTCACCTTACCCCGCAATAATTTTTGTAAGAGTGACATTCAAACAACGAATCGTTCGTCACTAAACCCTTCACATCCCCAATAATTGTAATCCCTATCAATTGACTCACAAACCGCCCAAATCGTCCGTATGAATGGTGATATATCGGAAACTATAAAGCTAAAACTTTGCGATAAAGCATGTTGATTCTAGCGCAGTGCAAGAGTATGTGATGTCCTGACGACCTTTAAGCTGCAAAAGTATAGAAACTTGCCGAGGCTAGCTTCCTTTCCTATTTTTTACAATTTTGTTTAGTAAATAATTTAAAGAATACTTAAGCAAAAAATCATTCCGACCGAGCCGTAAGAACCAAAAATATAGCATATTATAGCTACCTACCTAAGGCTACCAAGGAAGCAAATTTTAATCTTAAATAGCGTTTATATAAATATCATGTTTTCCTGAAAAAGTATTGCGATGGAAACGATTCCTGTAAACACTATAAGTCCGATCTCACTTATTTTTTTACTACTTAAGAAAAAGGAATGATTTTTTTACTTTTTATACCCGTTACTCGTAGAGTAAAACGGTATACTAGATTCGTCGGAAAGTATGTAACAGGCAGAAGAAAGCGTTTCCGACCCCATAAAGTATATATATTCTTGATCAGGATCACTAGCCGAGTCGATCTAGCCATGTCAGTCTGTCCGTCTGTCCGTATGAACGCTGAGATCTCGGAAACTATAAGAGCTACAATACTGGGCTTAGGCATGCAGATTCCTGAGATTCCTGCGCAGCGCAAGATTGTTTCAGCAGAGTGCCACGCCCACTCTAAGGCCCACAAACCGCCCAAAACTGTGGCTCCTACAGTTTTGATGCTAGAATAAAAATTTTAACTGAAATGTATTGTTCTCATCAATACCTATCGATTGACCCACGCCCACTTTAACGCCCACAAACCGCCCACAAACTTCAAAAAATCGTAAGTATGAACGTGGATATCTCGGAAACCATTAAAGATAGAGAATCGGGACCTCAGATTTAGATTCCGTAGCCTTGTACGCAGCGCAATTTTTCTGCGCGAATATGCCACGCCCACTATAACGCCCACAAACCGCCCAAGCCTGTGGCGCCCACAATTTTCATGCTAGATAAACAATTTTCACTGAAATGTATTGGTCTCGTCAATACCTATCGATTGATCCAAAAAAAAATTTGCCACGCCCACTCTAACGCCCACAACGCTTAAATCTATTTACCGCCGGTAGGTGGCGCATTTCAATCTCGCTTTGCTGCTTGCAGACCTCCATTTCCCTTTGGTCCCTTTATCTGAGTAACGGGTATCTGATAGTCGAGTTACTTGACTATAGCGTTCTCCCTTGTTTGGAATTTGGGTCTCCAAAAATATCGGCTCCACAAGCTTTTGATGGTAGTCTTTCATCGGCTGAAGCAATCATGGGCATGTCACGAGCCAAAGCCACTATTTTCGTTTTCTCCACCTGACGGAAAAAACTTTTATTGCAATTTCATTTATTTTTAAACAAAACAAAACAAAATCGAATTTACACTTTTACAAAATCTTTAAGCATGCAAGCGATATGGGCATACAAGAAGGCGTGATACTCAGATGAAACAAACTTGCGTTGCGCAGGATTCCCTTTAATTTGTTTGCTTGATCCCAAATTACAAGCTTTTACAATTTTCGAGATCACAGTGTTAGCGTGGATAGACGAACATATCTAGATCGAGAAGAAACTGTTCAGGCAGGCTAATAAGAGCCAAAGAATAGAAGTGTCGAGCTGAAATGTTTTTTTATATAATTCAAAGACAGCAATATTTATATACGTTATTTCTATAAATATATATATGTTATACATATTATATATCTAAATATATATATATTATAAATATTGGAACATTGTTCGCTTATCGGCTCTGCCGATACTAACGCCGCTGCCAGCATTTGCGCTTCCAAAACCCACAGCTTAAGTCAGGGTATTTTTAAGTAATAGTTATAATTTTTGCAACTGCAGTTAGAAAATCTGATTAAGTTCGATCAGTGCAAATTGATTTTATGTTACTCCGCTGGGCCATCTTTATGACGAATCAGAGGGACTCCTTCACAGTTAATTTGGAACCGGTTGGTAAACTACATAACTGACCTATCGTTGGACTACAAATAGTGTCTGGGCAACTTCTCTAGTGTGTGAGTCGTATATCCGCAGTAGCAAACAAACAGGAAGACATCCGGACCATCAGGAGGAGTATTTACATCAAGTTAATTTAAGTGAAATTTTAAATAAAATAATTAAAACTTAAACAAAAACTCAACAATTGAAATTTAAACCTATATCATTTTATTTATGTTTACATTATTTTGGTTAGCAGTTAAAATGATTATAAAGATGAAAATTATTTTTAAAACAGACGCTTAAAAATGTTACCTTCTTTTAAAATAAACTAATGACCAATGAGCGAAACCCCCACTCCTTAATATTGAGCAACAACAGATAATAGCCCAAGCAGAAAAGATCCAAGTATCCAACAGCAACAACAAGAATAAGTACTGAAAAAAATCAATTAAATCAGAATCGAAACATTTTTAATCAACAACAAAGGGAAATTCAAAGACAAGAATTATTTCAACAAACAGAGACAACATGCCTTAAAATGAATTACAGGACGCTGTTAGACAGATTATCGGTGAATAATTCCCAGTATTATTGCAAGAGGCACAAAATCCAGGGCTTTATTTCGGAGACGCCCCAAATCCGGAAAGTGGTCCCGCACATCGGCCAATCTCGAAGGTTTATATATGATGGACGTTGATGCACTACGAGCAGTACAAACAAGTGGCCCAACGACACCAAGCACGTGCTTGTTACGCGCGGGACCCTTTTATCAATTTGGGCAAAAAATGCGAGATCTCGAGGAAGATACAAAAAACAAATATAGACGGGACAAATGAATATAAACGAAGCAACTAAGAATGAAGCAAATGAGGTAAAATATTATTTTTTAATACCGGGGTAGAAGTTGAAGTGCAAATTAAATGATAAAGGTTGTTATAATTATTACATAGAACGTGAAAAGGCTCGTGCAGACAAAAATTTGATGTACATCGTGGGAAAATTAGGGGATAATAATTTCGTGTTAGTCTAACAGGAACATTGAAAGTTAGGCGGTTTACAAGTTCTACAGAATCAATATCACGTCTAATAAGATTTTGCATAAAAATAGTACAATAGTAATCTACTCTGATAGGAAAGGTAGCCTTACGTTTTGATCCCAGTTCAAACTACGAAGGGCAAAAAGAAGAAATTTTTTTGTACCGACTTAATACGGTCAATATGCACTTGATATTGTGGACTCCAAACCGAAAAACAATATTCCAAAATAGGACGGACAAGGGAGGTATAAGTGTCATCAAATTCTTTTGACCAACGCTTTATAAACACAAGAACACTCATGGCCTTGTTGACAGTGGCATAATGTTAACTGATGTCAGTCAAATTTAAGTTTTGGGTCCAGAAGAACGCCTAAGTCATTAACTGAATATATACGGTCGAGTGGCGTATTTTGAAGAGAGTAATTAACTAACTAGCGTTGCATTTAAGGCAGTTCAAATTTAAAAGGTTGTACTCACACTATCCCTGAAAACAATCAATATCTGACTGTAAGTTGAAACCCGACACTATATCATTATATGATAAACAAAGCTTAACATCATCAGCATACATTAGTACATGAGAATGTGTTATGATAGAGGGAAGATCGTTAAAAAACAAAGAAAACAGCAAAGGGCCCAAATGACTACCCTGAGGCACTCCAGATGTCACGTAGATCAATTTTGAAGCAGCGTTCTTGAATATAACCCTCTGTGTCCTACCATTCAAATAACTTGAAATCCAAGTAATTAGATTACACGGAAACCCAAGCTGATCTAATTTGAATAAGAGAAGAGTGTGGTTGACAGAGTCAAAGGCCTTACTAAAATTTGTATATATAACGACAGTCTGCATTTTTTTCTTAAGTCCATTTTGTACAATAGATGACAATTCAAGAAGGTTGGTGGTGGTCAATCATCGCTTAACAAAACCATGCTGACACGGTGATATTATCGAGGAACATAAATGTTGCAAATGAGAAGTAATAGGAATTGCCGACAATTTAGAAATACCTCTTTAGTTCTGGGCATCCGCCTTCGCACCCTTTTTGTGAAGTGAAATGATAAAAGAGTCCTTCCAGATAGTAGAGAGGGTTCCAGCCATCTTAATGTGATCAGAGCTTAATTCTTGTAAAAAAGGATTTAATGGGGTGCTATGAAGCTATGGGCACAATGTGGGCATTGCGAAATATTTTATTGTTATTACTATTTTACACACAACACGCAACAAAAATTAGGAAGATGTCCGAAACCCTACTCTATATGAATAGGGTAAAATAAAGTGCAGAAATCTGTTTCCTGTCCCACACTTCAAGCAACTCTACTTCGGCCCCAAAGGCACAACCGCGACCAAAAACGATGGACGTCGATAGGATAGGAGATCCACCATTCTAACCAAAATATGATCGACTTCCAGTAAAAATTGCATGACATTTTATCTATTGGAAGTGAGGTTATTGCGTTTTAAGTGTCAGTATGTTTTTGTCATCGGTGCGAAAATGAGCTTCGAACAATGAGCCAGAATTAAATTTTGTTTTAAAATTGGTAAAACCTTTACCGAACCGTTTCAATTGATGAAACAAGCTTATGGCGATGATTGCCTATCCCGTAGCAGAGTGCACGAGCGAAACCCAAAAAATCGCGCCTGGAGAAGTCAAAAGTGAAGACAATGCTGATTTGTTTTTATGATTCCAAGGGTATTGCCCACAAAGAATTTGTTCCACCTGGCAAAAACGTTAATGAGGTATTTTACCTTGGAGTTTTGAAGCGTTTGGTGCGCCGTATTCGACGTGTCCGGCCCGAATATCGCGAAGATGGAAGTTGGCGTTTGTTGCACGATAATACGCCGTCTCATCGATCGACGCTTGTGTCCGACTATTTGAGCAAAAATCACATTTTAACCATCAACCACTCCCCGTATTCACCTGATATGGCACCGTGCGACTTCTATCTTTTCGGAAAAATGCATTTGCCGATGAAAGGAAAGCGTTATGCAGACGTAGAGGCCATTCAAACGGCTTGCACCGGCATACTGGCGGCCATACCGGGCAACGAGCTAAAACACTCGTTCGACATGCTTTTGGACCGAGCAAAACGCTGTATTAAAGCAGAAGGAGACTATTTTAAATAAAATAAATTGATTTTGCCAAAAAAACAATTTGTTCTGTCTTTTTTTTAAAGTCCTGTTTACTTTGGAAATCACCTTGTATAAAGAATCAAATTTATTTGATGGCGAAAATACTCGACGCTCTATTGGGAAATGATAGTTAAAAGGAATAACAAGCAATAATCGATACTAATACCAAAACTATTTGGTTGAAAAATGGCTTAATTTTAGTTATAAAAGACCGCAAATTGGATGCAGTAAACTTTATTATGCCTTGGCTTTCCAATGAGATTAGCTTTATAATCTCACCAAGAATAAAGAAAAATTATCTTCTTCAAAAAAATCTTAGCCTCTTTGCTAAACCCATAGAAAAATTGACTAATGTATATTGTACCAGAGTTGTGACTTTAAGCAATAACATCGATTTTCAAATATCATTAAAACAAAAAAATTAATTAAAGCACAACATTGGCATTGAAAAAAAATGCTACTTAAAGCAAATCTCAATGGTATTAAAAAAGAAATGCTACTGAAAACTATTTCACTAGATTGACAAAAAAGTAATGTAACTAATAAGACATTTCATTAGTTGTCCCGACAAATAATTCTTCTGAAAATATATTTCATTATATGCCCCAAAAGTACTGCCACTAAAATATATTAGATTATACATGTGTCCCAAAAGTAATGCCATTGAAAATTTATTTCAATCACTTTCCCAAATGTAATGCTACTTAATATACATTTTATAGGCGTTCAAAATAAAACCAATACTACCAAAAATATGTTTCACAAAAGCCCCCAAAAATAATAACTAAACACAACAAAAATAATAAGTAAACATTTTATTTACCATTTTTTTTTAAAGTATACTTTGATATTTATTCTTTGCTATCACTTCCTTCATGTCTTGGATAGAACGTTTAGCATGCGGAATGTGTCTATTAAAAAGGACCTCAAGAAGTATGGTCTTCATATTCTTAACTATGAATTGGTACCTTTCTGAAGATTGGCTTGGTATTTTTGACCCGAAGATTACGCATAAATAGGACGCGGATTCTTTCAATGCTTTTTTAATCGAAATTCTCTCTTAGTGACCTTGTCTTCATCATCAAACTGCTCGTAAGTATTGATTGATTGATTTCACAAATGATTACTTATAACTATTGCTATGGCTAGTGTCGTCAAAGATGCTGCTTCAGGCAACGCACATTTGCCGTTAATCCTTACTGGAAAATATTTCAATATTACAAAAGCAGAAAGTTACGAGAAATAAAGCTTACTTCAGAAATTATCGATCATGAAACTAGTTAATTAATTCCGATAAAATCACATTTACTTGTCGGACTCAAACCATCAAAAAGAGTCTCATGGCGTTTTGGCTGCTTTCCACTATTGTCCTTCCAAATCAAAACATTTTTGAGGATTTACGAAAGTGACGTCTAACTCTATAAACCACCTGAAAGGTAAACATTCAGTCGAATATGAAGAATATTTAGCAGAGAAGAAACAAGGGTCTAAAAGGGCAAGAAAGGTCGGTGTTATCCAGGAAATTTTCGACAAAAAATGTTAACATTTTTTCAAAACGTATCCTGTTCAAAGCCCAATAAATGTACCTTTTTTTGATTTCGGAGAAGTATCTAAAGGTAATTAAATAGTTATGTATATATAATATAAAAAATAGCTAAATTTTATAATCATTCCCAGTTGAGAATTATAATCAACACTTTGTATAAAATTTGTAAATTTATTTTTGTATTCCTTTGTGTGGAAGATTTTACGTTAGGATAACTATTTTTGATACTTAATGAACTATTTGCCATTGCTGTTGGGGCGGGGGTGGCTTGATCGCTGAAATAGATGAAGTCCCAAGAATGAATGTACAAAAAAACACGGGGGTACTTTCGGGTATTTTACGCGACGTGCGTGGGTGATTATTGTGACACTTTGAAAATATAACTGCTTAAGACTAGTTTAACTTAAACGCTCCAGAGTGGAGCGCAGACTTAGAGGAGAGATGGAGAGGGAGAGCAGAGGGCAGAGCGAGCGCGCAGTGGTAGACATCTAGAGAAAACTGTTGCTCGACACTGCCTCCAGAAATTAAACTCCCTTTTGGCGTGAGCAATTGCAATAACAAACAAGGAAGAACGCAATAGTCGAGTACCTCGACTATCAGATACCCGTTACTCAGCTAAAGGGACCAAAGGGAAATGGAGGTATGCAAGCAGCAAAGCGAGATTGAAATGCGCCACCTACCGGCGGTAGACAGATATAAGCGTTATAGGCGTTAGAGTGGGCATGGAAAATTTTTTTTTAGATCAATCGTATTGACGAGACCAATACATTTCAGTTACAATATTTTATCTAGCATAAATATTTTGGGCGCCACTGGCTTGGGCGGTTTGTGGGCGTTAGAGTGGGCGTGGCATATTCGCGTAATAAACTTGCGCTGCGCACAAGGCTACGGAATCTAAATCTGATCTCTATCTTTGACAGTTTCCGAGATATCCACGTTCATACTTACGATTTTTTGAAGTTTGTGGGCGGCTTGTGGGCGTTAAAGTGGGCGTGGCAAACTTTTTTTGGGTCAATCGATAGGTATTGATGAGAACAACACATTTCAGTTTATTTCAGTTTTATGCCAGCATCAAAACTGTAGGAGCCTTACGTTTTGATCCCAGTTCAAACTACGAAGGGCAAAAAGAAGAAATTTTTTTGTACCGACTTAATACGGTCAATATGCACTTGATATTGTGGACTCCAAACCGAAAAACAATATTCCAAAATAGGACGGACAAGGGAGGTATAAGTGTCATCAAATTCTTTTGACCAACGCTTTATAAACACAAGAACACTCATGGCCTTGTTGACAGTGGCATAATGTTAACTGATGTCAGTCAAATTTAAGTTTTGGGTCCAGAAGAACGCCTAAGTCATTAACTGAATATATACGGTCGAGTGGCGTATTTTGAAGAGAGTAATTAACTAACTAGCGTTGCATTTAAGGCAGTTCAAATTTAAAAGGTTGTACTCACACTATCCCTGAAAACAATCAATATCTGACTGTAAGTTGAAACCCGACACTATATCATTATATGATAAACAAAGCTTAACATCATCAGCATACATTAGTACATGAGAATGTGTTATGATAGAGGGAAGATCGTTAAAAAACAAAGAAAACAGCAAAGGGCCCAAATGACTACCCTGAGGCACTCCAGATGTCACGTAGATCAATTTTGAAGCAGCGTTCTTGAATATAACCCTCTGTGTCCTACCATTCAAATAACTTGAAATCCAAGTAATTAGATTACACGGAAACCCAAGCTGATCTAATTTGAATAAGAGAAGAGTGTGGTTGACAGAGTCAAAGGCCTTACTAAAATTTGTATATATAACGACAGTCTGCATTTTTTTCTTAAGTCCATTTATTACAATAGATGACAATTCAAGAAGGTTGGTGGTGGTCAATCATCGCTTAACAAAACCATGCTGACACGGTGATATTATCGAGGAACATAAATGTTGCAAATGAGAAGTAATAGGAATTGCCGACAATTTAGAAATACCTCTTTAGTTCTGGGCATCCGCCTTCGCACCCTTTTTGTGAAGTGAAATGATAAAAGAGTCCTTCCAGATAGTAGAGAGGGTTCCAGCCATCTTAATGTGATCAGAGCTTAATTCTTGTAAAAAAGGACTTAATGGGGTGCTATGAAGCTATGGGCACAATGTGGGCATTGCGAAATATTTTATTGTTATTACTATTTTACACACAACACGCAACAAAAATTAGGAAGATGTCCGAAACCCTACTCTATATGAATAGGGTAAAATAAAGTGCAGAAATCTGTTTCCTGTCCCACACTTCAAGCAACTCTACTTCGGCCCCAAAGGCACAACCGCGACCAAAAACGATGGACGTCGATAGGATAGGAGATCCACCATTCTAACCAAAATATGATCGACTTCCAGTAAAAATTGCATGACATTTTATCTATTGGAAGTGAGGTTATTGCGTTTTAAGTGTCAGTATGTTTTTGTCATCGGTGCGAAAATGAGCTTCGAACAATGAGCCAGAATTAAATTTTGTTTTAAAATTGGTAAAACCTTTACCGAACCGTTTCAATTGATGAAACAAGCTTATGGCGATGATTGCCTATCCCGTAGCAGAGTGCACGAGCGAAACCCAAAAAATCGCGCCTGGAGAAGTCAAAAGTGAAGACAATGCTGATTTGTTTTTATGATTCCAAGGGTATTGTCCACAAAGAATTTGTTCCACCTGGCAAAAACGTTAATGAGGTATTTTACCTTGGAGTTTTGAAGCGTTTGGTGCGCCGTATTCGACGTGTCCGGCCCGAATATCGCGAAGATGGAAGTTGGCGTTTGTTGCACGATAATACGCCGTCTCATCGATCGACGCTTGTGTCCGACTATTTGAGCAAAAATCACATTTTAACCATCAACCACTCCCCGTATTCACCTGATATGGCACCGTGCGACTTCTATCTTTTCGGAATAATGCATTTGCCGATGAAAGGAAAGCGTTATGCAGACGTAGAGGCCATTCAAACGGCTTGCACCGGCATACTGGCGGCCATACCGGGCAACGAGCTAAAACACTCGTTCGACATGCTTTTGGACCGAGCAAAACGCTGTATTAAAGCAGAAGGAGACTATTTTAAATAAAATAAATTGATTTTGCCGAAAAAACAATTTGTTCTGTCTTTTTTTTAAAGTCCTGTTTACTTTGGAAATCACCTTGTATAAAGAATCAAATTTATTTGATGGCGAAAATACTCGACGCTCTATTGGGAAATGATAGTTAAAAGGAATAACAAGCAATAATCGATACTAATACCAAAACTATTTGGTTGAAAAATGGCTTAATTTTAGTTATAAAAGACCGCAAATTGGATGCAGTAAACTTTATTATGCCTTGGCTTTCCAATGAGATTAGCTTTATAATCTCACCAAGAATAAAGAAAAATTATCTTCTTCAAAAAAATCTTAGCCTCTTTGCTAAACCCATAGAAAAATTGACTAATGTATATTGTACCAGAGTTGTGACTTTAAGCAATAACATCGATTTTCAAATATCATTAAAACAAAAAAATTAATTAAAGCACAACATTGGCATTGAAAAAAATGCTACTTAAAGCAAATCTCAATGGTATTAAAAAAGAAATGCTACTGAAAACTATTTCACTAGATTGACAAAAAAGTAATGTAACTAATAAGACATTTCATTAGTTGTCCCGACAAATAATTCTTCTGAAAATATATTTCATTATATGCCCCAAAAGTACTGCCACTAAAATATATTAGATTATACATGTGTCCCAAAAGTAATGCCATTGAAAATTTATTTCAATCACTTTCCCAAATGTAATGCTACTTAATATACATTTTATAGGCGTTCAAAATAAAACCAATACTACCAAAAATATGTTTCACAAAAGCCCCCAAAAATAATAACTAAACACAACAAAAATAATAAGTAAACATTTTATTTACCATTTTTTTTAAAGTATACTTTGATATTTATTCTTTGCTATCACTTCCTTCATGTCTTGGATAGAACGTTTAGCATGCGGAATGTGTCTATTAAAAAGGACCTCAAGAAGTATGGTCTTCATATTCTTAACTATGAATTGGTACCTTTCTGAAGATTGGCTTGGTATTTTTAACCCGAAGATTACGCATAAATAGGACGCGGATTCTTTCAATGCTTTTTTAATCGAAATTCTCTCTTAGTGACCTTGTCTTCATCATCAAACTGCTCGTAAGTATTGATTGATTGATTTCACAAATGATTACTTATAACTATTGCTATGGCTAGTGTCGTCAAAGATGCTGCTTCAGGCAATGCACATTTGCCGTTAATCCTTACTGGAAAATATTTCAATATTACAAAAGCAGAAAGTTACGAGAAATAAAGCTTACTTCAGAAATTATCGATCATGAAACTAGTTAATTAATTCCGATAAAATCACATTTACTTGTCGGACTCAAACCATCAAAAAGAGTCTCATGGCGTTTTGGCTGCTTTCCACTATTGTCCTTCCAAATCAAAACATTTTTGAGGATTTACGAAAGTGACGTCTAACTTTATAAACCACCTGAAAGATAAACATTCAGTCGAATATGAAGAATATTTAGCAGAGAAGAAACAAGGGTCTAAAAGGGCAAGAAAGGTCGGTGTTATCCAGGAAATTTTCGACAAAAAATGTTAACATTTTTTCAAAACGTATCCTGTTCAAAGCCCAATAAATGTACCTTTTTTTGATTTCGGAGAAGTATCTAAAGGTAATTAAATAGTTATGTATATATAATATAAAAAATAGCTAAATTTTATAATCATTCCCAGTTGAGAATTATAATCAACACTTTGTATAAAATTTGTAAATTTATTTTTGTATTCCTTTGTGTGGAAGATTTTACGTTAGGATAACTATTTTTGATACTTAATGAACTATTTGCCATTGCTGTTGGGGCGGGGGTGGCTTGATCGCTGAAATAGATGAAGTCCCAAGAATGAATGTACAAAAAAACACGGGGGTACTTTCGGGTATTTTACGCGACGTGCGTGGGTGATTATTGTGACACTTTGAAAATATAACTGCTTAAGACTAGTTTAACTTAAACGCTCCAGAGTGGAGCGCAGACTTAGAGGAGAGATGGAGAGGGAGAGCAGAGGGCAGAGCGAGCGCGCAGTGGTAGACATCTAGAGAAAACTGTTGCTCGACACTGCCTCCAGAAATTAAACTCCCTTTTGGCGTGAGCAATTGCAATAACAAACAAGGAAGAACGCAATAGTCGAGTACCTCGACTATCAGATACCCGTTACTCAGCTAAAGGGACCAAAGGGAAATGGAGGTATGCAAGCAGCAAAGCGAGATTGAAATGCGCCACCTACCGGCGGTAGACAGATATAAGCGTTATAGGCGTTAGAGTGGGCATGGAAAATTTTTTTTTAGATCAATCGTATTGACGAGACCAATACATTTCAGTTACAATATTTTATCTAGCATAAATATTTTGGGCGCCACTGGCTTGGGCGGTTTGTGGGCGTTAGAGTGGGCGTGGCATATTCGCGTAATAAACTTGCGCTGCGCACAAGGCTACGGAATCTAAATCTGATCTCTATCTTTGACAGTTTCCGAGATATCCACGTTCATACTTACGATTTTTTGAAGTTTGTGGGCGGCTTGTGGGCGTTAAAGTGGGCGTGGCAAACTTTTTTTGGGTCAATCGATAGGTATTGATGAGAACAACACATTTCAGTTTATTTCAGTTTTATTCCAGCATCAAAACTGTAGGAGCCACAGTTTTGGGTGGTTTGTGGGGGTTAGAGTGGGCGTGGCACTCTGCTGAAACAAACTTGCGCTGCGTAAGAAGCTCGGGAATCTGCATGGCGAATCTCAATTGCCCAGCTCTTATAGTTTTCAAAATCTCAGCGTTCATCCGGACAGACAGACGGACAGACTGACACGGCTAGATCGACTCGGCTAGTGATCCTGATCAAGAATATATATACTTTATGGGGTCGGAAACGCTTCCTTCTGCCTGCTACATACTTTCCGACGAATCTAGAATACCCTTTTACTCTACGAGTAACGGGTATAAATACACATATTACGTTAACGTATTTATGTTAATGGTGTCTTAACTACAAAATAGTAAACAAGGAAAAACAAATACATACACAACCATTTAAACTATCTGCATTGGTAAATTTTACCAACCAAATTTGTGGGCCAGCAGTGACGCCACGAGTATATCCAAAAGTAAGAACCATTTCGACCCTTTTAAGTTTTAACTTCCTCCCATACGGTTCTTGAACTTAATCCATTTTTAAGCAACAATTTTGTGAGGTGGGTGCGCCTTCAAATGGCTTCTTTATGGAGCAGGAGGTTTGTTTCCTCCTTAAAAATAGCAAAGCTTTATATCTTTTCACGGTAAGATTGTTAGCTGTTAAAGCAAATGCACTTTATTTTCAAAAAAAATCCCAAGCGCCACGTTTAGAAATTACTAAAACTCATACCAAAGGGAAATGGAGATATGCAAGCAGCAAAGCGAGATTAAAACGCGCCACCTGCCCGCGATCTCAATATATGGTTATGTGGGCGGTAGACAGATTTAAGCGTTGTGGGCGTTAGAGTGGGCGTGGCATATTCGCGTAACAAACTTGCGCTGCGTACAAGGCTACGGAATCTAAATCTGAAATTGTCTGTCTTTGATAGTTTCCGAGATATCCGCGTTCAAAATGCGTGGCAAAATTTTTTTTGGATCATTCGATAGGTCATCTAAAATTTTTATTCTAGCATTAAAACTGTAGGAGCCAAAGTTTTGGGTGGTTTGTGGGCGTTTGAGTGGGCGTGGCAAAGTTTTTTTGGATCAATCGATAGGTATTGACGAGACTAACACATTTCAGTTAAAATTTTGTATCTAGCATGAAAATTGTGGGCGCCACAGCTTTGGGCGGTTTGTGGGCGTTAGAGTGGACGTGGCATATTCGCGTGACAAACTAAATCTAAATCTGAGATCCCAATTCTCTATCTCTGATAGTTTCCGAAATATCCACGTTCATACTTACGTTTTTTTGAAGTTTGTGGGCGGTTTGTGGGCGTCAAAGTGGGCGTGGTAAACTTTTTTTTAAATCGATAGGTATTGATGAGAACAATACATTTCAGCTAAAATCTTTATTCTAGCATCAAAACTGTAGGAGCCACAGTTTTGGGAGGTTTGTGGGCGTTAGAGTGGGCGTACACAGCCTTCCTACGCATTTGCTCAAATGTTTCTCCCTAAAAATTTGAACATGGAGTTTTAAAATCTTTATCCTCAATGTAGCTCGATAGTTTAACTAAACTTCTATTTAAAAATCTAGTTGAATCTATGTATCGTATTTTATATATATTTGAGGAATTTATTTTATTTGTCTAAGCTAGCGCTTTATAAAGTTCTTTTTTACAAGGTATGGGGCTTGGGGACCTTCTAATTCAGTAATGAATATACATATGTACATATTAAACAAAAACACCTCTTAACGAGGTAAAAAGTAGTGGCGAACGCGCCTTCAACAAAAATTTCTGATATCAACAATTGTGACGAAAAATGATATTATATTCGATAAAATAAATAAACTATATTAAATTTATGATTTCGGCCCGCAACAGTAAATATTTATTTACCTACTCGTAAATTTTCTGTTGTAGCGTGCCGAATACATAAATTTAATATAGTTTATTTATTTTATCAAATGTAATATCATTTTGAGGTGTCATTCGACGCGCATTTTCATTAAGAATAAAACTAGCTAAGCAGCCGGGGGTTTTTATCCCCACCGTATCCAGCAGCTCAAATTTTCTAAATTTTTACTTTTACACTTTCACCGCATTTTCTCCCAAACAAATTTATATTTCGAAAGTCTTGGTATGCAATCTTCTTAGTTTTTTCGATACCTTTCGATTGGTGTATAACTCGTTACGATCGGACCATAATGGCAGATTTTCAATTCTGCGGCTATAGTAGTTGTCTTCGCACGCTCTCTTGCGCGTTTCGCCACTACGTGTACTGCCGTCCACAGTGATATAAGATATTAAGATAAATTATGGAAAACTACAGGAAATAAAGTATCACTTAATTTATAAAAAATATGTGCACAATTCATTAAGATCGGGAATGTATTTATGTGCGATAAAAATTGATACTGCACATAAAGAATGCTTCTGTAATTTTGTTGTTGACGGAGAATTGTTGGTGAAGAACTTAGGCATGTTCTGTAGTTTTAACAGCCTCAAAGCCCTTAAATGAAGTTGTGGTATTCGATAAAGGATAGAATGAGGTCACTTTTCTGCACTCTGCACTCCGTATTGATCTCATTAATATAAATACTAAGCCTCCATTATTTTTTTGAAAATAAATAATAACTTTATTCGTCATTGGAAACTTGATTCCGGAAAAATCCCACCTAATTCCGACATATACAACAATTTCGTTATTAATATTTATTTGGTAAATTGTGGAGTTTGTCATTTATTGTCCTGAGTACTTTTTTTACCCGTTACTCGTAGAGTAAAAAGGTATATTAGATTATTCGGAAAGTATGTAACAGGCAGAAGGAAGCGTTTTCGACCACATAAAGTATATGGGCTAATCCGTCAACCAGGACCGAAATTAAAAAACCTTCATAATCATCGAATTTGTTGCGAATTTTCATAAATAAATGGCCATATTTTCATAATATAGTCGAACCATAGCATATTTAATTTGTTTTGTTGAAGAAATTTCGCTGAAAACTGAAAAAATTTACTTTTTATCATTTTTAGCCACTTTTAAGGGCATTTTTATGTTTAATTATTTATTTCGCAAGGAAAACATATGATTTGCTTGCACTTTTTCTACCAAATCTCTTTATGGCAATCTAATAAGAAGATACAAATTCAAAGAGAGCGAAAAAATGTCCAATTAACTATTAATAAAACCACATGGAAAAATCGTACGTTCGCGACCCGTACGTTCGCGACCGGTACTTAATTCAATAAAAACAAGGGAGAACGCTATAGTCGAATACCTCGACTATCAGATACCCGTTACTCAGCTAAAGGGACCAAAGGGAAATGGAAGTATGCAAGCAGCAAAGCGAGATTGAAATGCGCCACCTACCGGCGGTAGACAGATTTAAGCGTTATGGGCGTTAGAGTGGGCGTGGCAATTTTTTTTTTTAGATCAATCGATAGGTATTGACGAGACCAATACATTTCAGTTAAAATTGTTTATCTAGCATGAAAATTGTGGGCGCCACAGGCTTGGGCGGTTTGTGGGCGTTATAGTGGGCGTGGCATATTCGCGTAGAAAAATTGCGCTGCGTACAAAGCTACGGAATCTAAATCTAAAGCTACGGAATCGGTTAACAGCAAGCACGCGTTAGACCCTTCTTCTTTGCTCTTCTTCTTCTGAACCATTCGGCTGGCACATTTCATCAGCGTTTCGATTTGTTTGTGCCGCATATATTGCAAAAAGTTTAAAGTTAAAGTAATGGAAAGTGAAAGTGACGAGCAGTTGTTAAAGTTCCTGGAGGATATTGAAATGGAGTCCGTAAGGAAATTCCTTGAAGGTTAGTATAAATTCCTAAGTTCATCAGCTCTTTTACTCTCATTTTTTGTGCTAAGATAAACGTACGTATGTATGTATGGTATGTACACATGTTCGCATATATGTTTGCTAATATACGGAAATTTGGCTGCAATTAAGTGCAAGTGTTTTCCCTGCAGTTCCGCAATTGAGTTAAGCGCCCAATCATCACGAAGGCGACTGCGACGTGCAGAGCAGCCAGCCGGCAGAGCTGAGCGCAACGGCGGCAAAGACACGCGTTCTCAGTCGGGGTCCGCAAAGAGAACGCACAAAAAGTACTTTTGGGCTCTCCCTCTCTCGGCATGTCTCAGCTGGAGAAATGCGTGTGAGGGCAAGGAGGCCCAGCAATTAAAATAGCTAGACTTTTGTGCACCCTTGCCTTTTGAATAATGCGACATTTTTTCGTAAATGTTAAAACAACCAACTAAAATAATGCGTTTGGGTTTTAAATTATTTGTATTTCTTAAACAAATTTATATGTTTATTAATATTATTTATTAATATGTAACGTTTTAAGAATATATTTTTATAACGATTTGCATAGTCGGATATGTCTATAAATACCCTGCTTCTAAGTGCAAGATGCATAGACCAAACGGGACATGCCAAAAAAACAGAGCAACAACGTTGTTGTTGTTGATTGTTGTTTTTCTGGAAGGCACGCACCTTTTTTCGTCTTTTCAATTGCGTTTACTTAAGTGATGGATAAGTACAAGCAAAAGTACAATCAATTAACTTTGTTATATTAAATATATAAGTGGCTTTAAAGTGAAAGTGAAACTATTCCCAGGTAAGTCTGTCGCAGAACAATAATTTTGTAAGCAGTGAGAGTAAAAAACAAGATAATCTATATTAAAAATAAGAGATAAGATTCCCAAAAAAAACACGTGGCGGAAAAAAAATAGCTGTGAAAAATATTAATTTTTGACGTGAAAAGCAACAAATGGTGCATCTAAATAAACGAATGAATAAATCTGTGAAACAATTTAAAAGTCTTATT